>NC_088239.1:12647806-12655306 GCF_036934945.1 Oncorhynchus masou masou | reverse complement strand
AGAGAGAGACAGACAGACAGACAGACAGACAGACAGATAGATAGATAGATAGGGGAGGGAGAGAGAGTAGAGAGAGAGAGAGAGAGAGAGACAGACAGACAGACAGACAGACAGATAGATAGATAGGGGAGGGAGAGAGAGTAGAGAGAAGAGAGAGAGAGAGAGAGAGGAAACACAAAGAGAAAGAGAAACAGAGAGAGAGAAACAGAAACACTCTGCTCCAGGGGAGAGGTAGAGACAGAGCTGCATTTCCTATTACACTGTGACAAATACTCAGACCTAAGAGAATATTTCTTTCCCAAAATTATAATTCAATACAAAGAATTTGAAACTATAAAAGATGAAGAAAAAATCTAATATTTCATTTTGACAGTTTTGGCAGCAAAATATGTGTCCTCCTGCCACAACCTGAGGGACAGGCCAGTGAAAAGTCCAATGTAATGTCGATAATATTTCCCATCTTGTTTTGTTTTGTCTTTCATACCACGTCATGTGTCTTCTCAGTCACGTTGACACTGGTCTACTACCATTGCTTTAATGTATTGTTGTTCTCATTAATATTGTTGTTGTAGTTGTTGTTAATGGTAATCCCATGTCCACTACTGCTATTATTATTGCTGATGGTCCCACCATTTATTTATATATAAATATATATATATAAATATTTTTATTTTTATTTTTTCAATATGTATACTTTGACAATGTAAGTAATAATGAATATGCCATGTCAATAAAGTCAATTGAATTGAGAGAGAGAGAGAGCGAGAGAGAGGGAGAGAGAGGGGAGGTGGTGAATGTGTGTGTGTGTGTGTGAAGAGAGAGAGGGGGGAGAGTGATAGAGAGAGAGAGAAAGCGGGAGATGGGGAGAGAAAGAGTGAGAGACAGTGAGAGAGAGAGGGAGAGAGAGAGAAAGAGGGAGGGGTGAGAGAGAGAGAGATGAGGAGAAGGGTGAAAAGGGTCAAGAGAGATAGGACAGAATATGTTGTACAACATGATGCAACCCAATCAATAAGGCTTTCAGCAGCACTACCAGAGTTCACTGACTCATCAACAACTGTCTCTCTGGATGTATGGGGAGAAGTTACCAAGGTTACAGTACAGTCTCCACCCCAACACTTACACACTCTCTCTATCCCTTTCCCTTTCTCTCCCTCCCCCTCTCTACCTCCATTCCACTTCTCTCTCTCTCTAGTCTAAGGCGGGGTCATCACCCTGTACGTGATGTACACAATGCACCAGCTGTTACATTGTGTATTGACTATAGATCGTATAGAATGGAAAAATGCTCTTTAATGTTCTGAGGAGGTACTCAGAGAAATTCTATGATCCCATATGTTCTACATGTAATTCTATGATCCACGTGTTCTATATGTAATTCTATGATCCATGTGTTCTATATGTAATTCTATGATCCATGTGTTCTATATGTAATTCTATGATCCGTGTGTTCTATATGTAATTCTATGATCCGTGTGTTCTATATGTAAATCTATGATCCTTGTGTTCTATATGTAATTCTATGATCCGTGTGTTCCATATGTAATTCTATGATCCATGTGTTCTATATGTAATTCTATGATCCGTGTGTTCTATATGTAATTCTATGATCCGTGTGTTTTATATGTAATTCTATGATCCATGTGTTATATATGTAATTCTATGATCCATGTGTTCTGTATGTAATTCTATGATCCGTGTGTTCTATATGTAATTCTATGATCCATGTGTTCTGTATGTAATTCTATGATCCGTGTGTTCTATATGTAAATCTATGATCCGTGTGTTCTGTATGTAATTCTATGATCCATGTGTTCTGTATGTAATTCTATGATCCGTGTGTTCTATATGTAATTCTATGATCCATGTGTTCTGTATGTAATTCTATGATCCGTGTGTTCTATATGTAATTCTATGATCCGTGTGTTCTGTATGTAATTCTATGATCCATGTGTTCTGTATGTAATTCTATGATCCGTGTGTTCTATATGTAATTCTATGATCCATGTGTTCTGTATGTAATTCTATGATCCGTGTGTTCTATTTGTAACGTTCAGATTGACAGCATGACTTTAGCAACACCATCAGCAACCAAACTCCCATCAGTACTTATTAACTGGAGAAGTGCAGTCTGGTCCAGTTTTGACTTAACACTGCTAGGAAAACAACATGATTAAAACGTGGTTCTCAGATAATTATAAATCTAAATAAAGACAATCCAAAAACACCAAAGTATATTTAGTCTTATTCTCTATGCTGCAAACAGAGATTCACCCCCACCCACTCCTCTCCTGTCCTCTCCTCTCCTCTCTTTATTTTCTCTCTTTATTTTCTCTTCAGAAGCAGAGGAGACAGGGGCTTATTGAGATGAAGTATGGGGCCTTGGGGGAGACAGGGTGGGCATGATTGTCTGCCCTGCCAGCCTCCTCATCCCTGGAGCTCCACTGAGGCTAACCCAGCTAGCGACCGGCACTAAGCGCTGGAAGGAAGAGAGGGAGAGCGATATTTCACCTCCTTTCAACCTCACCCACCTCAGAAGGAAATGGCTTTGCACCTCACACACACACACACACACACACACACACACACACACACACACACACACACACACACACACACACACACACACACACACACACACACACACACACACACACACACACACACACACACACACACACACACACACACACACACACCTGGCTGGGTGGTGCCAGAATAACAACCTATCCCTCAACGTAACCAAGACTAAGGAGATGATTGTAGACTACAGGAAAAGGAGCACCGAGCACGTCCCCATTCTCATCGACGGGGCTGTAGTGGAGCAGGTTGAGAGCTTCAAGTTGGTGTCCACATCAACAACAAACTAGAATGGTCCAAACACACCAAGACAGTCGTGAAGAGGGCAAGACAAAGCCTATTCCCCCTCAGGAAACTAAACAGATTTGGCGTGGGTCCTCAGATCCTCAAAAGGTTCTACAGCTGCAACATCGAGAGCATCCTGACCGGTTGCATCACTGCCTGGTACGGCAACTGCTCGGCCTCCGACCGCAAGGCACTACAGAGGGTAGTACGCATGGCCCACTCCAGAACGAGTCTCTGGGGGTGTATGTGTGTGTGATATGATCATTCCATAACTGATATGGATGAAGGAGTCTCTGTAGGTGTATGTGTGTGTGATATGATAATTCCATAACTGATATGGATGAAGGAGTAGGGAGGTATTCAGTAAAGCATTGAGCCTCAGCACCCTGTAGAGAGATATGACAGCAGGAGCAGAGCATTACACACACACACACACACACACACACACACACACACACACACACACACACACACACACACACACACACACACACACACACACACACACACACACACACACACACACACACACACACACACACACACACACACACACACACACCATCTTCTACCCTTGAATTTCCACAGAGGTTGTTTTAAACAAGTGAAAAAGCTTAGCTCTGTAGTCCACATCAAGACATATTGTAGAGGAATGGTAGGAACTGTATTGATGGCAGCAACAATATAAAACATCACTACACACCCAGCCAGAACCCATTGTAAATGACACAGTAGCATTTCACAATCATATTCTTGTGAGTGAGACTGCATGCTATTTTCCACTCCACAAGGCACAAAACCACTCTGTTCACCGAGTGGTACAGTTACTGTATAGACTCAAATGACAATACAGACATAAAACATATGGGAACACTCTCTTTATAACGTAGCTTTCTTTCTGGCATCTGTGAAAAGAAAACTATAAAAATTATCAAAACAAAACTAGTCCACCAATGTAATAGGTCAGAAAAAAAGGCAAGTGAGATGATCAACATGTTATGGCCAGATCTCTTCCTTCCTTCTCTCTCGAGCCACAGCCTCTGGTCTCGAGATCCCTGGATTCTGAGAGAGAATGTATTCATCAATTCTCTTACCTCCTCATGTCTATATTATTCTGCCTCTTACCTTCCCCTGTCTATATTATTCTGCCTCTTACCTTCCCCTGTCTATATTATTCTGCCTCTTACCTTCCCCTGTCTTTATTATTCTGCCTCTTACCTTCCCCTGTCTATATTATTCTGCCTCTTACCTTCCCCTGTCTATATTATTCTGCCTCTTACCTTCCCCTGTCTATATTATTCTGCCTCTTACCTTCCCCTGTCTATATTATTCTGCCTCTTACCTTCCCCTGTCTATATTATTCTGCCTCTTACCTTCCCCTGTCTTTATTATTCTGCCTCTTACCTTCCCCTGTCTATATTATTCTGCCTCTTACCTTCCCCTGTCTATATTATTCTGCCTCTTACCTTCCCCTGTCTATATTATTCTGCCTCTTACCTTCCCCTGTCTATATTATTACCTTTCTGTCTATATTATTCTGCCTCTTACCTTCCCCTGTCTATATTATTCTGCCTCTTACCTTCCCTTGTCTATATTATTCTGACTCTTACCTTCCCCTGTCTATATTATTCTGCCTCTTACCTTCCCCTGTCTATATTATTCTGCCTCTTACCTTCCCCTGTCTATATTATTCTGCCTCTTACCTTCCGCTGTCTATATTATTATTACGTATATTACCTTCCCCTGTCTATATTATTCTGCCTCTTACCATCCCCTGTCTATATTATTCTGCCTCTTACCTTCCCCTGTCTATATTATTCTGCCTCTTACCTTCCCCTGTCTATATTATTCTGCCTCTTACCTTCTCTGTCTATATTATTCTGTCTCTTACCTTCCCATGTCTATATTATTCTGCTTCTTACCTTCCACTGTCTATATTATTCTGCCTCTTACCTTCCCCTGTCTATATTATTCTGCCTCTTACCTTCCCGTGTCTATATTATTCTGCCTCTTACCTTCCCTTGTCTATATTATTCTGCCTCTTACCTTCCCCTGTCTATATTATTCTGCCTCTTACCTTCCCTTGTCTATATTATTCTGCCTCTTACCTTCCCCTGTCTATATTATTCTGCCTCTTACCTTCCCCTGTCTATATTATTATTATGTATATTACCTTCCCCTGTCTATATTTTTCTGCCTCTTACCTTCCCCTGTCTATATTATTCTGCCTCTTACCTTCCCCTGTCTATATTATTATTATGTATATTACCTTCCCCTGTCTATATTATTCTGCATCTTACCTTCCCCTGTCTATATTATTCTGCCTCTTACCTTCCCCTGTCTATATTATTCTGCCTCTTACCTTCCCCTGTCTATATTATTCTGCCTCTTACCTTCCCCTGTCTATATTATTATGTATATTACCTTCCCCTGTCTATATTATTCTGCCTCTTACTTTCCCCTGTCTATATTATTCTGCCTCTTACCTTACCCTGTCTATATTATTATGTATATTACTTTCCCCTGTCTATATTATTCTGCCTCTTACCTTCCCCTGTCTATATTATTATGTATATTACCTTCCCGGGTCTATATTATTCTGCCTCTTACCTTCCCCTGTCTATATTATTCTGCCTCTTACCTTCCCCTGTCTATATTATTCTGCCTCTTACCTTCCCCTGTCTATATTATTCTGCCTCTTACCTTCCCCTGTCTATATTATTATTATGTATATTACCTTCCCCTGTCTATATTATTCTGCCTCTTACCTTCCCCTGTCTATATTATTCTGCCTCTTACCTTCCCCTGTCTATATTATTCTGCCTCTTACCTTCCCCTGTCTATATTATTCTGCCTCTTACCTTCCCCTGTCTATATTATTATGTATATTACCTTCCCCTGTCTATATTATTCTGCCTCTTACCTTCCCCTGTCTATATTATTCTGCCTTTTACCACCCCTGTCTATATTATTCTGCCTCTTACCTTCCCCTGTCTATATTATTCTGCCTCTTACCTTCCCCTGTCTATATTATTCTGCCTCTTACCTTCCCCTGTCTATATTATTCTGCCTCTTACCTTCCCCTGTCTATATTATTCTGCCTCTTACCTTCCCCTGTCTATATTATTCTGCCTCTTACCTTCGACTGTCTATATTATTCTGCCTCTTACCTTCCCCTGTCTATATTATTCTGCCTCTTACCTTCCCCTGTCTATATTATTCTGCCTCTTACCTTCCCCTGTCTATATTATTCTGCCTCTTACCTTCCCCTGTCTATATTATTCTGCCTCTTACCTTCCCCTGTCTATATTATTATTATGTATATTACCTTCCCCTGTCTATATTATTCTGCCTCTTACCTTCCCCTGTCTATATTATTCTGCCTCTTACCTTCCCCTGTCTATATTATTCTGCCTCTTACCTTCCCCTGTCTATATTATTCTGCCTCTTACCTTCCCCTGTCTATATTATTATGTATATTACCTTCCCCTGTCTATATTATTCTGCCTCTTACCTTCCCCTGTCTATATTATTCTGCCTCTTACCTTCCCCTGTCTATATTATTCTGCCTCTTACCTTCCCCTGTCTATATTATTCTGCCTCTTACCTTCCCCTGTCTATATTATTCTGCCTCTTACCTTCCCCTGTCTATATTATTCTGCCTATTTACCTTCCCCTGTCTATATTATTCTGCCTCTTACCTTCCCCTGTCTACATTATTCTGCCTCTTACCTTCCCCTGTCTGTATTATTATGTATATTACCTTCCCCTGTCTATATAATTCTGCCTCTTACCTTCCCCTGTCTATATTATTCTGCCTCTTACCTTCCCTTGTCTATATTATTCTGCCTCTTACCACCCCTGTCTATATTATTCTGCCTCTTACCTTCCTCTGTCTATATTATTCTGCCTCATACCTTCCCCTGTCTATATTATTCTGCCTCTTACCTTCCCCTGTCTATATTATTCTGCCTCTTACCTTCCCCTGTCTATATTATTCTGCCTCTTACCTTCCCCTGTCTATATTATTCTGCCTCTTACCTTCGACTGTCTATATTATTCTGCCTCTTACCTTCCCCTGTCTATATTATTCTGCCTCTTACCTTCCCCTGTCTATATTATTCTGCCTCTTACCTTCCCCTATCTATATTATTCTGCCTCTTACCTTCCCCTGTCTATATTATTCTGCCTCTTACCTTCGACTGTCTATATTATTCTGCCTCTTACCTTCCCCTGTCTATATTATTCTGCCTCTTACCTTCCCTTGTCTATATTATTCTGCCTCTTACCACCCCTGTCTATATTATTCTGCCTCTTACCTTCCCCTGTCTATATTATTCTGCCTCTTACCTTCCCCTGTCTATATTATTCTGCCTCTTACCTTCCCCTGTCTATATTATTCAGCTTCTCACTGTTCTGCTTAGCAGCATTACTATTCACACAAACATACCTCTCTGGAATGACATACTTTAGAACCCAGCAGAAACCCTGACACAAAATCCCATCTAATATTTTCAATTTTCAATCCAAACTCAACTGAATGGTACAGCAACCTTGATCATTGGTTAAACTGAGAGAGAGAGAGGGAGAGAGAGAAAGAGAGAGAGAGAGCGAGAGCGAGAGAGAGCAGAGAGAGAG
>NC_088239.1:12622806-12645306 GCF_036934945.1 Oncorhynchus masou masou | reverse complement strand
CCCCAAACATTAACGATGACAGTTTCTCCATCATAGAGGGGAGATCAACCATTTCCAGACTCAGGGACATGTACTAGTCTGTGGCGACCTAAATTCCAGAACTGGACAAGAACCCGATAAACTCAGAACACAGGGGGACAAACACCTACTGTAGCTAGAGGTGACATAATTCCCTCCCAAATATGCCCTCCTAGATACAACTATGACAAAACAACCAACAAAAATTAGTCACAACTCCTGCAGCTCTGTTGCATGCTGGGTCTGTACATAGTCAATGGTAGGCTTCCAGGAGACTCCGACGGTAGGTACACCTACAACTCATACCTTGGCACTAGTACTGTAGATTACTTTATCACTGACCTCAACCCAGAGTCTCTCAGAGCATTCACATGGGAGTGAGACCTTTCACCAGATCAACACTCACAATGCTGCAGGGCCAAATGGTTTACCAGGACATGTACTCCGAGCATGCGTTGACCAACTGGCAAGTGTCTTCACTGACATTTTTACCCTTTCCCTGTCTGAGTCTGTAATATCAACATGTTTCAAGCAGACCACCATAGTCCCTGTGCCCAAGAACACTAAGTCAACCTGCCTAAATGACTATCAACCCATAGCACTTTGAAAGGCTGGTCATGGCTCACATCAACACCATCATCCCAGAAACCCTAGACCCACTCCAATTTGCATACCGCACCAACAGATCCACAGATGATGCAATTTTTATTGTACTCCATACTGCCCTGTCACATCTGGACAAAAGGAACACCTATGTGAGAATAATATTCATTGACTACAGCTCAGCGTTCAACACCATAGTGCCCTCAAATCACATCACCAAGCTAAGGACCCTGGGACTAAACACCTCCATCTTCAACTGGATCCTGGACTTCCTGATGGGCCACCCCCATATGGTAAGGGAAGGTAACAACACTGATCCTTAACACGGGACCCAACAAAACCTATTCAGGAGACTGAAAAGATTTGGCATGGGTCCTCAGATCCTCAAAAGGTTCTACAGCTGCACCATCGAGAGCATCTTGACTGGTTGCATCACTGCCTGGTACGGCAACTGCTCGGCCTCCGACCGCAAGGCACTACAGAGTGTAGTGCATACGGCCCAGGACATCACTGGGGCCAAGCTTCCTGCCATCCAGGACCTCTATACCAGGCGGTGTCAGAGGAAGGCCCTAAAAATTGTCAAAGACTCCAGCCACCCTAGTCATAGACTGTTCTTTCTGCTACTGCAGGCAAGTGGTACCTGAGCCCAAGTCTAGGTCCAAGAGGCTCCTAAACAGCTTCAACCCCCAAGCCATAAGACTACTGGATATCTAATAAAATGGCTACCGAAAACAACTACTTGCATTGCCCCCCCCCTATACGCTGCTGCTACTATCTGTTATTATCTATGCATAAGTCACTTTAATAACTCTACCCACATGTATATATTACCTCAATTACCTCGACTAACCGGTGCCCCTGCACATTGACTCTGTACCGGTGCTCCCTGTATATAGCCTTGCTATTGTTATTTTACTGCTGGTAATTTCATTTTTTGTTACTTTATTTCTTATTGTTGTAGGTATTTTTCTTAAAACTGCATTGTTGGTTAAGGGCTTGTAAGTAAGCATTTCACTGGTTTAAACCAGTTGTATTCAGCGCACGTGCCAAATAACATTTGATTTGATTTGATTTGACAAGCAAACTAACCTAAACAAAGGTAAAGTATTCTCATGCTTTGTTGATTTAAAAAAGCTTTTGACTCAATTTTGCATGAGGTTCTGCTATACAAATTGATTTAAAGCAGGGGTTTGGTGAAAAACAAAAAACATTCTAAAATCCATGTACACAAACAACAAGTGTGCGGTTAACATTGAAAAAAAAAACACACGCATTTCTGTCCACAGGGCCGTGGGGTGAGACAGGGATGCAGCTTGAGTCCCATCCTCTTCAACATACACTAACAGTCAGAAGTTCTAGAACACCGACTCATTCAAGGGTTTTTCTTCATGTTTTACTATTTTCTACATTGTAGAATAATAGTGAAGTCATCAAAACTATGAAATAACATATATGGAATCATGTAGTAAGCAAAAAAGTGTTAAACAAATCAAAATATATTTTATATTTGATATTCTTCAAATAGCCACCCATTGCCTTGATGACAGCTTTGCACACAATTGGCATTCTCTCAGGCCCTGTGTGAAGCTAAATGACCCTCTCTGCCCATTCATCACCATTTACCAGTTGTTTGTTTTCCTAGCTGTTTACTCATTGTTGTCTCACCTGTTGTTGTCTTAGCTCTATCAAGCAACACCTATGATTGCTTTATGCGTTTCTCTAATGTCAATATGACTTGTAAAACTGTTGTTGAGGGCAGCTCTCATTGTTTTATTTTACTGAGGAGCCCCTCCTCCCAGCTGCCCACTGCACTGAGGCTAGGTAACGCTGTCACTACCGATAAATCCATGATAATCGAGAATTTCAATAAGCATTTCTCGACGGCTGGCCATGCTTTCCATCTAGCTACCCCAACCCCGGCCAACAGCTCTGCACCACCAGCAGCAACGGGCCCAAGACCCTCCCCCCTGCTTCTCCTTCACCAAAATCCACACAGCTGATGTTCTGAAAGAGCTGCAAAATCTGGATCCCTACAATTCAGCTGGGCTAGACAATCTGGACAATCTTTCTAAAATTATCCGCTGCCGTTGTTGAAACCCCTATTACTAGTCTGTTCAACCTCTCTTTCGTATCGTCTGAGATTCCTAAAGACTGGAAAGCGGCCACGTTCAACCTCTTCAACGGGGGAGACACTCTAGACCCAAACTGTTACAGACATATATCCATCCTGCTCTGCCTTTCTAAAGGTTCTGAAAGCCAATTGAACAAACAGATCACAGACCATTTTGAATCCCACCGTACCTTCTCCGCTATGCAATCATGTTTCGGAGCTGGTCACGGGTGCACCTCAGCCACGCTCAAGGTCCTAAACGATATCATAACCACCATCAACAGCCGTCTTCATTGACCTGGCCAAGGCCTCTGACTCTGTCAATCACCGTATTCTTATCGGCAGACTCAACAGCCTTGGTTTCTCAAATGATTACCTCACCTGGTTCACCAACTACTTCTCTGATATAGTTCAGTGTGTCAAATCGGTGGGCCTGTTGTCCGGACCTCTGGACAGTCTCTATGGGGGTGCCACAGGGTTCAATTCTCGGGCTGACTCTCTTCTCTGTATACATCAATGATGTTGCTCTTGCTGCTGGTGATTCTTTGATCCACCTCTACGCAAATGACACCATTCTGCATACCTCTGGCCCTTCTTTGGACGCTGTGTTAACTAACCTCCAGATGAGCTTCAATGCCATACAACTCTCCTTCTGAGGCCTCCAACTGCTCTTAAATGCTAGTAAAACGAAGTGCATGCTCTTCAACCGATCGCTGCCCACACCTGCCTGCCTGTCCAGCATCACTACTCTGGACGGTTCTGACTTAGACTATGTGGACAACCACAAATACCTAGGTGTCTGGTTAGACTGTAAACTCTCCTTCCAGATTCACATTAAGCATCTCCAATCGAAAATCAAATCTAGAATCGGCTTCCTATTTCGCAAACAAAGCATCCGTTACTCATGCTGCCAAACATACCCTCGTAAAACTGACCATCTTACCGATCCTCAAATTCTGCAATGTAATTTTCAAAATAGCCTCCAACACTCTACTCAACAAATTGGATGTAGTCTATCACAGTGCCATCCGTTTTGTCACCAAAGCCCCATATACTACCCATCACCGCGAACTGTATGCTCTCGTTGGCTGGCCCTCGCTTCATACTCGTTGCCAGACATACTGGCTCCAGGTCATCTACAAGTCTCTGCTAGGTAAAGCCCCGCCTTATCTCAGCTCACTGGTCACCATAGCAGCACCCACCCGTATATTGGGCTCCAGCAGGTATATCTCACTGGTCACCCCCAAAGCCAATTCTTCCTTCAGGCACCTCTCCTTCCAGTTCTCTACTGCCAATGACTGGAAATAACTGCAAAAATCACTAAAGCTGGAGACTCTTATCTCCCTCTCTAGCTTTAAGCACCAGCTGTCAGAGCAGCTCACTGATCACTGCACTTGTACTTAGCCCATATGTAAATAGCCCATCCAATTTACCTCATCCCAATCTACCTCATCATTCGCCAGTAGCATACCACCCTGCATACCACTGCTGGCTTGCTTCTGAGGCTAAGTAGGGTTGGTCCTGGTCAGTCCCTAGATGGGAAACCAGATGCCGCTGGAAATAGTGTTGGAGGGCCAGTAGGAGGCACTCTTTCCTCTGGTCTAAAAAAATATACCAGGGCATACCATACCATACCATGATTGGGGACACTGCCCTGTGTAGGGTGCTGTCTTTCGGATGGGACGTTAAACGGGTGTCCTGACTTCTCTGAGGTCTTAAAGATCCCATGGCACATTTTGTAAGAGTAGGGGTGTTGACCCCGGTGTCCTGGCTAAATTCCCAAACTGGCCTTCAAACCATCACCGTCACCTAATAATCCCCAGTTTACAATTGGCTCATTCATCCCCCTCCTCTCCCCTGTAACTATTCCCCAGGTCGTTGCTGCAAATGAGAATGTGTTCTCAGTCAATTTACCTGATAAAAAATAAAAAAATCCCCATACTATATTAATGTATTTATCTTGCTCCTTTGCACCCCAGCATGTGTTATGTATGTGTAACTGGCTATGAGGGAGTCAGGCTCAGGAGAGCAGAGGTTGGGGAGACAAAGGAGCCTTTTATTTTAGGGAACAAAACACACGGCACTAAGAACACTAAACACAATATGGGTTGACATAACCCAGCGCAAACCTGTTTATCGTGCACATACACGAAACAACAAACAATTCCACACACAGACATGGGGGGGAACAGAGGGTTATATACACGTCTAATACTGAAGGAATTGAAACCAGGTGTTTAGGAAAACAAGACAAGACAAATGGAAAAATGAAAGGTGGTTCGGCGATGGCTAGAAAGCCGGTGACGTCGACCGCCGAACGCCGCCCAAACAAGGAGAGGAACCGACTTCGGCGGAAGTCGTGACAGTATCTCTACTTGCACATTCTACTTCTGCACATTCTACCATTCCAGTGTTTAATTGATATACTTCACCACCATGGCCTTATTGCCTTTACCTCCCTTATCCTACCTCACTTGCACATGCTGTATATAGACTTTTCTACTGTATTATTGATAGTATGTTTGTTTATTCCAGGTTTACCTCTGTGTTGTTGTATGTGTCGAAATGCGTTGCTTTGTCTTGGCCAGGTCGCAATTGCAAATGAGAACTTGCTCTCAACTAGCCTACCTGGTTAAATAAAGGGGAAATAAAAGAAAAAAGTCTGAGCACTGATGGAGGGCGTTCCTGGTGTAATTCGGACAGTTGACATCTTGTACCTGTCCCACAGGTGTGATGTTTGGATGTAACGATCCTGTGCAGGTGTTGTTACACGTGGTCAGCCACTGCGAGGACGATCAGCTGTCTGTCCTGTCTCCCTGTAGCGCTGTCTTAGGCGTCTCACAGTACAGATATTGCAATTTATTGCCCTGACTACATCTGCAGTCCTCATGCCTCCTTGCAGCATGCCTAAGGCACGTTCACGCAGATGAACAGGGACCCTGGGCATCTTTCTTTTGGTGTTTTTCAGAGTCAGTAGAAAGGCCTCTTTAGTGTCCTAAGTTTTCATAACTGTGACCTTAATTGCCTACCATCTGTAAGCTGTTAGTGTCTTATTAACGACCATTCAACAGGTGCATGTTCATTAATTGTTTATGGTTCATTGAACAAGCATGGGAAATAGTGTTTAAACACTTTACAATGGAGATCTATGAAGTTATTTGGATTTTTACAAATTATCTCTGAAAGACAAGGTCCTAAAAAAGGGACGTTCCATTTTTTTTCTGAGTTTATATAGCATTTATCAGCTGGAAGTAGAAGCCTAAGCGTTATTGTTCACTAGTTTACTCCAATTAGGGGAGGGGTGGTAGGGTTAGAAAGTAATAAAGGAAAATGTATTGAAAAAAAGATGTGTATATACGTACACAGTACCAGTTAAAAGTTTAGACACACGTACTCATTCAAGGGTTTTACTTTATTTTTACTATTTTCCACATTGTAGAATAATAGCGAAGATAATATATATATATTTTTTTACTAACTCCATCAAGACACCGTTGTCCTAGAGCACACAAAAAAACTATACATACATCGGCCTAAACATCAGCACCACAGCTAACTTCCACAAAGCTGTGAACGATCTGAGAGACAAGGCAAGAAGGGCCTTCTACGCCATCAAAAGGAACATAAAATTCAACATTCCAATTAGGATCTGGCAAAAAAATACTTGAATCAGTTATAGAACCCATTGCCCTTTATGGTTGTAAGGTCTGGGGTCCGCTCACCAACCAAAAATTCACAAAATGACACAAACACCAAATTAAGACTGCATACAGAAGTCTGCAAAAAATATCCTCTGTGTACAACGTAAAACACCAAATAATACATGCAGAGCAGAATTAGGCCGATACCCGCTAATTATCAAAAATCCTGAAAAGAGACATTAAATTCTACAACCACCTAAAAGGAAGCGATTCCTAAACCTTCCATAACAAAGCCATCAACTGCAGAGAGATGAACCTGGAGAAGAGTCCCTTAAGCCAGCTGGTCCTGGGGCTTTGTTCCCAAACACAAACAGACCCACAGAGCCCCAGGACAGTAACACATTTAGACCCAACCAAATCAGGAGAAAACAAAAAGATAATTACTTAACAAAAAAACAAAGCAAACTAGAATGCTATTTGGCCCTAAAACAGAGAGTACACAGTGGCACAAAACCTGACCACTGTGACTGACCCCACATTAAGGAAAGCTTTGACTATGTACAGACTCTGTGAGCATAGCATTGCTATTGAGAAAGGCCGCCGTAGGCAGACTGTCACGACTTCCGTCGAAGTCGGCTCCTCTCCTTGTTCGGGCGGCATTCAGCTGTCGACGTCACCGGCTTTCTAGCCATCGTGTCACAACCGTCAGAAGAAGCAGACCAAAGCGCAGCACGGAGAACATACATTTTCTTTTTATTAAATAATGTCGCCAACAAAACAATACAAATGACTGTGACGCTTAACAGGGCATTAGTGCCACTAACAAAGATAACTACCTACACTGAAGGCGGGGAAAAAAGGGCTACCTAAGTATGATTCCCAATCAGAGACAACGATAGACAGCTGTCCCTGATTGAAAACCATACCTGGCCAAAACAGAAATAAAGAAACATAGAAAACGAAACATAGAATGCCCACCCCACATCACACCCTGACCTAACCAAATAGAGAAATAAAACGGCTCTCGAAGGTCAGGGCGTGACACATCGCCGCTCCATTCTTCATGTATCCATTTGTTTTGTCTTGTTCCCTGCACACCTACTTTTCATTCCCCAATCAATCTACATGTATTTATTCCTCTGTTCCCCATCATGTCTTTGTGTGAGATTGTTTCTGTTACGTGTGTGTTGTTGATGCACCAGACTGGCTTGTTTTTTCCCGTGTTATTTTTCATGAAGATGTTTATTGTTAAACATTATTCTTGTGACTGTTTTGCGAGTTTTGCCTAAATAAAGTGTGCATCTGTTCACAAATCTCTGCTCTCCTGCACCTGACTTCGCTCCAGTACGCACACATCTGACACAGACCTGGCTCTCAAGAGAAGACAGGCTATGTGCACACTGCTCACAAAATGAGGTGGAAACTGACCTGCACTTCCTAACCTGCCAAATGTATGACCATATTAGAGACACATATTTCCCTCAGATTACACAGATCCACAAAGAATTGGAAAACAAACCAGATATTGATAAACTCCTGTCATGACTGGCCTGCTTGGGCCAGGTTACCGTGGACCACAACCCTACAGAGAGATCTCTCTCACACCCATCAGAGGGGGAGAGATGGAGAGGAATGGAGATGGGGGGGTTTATGACACCTCACCCATTGTAAATCGTAAGGCAGCAGACAAAATTCCTTTGTCCTCTCACTATGGAGAACCGGACTCAGATTAAACTGCAATAAATGGACTTTGGGAAAATAGGTTTCGTCAGCCATAATGGTGGTAATGACGATAGATGGAATATGAAAATATATGTTGTTTTTGTTATGTTATAAAAAGTTAAAGGACAACATTATAATGAAAGCATTGTAACTTTAAGAGTTTTCCTAGTATATGCTTGATGTTTGCATATTGTACGCTGTGTGGAAAATGTCTAGATCAAAGAGAATGTTTTTGTAAAGATGAAATGTGAAGTTAGCTGTCTGAATTGGATCTGAGTAAAATCCAGACCTTGCTTCGTGACTTGGTACGCCCAGAGAATGACCCTAAAGGCAGAAACGTCCATCTCTGACCTGAGGGTATAAAACCTGTGAGTTAAGAATGAACATATCAGACTAAGTGACCTGAGCTGTAGCCAAGGTCTGAGTAGTCAGCAACCCCAAAACGCAACACGAGGTTGAAGACAAAGGAACTTTTTATCGTATCGTCTGAGATCCCCAAAGTTTGGAAAGCTGCCGAGGTCATCCCCCACTTCAAAGAGTGAGACACTATAGACCCAAACTGCTACAGACCTACAGTATATCTATCCTACCCTGCCTTTCTAAGGTCATCAAAAGCCAAGTTAATGCAATCTGGTTTCCGCTATGCAATCTGGTTTCCGAGCTGGTAATGGGTGCACCACAGCCACGCTCAGGGTCCTAAACGACATCATAACCGCCATCAATAAGAGATAATACTGTGCAGCTGTAATTCCAGACAATGATGTCATGGCTTCAGAAGCTTTTGATTGACATCATTTGAGTCAATTGGAGGTGACCTGTGGATGTATTTCCAGGCCTACCTTCAAACTCAGTGCCTCTTTGCTTGAAATGGGAAAATCAAAAGAAATTAAGACACTATTAACAGTCATGGGGATAAACACCTACCAAGAAGCAACAACCTTTCCCTCCCCACAGACCCCCACAGAAACAACTATGACGAAGTGAAAAACAAAAACGGAGTACAGCTCGTGAAGCTCTGTGGAACACTGGGTCTGTACATAGTCAATGGAAGGCTGAGAGGGGACTCTTTAGGTCGGTACACCTACAGCTCTGTGGAACACTGGGTCTGTGCATAGTCAATGGTAGGCTGAGAGGGGACTCTTTTGGTAGGTACACCTACAGGTCTGTGGAACACTGGGTCTGTACATAGTCAATGGTAGGCTGAGAGGGGACTCTTTTGGTAGGTACACCTACAGCTCTGTGGAACACTGGGTCTGTACATAGTTAATGGTAGGCTGAGAGGGGACTCTTTAGGTAGGTACACCTACAGCTCTGTGGAACACTGGGTCTGTACATAGTCAATGGTAGGCTGAGAGGGGACAGCTTGTGGAACAGGTCTTTAGGTAGGTACACCTACAGCTCTGTGGAACACTGGGTCTGTACATAGTCAATGGTAGGCTGAGAGGGGACTCTTTAGGTAGGTACACCTACAGCTCTGTGGAACACTGGGTCTGTACATAGTCAATGGTAGGCTGAGAGGGGACTCTTTAGGTAGGTACACCTACAGCTCTGTGGAACACTGGGTCTGTACATAGTCAATGGTAGGCTGAGAGGGGACTCTTTAGGTAGGTACACCTACAGCTCTGTGGAACACTGGGTCTGTACATAGTCAATGGTAGGCTGAGAGGGGACTCTTTAGGTAGGTACACCTACAGCTCTGTGGAACACTGGGTCTGTACATAGTCAATGGTAGGCTGAGAGGGGACTCTTTAGGTAGGTACACCTACAGCTCTGTGGAACACTGGGTCTGTACATAGTCAATGGTAGGCTGAGAGGGGACTCTTTAGGTAGGTACACCTACAGCTCTGTGGAACACTGGGTCTGTACATAGTCAATGGTAGGCTGAGAGGGGACTCTTTAGGTAGGTACACCACAGCTCTGTGGAACACTGGGTCTGTACATAGTCAATGGTAGGCTGAGAGGGGACTCTTTGGAACACTGGGTCTGTACATAGTCAATGGTAGGCTGAGAGGGGACTCTTTAGGTAGGTACACCTACAGCTCTGTGGAACACTGGGTCTGTACATAGTCAATGGTAGGCTCTTTTGGTAGGTAAACCTACAGCTCATCCCTTGGCAGCAGCACTGTAGACTACTTCCTCACCGACCTAAACCCAGAGTCTCTCAGAGCCTTCACAGTCAGCCCACTAACACCTCTCTCAGACCACAGTAAAATCACAGTGTATCTGAGAAGAGCAGAATCCAACCATGAAGCATCACGGCCCAATAAATTACATGGTACAAAACAGGCCTATAGATGGAGTGCAAACAGTACAGACATCTACCAAAAAGCAATTAGTAGCCAAAACATACAATCTCTCCTGGACAACTTTTTAGCTTTAACATTCTCCAACAGCAATGAAGGTGTAAATTTGGATGTTTGGAACATAAACTTTATATTTGACAAATTAACCTCCTTGGCAAATTTAAACAAGCATAAAAGCAAACCAGAAATAACAGATAATGAAAAATGGTTTGATAATGATTGCAAAAATCTAAGAATGTAATTGAGAAATATATCTAATGAAAAACACAGAGAACCAGACAACAAAAATATAGGCCTTCAATATGGGGAAACACTGAAGCAACACAAACACACCCTAAGAACAAAAAAGGAACAGCACATTAGAAATCAGCTGGATGGAATTGAGGAATCCATAGAATCAAACCACTTCTGGTAGTATTGGAATAAATTAAACAAACCTCATCATGAGGAATTGGCTATCCAAAATGGGGATATGGGGAGAAATCACTTTGCAAACCTCTACAGCAATATAACAAAGAGCCCAGAACAAAAAGATATACAAGAAAAATTACAAATCCTTGAATCAGCAGTCAAAGACTATCAGAATCCTGTGGATACCCCAATACAGAAGAAGAATTATTGGGAAAACGATGCTCTCCAACCCAAAAGGCCTGTGGTTCTGATGGTATTTTAAATGAAATGATCAAATATACAGACCACAAATTCAAATTAGCTACACTCAAACTCTTCAACATTATCCTCACTGCAGGTATTTTCCCCGATATTTGGAACCAGGGATTGATCACACCAATCTATAAAAATGGAGACAAATTCACCCAAATAATTCCAGAGGAATTTGCGTTAACAGCAACTTGGGGAAAATTCTCTGCAGTATTATACATAGCAGAATACATCATTTCCTTGACAAACACAACGTCCTGAGCAGAAGCCAGATTGGATTTCTAAAAAATGATCGTACAACAGACCACATTTACACCCTCCACACTCTAATTGATAAACAAGTAAACCAAAACAAAGGCAAAATCTACTTGTGTTTTGTAGATTTCAAGAAAGCATTTGATTCAATTTGGCACGAAGGTCTTGTTTATAAACTAATAGAAAGTGGTATTGGAGGGAAAACATATGATTTTATTAAATCAATATACACTAAAAACAAATGTGTGGTTAAAATTGGCATCAAGCAAACAGACTTCTTCTCTAAGGGACGGGGAGTGAAACAGGGCTGCCCAATAAGTCCAACACTATTTAACATCTACATTAATGAATTGGCAAAAACATTAGAAGAATCGGCAGCACCTGGTATCACCCTACACAACACTGAAATCAAGTGTCTGCTGTACGCAGATGACCAGGGCTCTGACCGTTAACCACAGGTTCTGTCAGACATGGGCTCTGATCGTTAAACACAGGTTCTGTCAGACCTGGGCTCTGACCGTTAACCACAGGTTCTGTCAGACCTGGGCTCTGATCGTTAACCACAGGTTCTGTCAGACCTGGGCTCTGATCGTTAACCACAGGTTCTGTCAGACCTGGGCTCTGACCGTTAACCACAGGTTCTGTCAGACCTGGGGTCTGATCGTTAACCACAGGTTCTGTCAGACCTGGGCTCTGACCATTAACCTAAAAAAAACAAATATAATGATATTCCAAAAAAAGGTCCGGAAATCAGGATGACAAATATAAATTCTATTTGGACACAGTTCTATTAGAACACACCAAAACTACACATATCTAGGACTAAATATCAGCAACACAGGTAGCTTTCACAAAGCAAGAAGAGCATTCTATGCCATTAAAAGGAACATCAAAATCGAAATTCCAATTAGAATCTTGCTCAAAAATGTTCAATCAGTTATAGAACCAATTGCTCTATATGGCAGTGAAGTATGGGGTCCAATCTCTAATAATGAATTTACCAAATGGGACAAACATCCAATTGAAATACTGCATGCAGAGTTTTGCAAGACTGTATTGCAAGTGCAAAGAAAAACTCCAAATAATGCATGTAGAGCAGAATTGGGCCAATACTCCCTCCTTATTCAAATAGAAAAAAGAACCATCAAATTTTACAACTATCTAAAAACAAGTGACCCCAGAACATTCCATCACACAGCTCTACAATGTCAAGAGATGAAACAAAAGAAGAGTCCCCTCAGCCAGCTGGTTCTGAGGCTCAGTTCACCAACCCCAACCAACCCCATAGAGCCTTAGGACAGCACTCAGAAAATCTGGCCCAACTAAATCATCACAAAACAAAAACAAAAATATATCACCTATTGGAAAGACACCACAAAAAATCTAAGTAAACTTCAATGCTATTTGCCTCTAAACAGACAATACATGGTGGCAGACTATGTGACCACTGTGACTGATAGAAAACTGAGGAAAACATTGACTAGGTACAGACTCAGTGAGCACAGTCTGGCTATAGAGACCGGTCGTCACAGACAAACCTGACTGCCCAGAGAGGAGGCTGTGCTCACTCTGCTCCAAGGGAGAGGTAGAGACAGAGCTGCATTTCCCATTACACTGTGACAAATACTCAGACCTAAGAGAATATTTCTTTCCCAAAATTATAATTCAATACAAAGAATTTGAAACTATAAAAGATGAAGAAAAAATATAATATTTATTGGGTGAAAAGCCAAAATGTGCAGTTTTGACAGCCAAATATGTGTCCTCCTTCCACAACCTGAGGGACAGCCAGTGAAAAGTGCAAAGTAATGTCGATAATATTTCTCATCTTGTTTTGTTTTGTCTTTCATACCACATCATGTGTCTTCTCAGTCATGTTGACACTGGTCTACTACCATTGCTTTAATGTATTGTTGTTCTCAATAACATTGGTGTTGTAGTTGTTGTTAATGGTAATCCCATGTCCACTACGACTATTATTATTGCTGTTGGTCCCACCATTTATATATATATATATATAATATATATATATATATTTTATATATAAATATAAATATATATTTTAATTTTATTTTTTTCTTGATATGTATACTTTGACAATGTAAGTAACAGTGAACTTGCCATGTCCATAAAGTCAATTGAATTTAATTGAATTGAGAGAGAGAGAGAGAGAGAGAGAGAGAGAGAGAGAGAGAGAGAGAGAGAGAGAGAGAAATGGAGGGAGAGAAAGGACGAGAGAGAGAGAGAGAGAGAGAAAGAGAGAGAGAGAAAGAGAGAGAAATGGAGGGAGAATAAGGGCGAGAGAGAGCGAAAGGGAGAGAGAGAGCAAAAGGGAGAGAGAGAAAAGGAGGGTGAGAGGGAAAGGGAGAGAAAGAGAGAAAGAAAGGGAGAGAGAGAAAATGAGGGTGAGAGGGATAGTGAGAGAAAGAGAGAAAGAAAGGGAGAGAGAAAGTGTAGCTCTAAACAAGGTGATGTAATGAAAGCTCCTAAAATCTAATCTTCTAATATCCAAGAATCAGTTGTGGTTTATCTGATATATTATCAAGGCTCGTGTGTGTGTGTGGTGTGTGCACAGTGGTCACAGACAAATGTCAAAGGCTGTAGCTGCATAACCAGCTTGCCTTGGAAACTAATAGGATCAGATGTCTAGGCCTTGAAAAGAAGGAGAGGAAAAGAAGAGAGGTTTTCATGATGAGGCAGCTCGGTAGAGTGGTCACGAGCTGGAACAGCCACAAAGTCATAACATCTGAATTTTAAACCTAACTCTAACCTTAACCACAATCGTAACCACACAGAAAACTCAAACGCCTAAGAATAACCTTAAATTAAGAACAAAAAGCACATTTCTGTTTTCATACATTTTTACAATAATAGCCCATTTGGACTTTGCACCTGGCCCATCTAACGGAAAACACTCAGTTCTGCGTACAGGTCAATATTCATGACAATAAATGTCAACCTGCAAAATTGGAGGGCATCAGGTCCTTGGGGTCAGACCTGGCCTGGAATCGAGAAGTCCCTGTGCTATCTGTCTGCCTGCCTGGAATAGAAAAGCCCCTGTGCTATCTGTCTGCCTGCCTGGAATAGAAAAGCCCTGGTGCTATCTGTCTGCCTGCCTGGAATAGAAAAACCCTGTTCTATCTGTCTGCCTGGCCTGGAATAGAAAAGCCCCTGCGCCATCTGTCTTCCTGGCCTGGAATAGAAAAATACCCTGTGCTATCTATCTGTCTGACATGGAATAAAAGAGCCCCTATGCTAACTGTCTGCCTGGCCTGGAATAGAAAAGTCCCTGTGCTATCTGTCTGCCTGGCCTGGAATAGAAAAGCCCCTGTGCTATCTGTCTGCCTGCCTGGAATAGAAAAACCCTGTGCTATCTGTCTACCTGGCCTGGAATAGAAAAGCCCCTGCGCTATCTGTCTTCCTGGCCTGGAATAGAAAAATACCCTGTGCTATCTGTCTGCCTCGCCTGGAATAGAAAAGTCCCTGTGCTATCTGTCTGCCTCGCCTGGAATAGAAAAGTCCCTGTGCTATCTGTCTGCCTGGCCTGGAATAGAAAAGTCCCTGTGCTATCTGTCTGCCTGGCCTGGAATAGAAAAATCCCTGTGCTATCTGTCTGCCTGGCCTGGAATAAAAAAGTCCCTGTGATATCTGTCTGCCTGGCCTGGAATAAAAAAGTCCCTGTGCTATCTGTCTGCCTTCCTGGAATAAAAAAGTCCCTGTGCTATCTGTCTGCCTTCCTGGAATAAAAAAGTCCCTGTGCTATCTGTCTGCCTGGCCTGGAATAGAAAAGTCCCTGTGCTATCTGTCTGCCTGCCTGGAAAAGAAAAGTCCCTGTGCTAGCTGTCTGCCTGCCTGGAATAGAAAAGTCCCTGTGCTATCTGTCTGCCTGCCTGGAATAGAAAAGTCCCTGTGCTATCTGTCTGCCTGGCTTGGAATAGAAAAGTCTCTGTGCTATCTGTCTGCCTGGCCTGGAATAAAAAAGTCCATGTGCTATCTGTCTGCCTGGCTTGGAATAGAAAAGTCCCTGTGCTATCTGTCTGCCTGCCTGGAATAGAAAAGTCCCTGTGCTAGCTGTCTGCCTGGCCTGGAATAGAAAAGTCCCTGTGCTATCTGTCTGCCTGCCTGGAATAGAAAAGTCCCAGTGCTATCTGTCTGCCTGGCCTGGAATAGAAAAATCCCTGTGATATCTGTCTGCCTGGCCTGGAATAAAAAAGTCCCTGTGATATCTGTCTGCCTGGCCTGGAATAAAAAAGTCCCTGTGCTATCTGTCTGCCTGGCATGGAATAGAAACGTCCCTGTGCTATCTGTCTGCCTTCCTGGAATAAAAAAGTCCCTGTGCTATCTGTCTGCCTTCCTGGAATAAAAAAGTCCCTGTGCTATCTGTCTGCCTGGCCTGGAATAAAAAAGTCCCTGTGCTATCTGTCTGCCTGGCCTGGAATAGAAAAGTCCCTGTGCTATCTGTCTGCCTGCCTGGAAAAGAAAAGTCCCTGTGCTATCTGTCTGCCTGGCCTGGAATAGAAAAGTCCCTGTGCTATCTGTCTGCCTGCCTGGAAAAGAAAAGTCCCTGTGCTATCTGTCTGCCTGCCTGGAATAGAAAAGTCCCTGTGCTATCTGTCTGCCTGGACTGGAATAGAAAAATCCCTGTGATATCTGTCTGCCTGGCCTGGAATAAAAAAGTCCCTGTGATATCTGTCTGCCTGGCCTGGAATAAAAAAGTCCCTGTGCTATCTGTCTGCCTGGCATGGAATAGAAAAGTCCCTGTGCTATCTGTCTGCCTTCCTGGAATAAAAAAGTCCCTGTGCTATCTGTCTGCCTGACCTGGAATAAAAAAGTCCCTGTGCTATCTGTCTGCCTGGCCTGGAATAGAAAAGTCCCTGTGCTATCTGTCTGCCTGCCTGGAAAAGAAAAGTCCCTGTGCTATCTGTCTGCCTGGCCTGGAATAGAAAAGTCCCTGTGCTATCTGTCTGCCTGCCTGGAAAAGAAAAGTCCCTGTGCTATCTGTCTGCCTGCCTGGAATAAAAAAGTCCATGTGCTATCTGTCTGCCTGGCTTGGAATAGAAACGCCCCTGTGCTATCTGTCTGCCTGCCTGGAATAGAAAAGTCCATGTGCTATCTGTCTGCCTGGCATGGAATAGAAAAGTCCCTGTGCTATCTGTCTGCCTGCCTGGAATAGAAAAGTCCCTGTGCTAGCTGTCTGCCTGCCTGGAATAGAAAAGTCCCTGTGCTATCTGTCTGCCTGCCTGGAATAGAAAAGTCCCTGTGCTATCTGTCTGCCTGGCCTGGAATAGAAAAGCCCCTGCGCTATCTGTCTTCCTGGCCTGGAATAGAAAAATACCCTGTGCTATCTGTCTGCCTCGCCTGGAATAGAAAAGTCCCTGTGCTATCTGTCTGCCTCGCCTGGAATAGAAAAGTCCCTGTGCTATCTGCCTGCCTGGCCTGGAATAGAAAAGCCCTTGTGCTATCTGTCTGCCTGGCCTGGAATAGAAAAGTCCCTGTGCTATCTGTCTGCCTGGCTTGGAATAGAAAAGTCCCTGTGCTATCTGTCTGCTAAGGCCTGGAATAGAAAAGTCTCTGTGCTATCTGTCTGCCTGGCCTGGAATAAAAAGTCCATGTGCTATCTGTCTGCCTGGCCTGGAATAGAAAAGTCCCTGTGCTATCTGTCTGCCTGGCCTGGAATAGAAAAATCCCTGTGATATCTGTCTGCCTGGCCTGGAATAAAAAAGTCCCTGTGATATCTGTCTGCCTGGCCTGGAATAAAAAAGTCCCTGTGCTATCTGTCTGCCTGGCCTGGAATAGAAAAGTCCCTGTGCTATCTGTCTGCCTTCCTGGAATAAAAAGTCCCTGTGCTATCTGTCTGCCTTCCTGGAATAAAAAGTCCCTGTGCTATCTGTCTGCCTTCCTGGAATAAAAAGTCCCTGTGCTATCTGTCTGCCTTCCTGGAATAAAAAAGTCCCTGTGCTATCTGTCTGCCTGGCCTGGAATAAAAAAGTCCCTGTGCTATCTGTCTGCCTGGCCTGGAATAAAAAAGTCCCTGTGCTATCTGTCTGCCTTCCTGGAATAAAAAAGTCCCTGTGCTATCTGTCTGCCTTCCTGGAATAAAAAAGTCCCTGTGCTATCTGTCTGCCTGGCCTGGAATAGAAAAGTCCCTGTGCTATCTGTCTGCCTGCCTGGAAAAGAAAAGTCCCTGTGCTATCTGTCTGCCTGGCCTGGAATAGAAAAGTCCCTGTGCTATCTGTCTGCCTGCCTGGAAAAGAAAAGTCCCTGTGCTATCTGTCTGCCTGCCTGGAATAGAAAAGTCCCAGTGCTATCTGTCTGCCTGGCTTGGAATAGAAAAGTCTCTGTGCTATCTGTCTGCCTGGCCTGGAATAAAAAGTCCATGTGCTATCTGTCTGCCTGGCTTG
Organism: Oncorhynchus masou masou; assembly: GCF_036934945.1. Lineage (NCBI taxonomy): Eukaryota > Metazoa > Chordata > Actinopteri > Salmoniformes > Salmonidae > Oncorhynchus > Oncorhynchus masou. Next base: position 12,627,593 of record NC_088239.1, on the reverse strand, counting down.
GAATAGAAAAGTCCCTGTGCTATCTGTCTGCCTGCCTGGAATAGAAAAGTCCCTGTGCTAGCTGTCTGCCTGGCCTGGAATAGAAAAGTCCCTGTGCTATCTGTCTGCCTGCCTGGAATAGAAAAGTCCCTGTGCTATCTGTCTGCCTGGCCTGGAATAGAAAAATCCCTGTGATATCTGTCTGCCTGGCCTGGAATAAAAAAGTCCCTGTGATATCTGTCTGCCTGGCCTGGAATAAAAAAGTCCCTGTGCTATCTGTCTGCCTGGCATGGAATAGAAACGTCCCTGTGCTATCTGTCTGCCTTCCTGGAATAAAAAAGTCCCTGTGCTATCTGTCTGCCTTCCTGGAATAAAAAGTCCCTGTGCTATCTGTCTGCCTGGCCTGGAATAAAAAAGTCCCTGTGCTATCTGTCTGCCTGCCTGGAAAAGAAAAGTCCCTGTGCTATCTGTCTGCCTGGCCTGGAATAGAAAAGTACCTGTGCTATCTGTCTGCCTGGCCTGGAATAGAAAAGTCCCTGTGCTATCTGTCTGCCTGCCTGGAATAGAAAAGTCCCTGTGCTATCTGTCTGCCTGCCTGGAATAGAAAAGTCCCTGTGCTATCTGTCTGCCTGGCCTGGAATAGAAAAGCCCCTGCGCTATCTGTCTTCCTGGCCTGGAATAGAAAAATACCCTGTGCTATCTGTCTGCCTCGCCTGGAATAGAAAAGTCCCTGTGCTATCTGTCTGCCTCGCCTGGAATAGAAAAGTCCCTGTGCTATCTGCCTGCCTGGCCTGGAATAGAAAAGCCCTTGTGCTATCTGTCTGCCTGGCCTGGAATAGAAAAGTCCCTGTGCTATCTGTCTGCCTGGCTTGGAATAGAAAAGTCCCTGTGCTATCTGTCTGCTAAGGCCTGGAATAGAAAAGTCTCTGTGCTATCTGTCTGCCTGGCCTGGAATAAAAAGTCCATGTGCTATCTGTCTGCCTGGCCTGGAATAGAAAAGTCCCTGTGCTATCTGTCTGCCTGGCCTGGAATAGAAAAATCCCTGTGATATCTGTCTGCCTGGCCTGGATTAAAAAAGTCCCTGTGATATCTGTCTGCCTGGCCTGGAATAAAAAAGTCCCTGTGCTATCTGTCTGCCTGGCCTGGAATAGAAAAGTCCCTGTGCTATCTGTCTGCCTTCCTGGAATAAAAAAGTCCCTGTGCTATCTGTCTGCCTTCCTGGAATAAAAAAGTCCCTGTGCTATCTGTCTGCCTTCCTGGAATAAAAAAGTCCCTGTGCTATCTGTCTGCCTTCCTGGAATAAAAAAGTCCCTGTGCTATCTGTCTGCCTGGCCTGGAATAAAAAAGTCCCTGTGCTATCTGTCTGCCTGGCCTGGAATAAAAAAGTCCCTGTGCTATCTGTCTGCCTTCCTGGAATAAAAAGTCCCTGTGCTATCTGTCTGCCTTCCTGGAATAAAAAAGTCCCTGTGCTATCTGTCTGCCTGGCCTGGAATAGAAAAGTCCCTGTGCTATCTGTCTGCCTGCCTGGAAAAGAAAAGTCCCTGTGCTATCTGTCTGCCTGGCCTGGAATAGAAAAGTCCCTGTGCTATCTGTCTGCCTGCCTGAAAAAGAAAAGTCCCTGTGCTATCTGTCTGCCTGCCTGGAATAGAAAAGTCCCAGTGCTATCTGTCTGCCTGGCTTGGAATAGAAAAGTCTCTGTGCTATCTGTCTGCCTGGCCTGGAATAAAAAAGTCCATGTGCTATCTGTCTGCCTGGCTTGGAATAGAAAAGTCCCTGTGCTATCTGTCTGCCTGCCTGGAATAGAAAAGTCCCTGTGCTAGCTGTCTGCCTGGCCTGGAATAGAAAAGTCCCTGTGCTATCTGTCTGCCTGCCTGGAATAGAAAAGTCCCTGTGCTATCTGTCTGCCTGGCCTGGAATAGAAAAATCCCTGTGATATCTGTCTGCCTGGCCTGGAATAAAAAGTCCCTGTGATATCTGTCTGCCTGGCCTGGAATAAAAAAGTCCCTGTGCTATCTGTCTGCCTGGCATGGAATAGAAACGTCCCTGTGCTATCTGTCTGCCTTCCTGGAATAAAAAAGTCCCTGTGCTATCTGTCTGCCTTCCTGGAATAAAAAAGTCCCTGTGCTATCTGTCTGCCTGGCCTGGAATAAAAAAGTCCCTGTGCTATCTGTCTGCCTGCCTGGAAAAGAAAAGTCCCTGTGCTATCTGTCTGCCTGGCCTGGAATAGAAAAGTCCCTGTGCTATCTGTCTGCCTGGCCTGGAATAGAAAAGTCCCTGTGCTATCTGTCTGCCTGCCTGGAATAGAAAAGTCCCTGTGCTATCTGTCTGCCTGCCTGGAATAGAAAAGTCCCTGTGCTATCTGTCTGCCTGGCCTGGAATAGAAAAGCCCCTGCACTATCTGTCTTCCTGGCCTGGAATAGAAAAATACCCTGTGCTATCTGTCTGCCTCGCCTGGAATAGAAAAGTCCCTGTGCTATCTGTCTGCCTCACCTGGAATAGAAAAGTCCCTGTGCTTTCTGCCTGCCTGGCCTGGAATAGAAAAGCCCTTGTGCTATCTGTCTGCCTGGCCTGGAATAGAAAAGTCCCTGTGCTATCTGTCTGCCTGGCTTGGAATAGAAATGTCCCTGTGCTATCTGTCTGCTAAGGCCTGGAATAGAAAAGTCTCTGTGCTATCTGTCTGCCTGGCCTGGAATAAAAAAGTCCATGTGCTATCTGTCTGCCTGGCCTGGAATAGAAAAGTCCCTATGCTATCTGTCTGCCTGGCCTGGAATAGAAAAATCCCTGTGATATCTGTCTGCCTGGCCTTGAATAAAAAAGTCCCTGTGATATCTGTCTGCCTGGCCTGGAATAAAAAAGTCCCTGTGCTATCTGTCTGCCTGGCCTGGAATAGAAAAGTCCCTGTGCTATCTGTCTGCCTGCCTGGAAAAGAAAAGTCCCTGTGCTATCTGTCTGCCTGGCCTGGAATAGAAAAGTCCCTGTGCTATCTGTCTGCCTGCCTGGAAAAGAAAAGTCCCTGTGCTATCTGTCTGCCTGCCTGGAATAGAAAAGTCCCTGTGCTATCTGTCTGCCTGGCTTGGAATAGAAAAGTCTCTGTGCTATCTGTCTGCCTGGCCTGGAATAAAAAAGTCCATGTGCTATCTGTCTGCCTTCCTGGAATAAAAAAGTCCCTGTGCTATCTGTCTGCCTGGCCTGGAATAGAAAAGTCCCTGTGCTATCTGTCTGCCTGCCTGGAAAAGAAAAGTCCCTGTGCTATCTGTCTGCCTGGCCTGGAATAGAAAAGCCCTTGTGCTATCTGTCTGCCTGGCCTGGAATAGAAAAGTCCCTGTGCTATCTGTCTGCCTGGCTTGGAATAGAAAAGTCCCTGTGCTATCTGTCTGCTAAGGCCTGGAATAGAAAAGTCTCTGTGCTATCTGTCTGCCTGGCCTGGAATAAAAAAGTCCATGTGCTATCTGTCTGCCTGGCCTGGAATAGAAAAGTCCCTATGCTATCTGTCTGCCTGGCCTGGAATAGAAAAATCCCTGTGATATCTGTCTGATTGGCCTTGAATAAAAAAGTCCCTGTGCTATCTGTCTGCCTTCCTGGAATAAAAAAGTCCCTGTGCTATCTGTCTGCCTTCCTGGAATAAAAAAGTCCCTGTGCTATCTGTCTGCCTGGCCTGGAATAAAAAAGTCCCTGTGCTATCTGTCTGCCTGGCCTGGAATAGAAAAGTCCCTGTGCTATCTGTCTGCCTGGCTTGGAATAGAAAAGTCTCTGTGCTATCTGTCTGCCTGGCCTGGAATAAAAAAGTCCATGTGCTATCTGTCTGCCTGGCTTGGAATAGAAAAGTCCCTGTGCTATCTGTCTGCCTGCCTGGAATAGAAAAGTCCCTGTGCTAGCTGTCTGCCTGCCTGGAATAGAAAAGTCCCTGTGCTATCTGTCTGCCTGCCTGGAATAGAAAAGTCCCTGTGCTATCTGTCTGCCTGGCCTGGAATAGAAAAATCCCTGTGATATCTGTCTGCCTGGCCTGGAATAAAAAAGTCCCTGTGCTATCTGTCTGCCTGCCCTGGAATAGAAAAGTCCCTGTGCTATCTGTCTGCCTGGCTTGGAATAGAAACGCCCCTGTGCTATCTGTCTGCCTGCCTGGAATAGAAAAGTCCCTGTGCTATCTGTCTGCCTGCCTGGAAAAGAAAAGTCCCTGTGCTATCTGTCTGCCTGGCTTGGAATAGAAAAGTCCCTGTGCTATCTGTCTGCCTGCCTGGAATAGAAAAGTCCCTGTGCTAGCTGTCTGCCTGTCTGGAATAGAAAAGTCCCTGTGCTATCTGTCTGCCTGCCTGGAATAGAAAAGTCCCTGTGCTATCTGTGTGCTTGGCCTGGAATAGAAACGCCCCTGTGCTATCTGTCTGCCTGGCCTGTTGTTTCATGATTTATTAAAGGAGTTAGAGGAAAAGGTGTTTTTGATGTACAGAACAGTCTTCTAATAATCCTTCGGTCTCTTTAGAGTTTATGTGGCAAGGCATGGATGGACTTCCAATAACAAAGTAAAAAATGTGAGAATTTTCTATGTAAGACAATAAACTTCGAACCCATGTTGTCACCTGTTTGAAACACACACACACACACACACACACACACACACACACACACACACACACACACACACACACACACACACACACACACACACACACACACACACACACACACACACACACACACACACACACACAGACACACGCACACATGCGCACGTGCACACACACACACACGCACACACGCACACACGCACACACCTGTCATGTTGCAGTTGACTTTGAAGGGTCTGAGGGGTC
>NC_088239.1:12600306-12620306 GCF_036934945.1 Oncorhynchus masou masou | reverse complement strand
TTTTCCATAGCTTGGGGAATCCAAGCGGAAAGAGACAAGACTATCAGTGCTCTCAACTCACAATCGCATTACAAAACAGGTGTTAAATCAAGGTTGGCACATTTCCTATGCAGTACAGACACAGATAAACACATATATATCGGAAAGTGTGAGTAACAGGGAAAGAGGAAGAGATTGAAGGAGAGTGAGAGAGCGAACAGAAGGGGCGGCGAGACAAACAGTCAAAGACAGAGAGAGAGAGAGAGAGAGAGAGAGAGAAAGAGATACAGAGAGAGAGATACAGAGAAATAGAGAGAGAGTGAAAAGAGAGAGAGAGAGAGAGAGAGAGAGAGAGAGAGAGAGAGAGAAAGAAATAGAGAGAGATAGAGAAAGAGATACAGAGATAGAGAGAGAGAGCGAAATGGATAGAGAGAGAGAGATAGAGAAAGAGATACAGAGAGAGAGAGAGCAAAAGAGATCGAGAGAGAGAGAGAGAGAGAGAGAGAGAGAGAGAGAGAGAGAGAGAGAGAGAGAGAGAGAGAGAGAGGAGAGAGACAGAGAGAGAGCGAAAGAGATAAAGAGAGCGAGAGATGAAATGAGAAAACAAAAAGATAATTACTTGACACATTGGAAAGAATTAACAAGAAAACAGCAAACAAGAATGCTATTTGGCTGTAAACAGAGAGTACACAGCGGCAGAATATCTGACCACTGTGACTGACCCAAAATTAAAGAAAGCTTTGACTATGTACAGACTCAGTGAGCATAGCCTTGCAATTCAGAAAGGCCGCCGTAGGCAGACATGGCTCTCAAGAGAAGACAGGCTATGTGCTCACTGCCCACAAAATGAGGTGGAAACTGAGCTGCACTTCCTAACATCCTGCCCAATGTATGACCATATTACAGAGACATATTTCCCTCAGATTACACAGATCCACAAAGAATTTGAAAACAAATCTAATTTTGATAAACTCCCATATCTACTGGGTGAAATTCCACAGTGTGACATCACAGCAGCAAGATTTGTGAACTATTGCAACAAGAAAAGGGCAACCAGTGAAGAACAAACACCATTGTAAGTACAACCTATATTTATGTATATTTATTTTCCTTTTTGTGCACATCATTACAACTAGAGGTTGACCGATTACAATTTTTTCAACGCCGATACCAATACCAATTATTGGAGGACCAAAATAAGCCGATACTGATTAATCAGCCAATTGTTATATATATACTTGTAATTATGACAATTACAACAATACTGAATGAAAACTTTTATTTTAACTTAATATAATACATAAATACAATCTATTTAGTCTCAAATAAATAATGAAACATGTTCAATTTGGTTTAAATATTGCAAAAACACAGTGTTGGAGGAGAAAGTAAAAGTGCAATATGTGCCATGTAAGAAAGCTAACGTTTAACGTTTAAGTTCCTTACTCAGAACATGAGAACATATGAAAGCTGGTGGTTCAATGTTCCCAGTTCTTCAATATTCCCAGTTAAGAAGTTTTAGGTTGTAGTTATTATAGGAATTATGACGCGTCGACTATTTCTCTCGATACCATTTGTATTTCATATACCTTTGACTATTAGATGTTCTGATAGGTACTTTAGTATTACCAGCCTAATCTCGGGAGTTGATAGGCTTGAAGTCATAAACATCACTGTCCTTCAAGCATTGCTAAGAGCTGCTGGCAAACGCAGTAAAGTGCTGTTTGAATGAATGCTTACGAGCCTGCTACTGCCTACCACCACTCAGTCAGACTGCTCTATCAAACATCAAATCATGGACAAATCATAGATATAATAAACACACAGGCATATGAGCCTTAGGTCATTAATATGGTCAAATCCAGAAACCTTAATTTTGAAAACAAAACGTTTATTATTTCAGTGAAATACAGAAGCGTTCCGTATTTTATCGAACGGTTGGCAACCCTAAGTCTCAATATTGCTGTTACATTGCACAACCTTCAATGTTATGTCATAATTATGTAAAATTCTGGCAAATCAGTTCACAGTTCACAACGAGCCAGGCGGCCCAAACTGCTGTATATACCCTGACTCTGCTTGCACTGAACGCAATAGAAGTGACACAATTTACCTAGTTAATATTGCCTGCTAACATGCATTTATTTTAACTAAATATGCAGGTTTAAAAATATATATACTTCTGTGTAGTGTATTGATTTTAAGAAAGGTATTGATGTTTATGGTTAGGTACATTTATGCAAAGATTGGGCTTCTTTTGGCAATGCGCTTTTGTTAAATCATCACCTGTTTAGCGAAGTTGATGTCGGCTATGATTCGATGATAAATTAACGGGCACCGCATTGATTATATGCAACGCAGGACAAGCTAGTTAAACCATGTGTAGTTAACTAGTGATTATGTGAAGTTTAATGCTAGCTAGCAACTTACCTTGGCTCCTTGCAGCCACAAGGTCCTTTTGACGCTGCACTCGCATAACAGGTGGTCAGCCTGCCGTAACAGGGGGTCAGCCTGCAGTAACAGGTGGTCAGCCTCCCGTAACAGGTGGTCAGCCTGCAGTAACAGGTGGTCAGCCTCCCGTAACAGGGGGTCAGCCTGCAGTAACAGGGGGTCAGCCTGCCGTAACAGGGGGTCAGCCTGGCGTAACAGGTGGTCAGCCTGCCGTAACAGGTGGTCAGCCTCCCGTAACAGGGGGTCAGCCTCCCGTAACAGGTGGTCAGCCTCCCGTAACAGGGGGTCAGCCTGCCGTAACAGGGGGTCAGCCTGCCGTAACAGGGGGTCAGCCTGGCGTAACAGGTGGTCAGCCTGCCGTAACAGGTGGTCAGCCTCCCGTAACAGGGGGTCAGCCTCCCGTAACAGGTGGTCAGCCTCCCGTAACAGGGGGTCAGCCTGCCGTAACAGGGGGTCAGCCTGCCGTAACAGGGGGTCAGCCTGCCGTAACAGGGGGTCAGCCTCCCGTAACAGGTGGTCAGCCTCCCGTAACAGGGGGTCAGCCTGCCGTAACAGGGGGTCAGCCTGCCGTAACAGGGGGTCAGCCTGGCGTAACAGGGGGTCAGCCTGCCGTAACAGGGGGTCAGCCTGCCGTAACAGGGGGTCAGCCTGGCGTAACAGGTGGTCAGCCTCCCGTAACAGGGGGTCAGCCTGCCGTAACAGGGGGTCAGCCTCCCGTAACAGGTGGTCAGCCTGCCGTAACAGGGGGTCAGACTGCCACGCCGTCTCCTCGTGGATTACAATGTAATCGGCCATAATCGGCGTCCAAAAAGGCTGATTACAGATTGTTATTAAAACTTAAAATCGGCCCCAATTAATCGGCCATGTCAATTAATCGGCCATGTCAATTAATCGGCCATGTCAATTAATCGGTCAACCTCTAATTGCAACACTGTAAAAAGACATAATATGACATTTGAAATGTCTTTATTGTTTTTGGAACTTTTGCGAGTGTAATGTTTACAGTGAATCTGTTTATGTGACCAGCAATATCAACAATCCAACATAACACAAATTTGAACAGACAAGAAATGTGAAGGATTGACACCAAACTCTCTCAGTCTTATATTATAAATACTACTGATGCATTCATTCTATCAATTTATTAGTCAAACACACCTCTCTTTATGGGGAGTTTATTTGATGTACAGTGCCTTGCGAAAGTATTCGGCCCCCTTGAACTTTGCGACCTTTTGCCACATTTCAGGCTTCAAACATAAAGATATAAAACTGTATTTTTTTGTGAAGAATCAACAACAAGTGGGACACAATCATGAAGTGGAACGACATTTATTGGATATTTCAAACTTTTTTAACAAATCAAAAACTGAAAAATTGGGCGTGCAAAATTAATCAGCCCCTTTACTTTCAGTGCAGCAAACTCTCTCCAGAAGTTCAGTGAGGATCTCTGAATGCTCCAATGTTGACCTAAATGACTAATGATGATAAATACAATCCACCTGTGTGTAATCAAGTCTCCGTATAAATGCACCTGCACTGTGATAGTCTCAGAGGTCCGTTAAAAGCGCAGAGAGCATCATGAAGAACAAGGAACACACCAGGCAGGTCCGAGATACTGTTGTGAAGAAGTTTAAAGCCGGATTTGGATACAAAAAGATTTCCCAAGCTTTAAACATCCCAAGGAGCACTGTGCAAGTGACAATATTGAAATGGAAGGAGTATCAGACCACTGCAAATCTACCAAGACCTGGCCGTCCCTCTAAACTTTCAGCTCATACAAGGAGAAGACTGATCAGAGATGCAGCCAAGAGGCCCATGATCACTCTGGATGAACTGCAGAGATCTACAGCTGAGGTGGGAGACTCTGTCCATAGGACAACAATCAGTCGTATATTGCACAGATCTGGCTTTTATGGAAGTGGCAAGAAGAAAGCCATTTCTTAAAGATATCCATAAAAAGTGTTGTTTAAAGTTTGCCACAAGCCACCTGGGAGACACACCAAACATGTGGAAGAAGGTGCTCTGGTCAGATGAAACCAAAATTGAACTTTTTGGCAACAATGCAAAACGTTATGTTTGGCGTAAAAGCAACACAGCTCATCACAATGAACACACCATCCCCACTGTCAAACATGGTGGTGGCAACATCATGGTTTGGGCCTGCTTTTCTTCAGCAGGGACAGGGAAGATGGTTAAAATTGATGGGAAGATGGATGGAGCCAAATACAGGACCATTCTGGAAGAAAACCTGATGGAGTCTGCAAAAGACCTGAGACTGGGACGGAGATTTGTCTTCCAACAATACAATGATCCAAAACATAAAGCAAAATCTACAATGGAATGGTTCAAAAATAAACATATCCAGGTGTTAGAATGGCCAAGTCAAAGTCCAGACCTGAATCCAATCGAGAATCTGTGGAAAGAACTGGAAACTGCTGTTCACAAATGCTCTCCATCCAACCTCACTGAGCTCGAGCTGTTTTGCAAGGAGGAATGGGAAAAAATGTCAGTCTCTCGATGTGCAAAACTGATAGAGACATACCCCAAGCGACTTACAGCTGTAATCGCAGCAAAAGGTGGCGCTACAAAGTATTAACTTAAGGGGGCTGAATAATTTTGCACGCCCAATTTTTCAGTTTTTGATTTGTTAAAAAAAGTTTGAAATATCCAATAAATGTCGTTCCACTTCATAATTGTGTCCCACTTGTTGTTGATTCTTCACAAAAAAAATACAGTTTTATGTCTTTATGTTTGAAGCTTCAACATCAGAGAGGGAGTTAATTTAATGTAACAGCTTCAGTTTCAGAAAGGGAGTTAATTTAATGTAACAAAGCTTCAACATCAGAGAGGGAGTTAATTTAATGTAACACTGCTTCAACATCAGAGAGGGAGTTAATTTAATGTAACAAAGCTTCAACATCAGAGAGGGGGTTAATTTAATGTAACACTGCTTCAACATCAGAGAGGGAGTTAATTTAATGTAACACTGCTTCAGCTTCAGAGAGGGAGTTAATTTAATGTAACAAAGCTTCAACATCAGAGAGGGAGTTAATTTAATGTAACACTGCTTCAACATCAGAGAGGGAGTTAATTTAATGTAACACTGCTTCAACATCAGAGAGGGAGTTAATTTAATGTAACACTGCTTCAACATCAGAGAGGGAGTTAATTTAATGTAACACTGCTTCAACATCAGAGAGGGAGTTAATTTAATGTAACACTGCTTCAACATCAGAGAGGGAGTTAATTTAATGTAACACTGCTTCAGCATCACAGAGATAAATTGATTGGAGAAAGATGTAATATTTATATGACTGAAGAAATGTGAACCACCTGCAAACAGAAATGCAAATATTACTTCATCTGAAGATATATTTCAATATGATATTTCAAATACAGGTGTTGTTGTCTCTAGTGACTATCAGCTCTCTGACCACATTACCCATCAAATATCAAACGTTTAGTTAGCCTCTTGTGTGTGTGTGCGTGTGTGTGTGTGTGTGGCTGTGTGTGTGTGTGTGTGGCTGTGTGTGTGTGTGTGTGTGTATGTGTGTGTGTGTGTGTGCGTGCGTGTGTATGTGTGTGCGCAAGTGTGTCACACCTGTCTATGATGGCACACATGTCCAAGCTGACGTTCTCAAACACTCCCACAATGCCTTTCTCCACGGCATGCATATCCGCCAGCTGATCATCCAACAGAATTGCCTGCATGCAGCCCTGGAACGACTTCTGGGTGGGAGGGGCTAAGGTAGGCAGGAAGTACCCTGAGAGAGGGAAAGAGAGAGAGAGAGGGATAGAGGGGATGGGGAGAGTGAGAGAGAGAGAGAGGTGCGGGGGGATAGAGAGACAGGGGTGAGGGTGTGGGGGAGAGAGAGGTAGGGGATGGGGAAAGTGAGTGAGAGAGAGAGAGAGAAGAGGGGAGAGTGTGAGAGGGAGAGAGAGAGAATAGGGGAGAGTGAGAGAGAAAGAGAGAGAAAAGGGATGGGGAGAGTGAGAGAGAGAGAATAGGGGAGAGTGAGAGAGAAAGAGAGAGAAAAGGGATGGGGAGAGTGAGAGAGAGAGAATAGGGGAGAGTGAGAGAGAAAGAGAGAATAGGGGGGGTGGGGAGAGTGAGAGAGAGAGAGAGAGAGAGAGAGAGAGAGAGAGAGAGAGAGAGAAGAGAGAATAGGGGGGTGGGGAGAGTGAGAGAGAGAGAGAGAGAGAGAGAGAGAGAAAGAGAGAATAGGGGGGTGGGGAGAGAGAGAGAAAGAAATGAGGGGATAGAGAGAGAGAGAGGGGGAGAAAGGGAGAAAGGGAGAAAGGGAGAGCTATAAAACACAGCGGCTCAATGACATCTCCATCATCAGAGTGTAATAGTCTGTCAGACACAGCAGGATGTCCATCAACCTCAAGGCCATCGCCTCTACAGCCTTAGTTTTGAGGCCAACCTGTCTTTTGTGTGTGTGTGTGTGTGTGTGTGTGTGTGTGTGTGTGTGTGTGCCTGAATGTGTTTCAGTGCTGATTTTGCGTTTGGGATTTCTTCCAAAAGTTTCTCAAGTCACCGCCACCATCTGTCTCAACTGTCTCCACACCTGCCCACTATCCACCAGAATGAGAGAGAGAGAGGGGGAGACAGAGAGAGAATATATAAAGAGAATGTTCGAAAGGAAGAAAGAGAGAGAGAGAGAGACAGAGAGAGAGAGAGAGAGGTATTATCTACCTTACTTGCTTTGTAACATGTTAACACATGTTACCCATGCCAATAAAGCCCCTTGAATTGAATTGAATTGAGAGAGAGAGAGAGAGAGAGAGAGAGAGAGAGAGAGAGAGAGAGAGAGAGAGAGAGAGAGAGAGAGAGAGAGAGAGAACTGCAAAAGATCCCCACCGTCAACAAAAACGGAAGGGATCTGTTGCAGCTCTGTAGAAGCCTGGGTCTGTACTTTGTCAATTGTAGGTTACGGGGGGACTTCACCTACTGCTCACCTCTTGGCCAGAGCACAGTAGACTATATGATTACAGACATTGAGCTTTCCTCTCTCAGCTCATTCACTGTCAAGCCACTAACACCTCTGTCTGATCACAGCCAAATTACGTTGATCCTCAAAAGAACAGACATGGAAACAACCACACATTCACAGCCCAGTAAGCTGTACAACATCAGACATTCATACAGATGGGCCCAAAACAGTACAGAAGAATACCAGAAAGCAACTTGTAACTAAAATATCCAAACACTCTTAGATAACTGTCTGGATACCACATTCACTCACAGTGAAGAAGGCATCAATCTGGCAGTAAAAACATCAACTACATATTCAGGCAAACAGCAAAAGAAGCACAATTGAAATTGATAAAAAACAAAACAAAAAAGACCATGGGTGACAACTGGTTTGATGCAGACTGTAAAATTATAAGCGAAAACTTACAACACTATCCAACCAAAAGCAAAGAGACCCAAATAACAGTGAACTACGCTTTCATTACTGTGAGACTTTAAAACTCTATAAAACGTACACTCAGAACCAAAAAAGCACAGTACAGTAGCAAGCTGCTGACACTAATTGAAGAGTCCATAAACACACACAACTTCTGGCAAAACTGGAAAAAACTAAAAAAATTGAAACGAGAGGAATTAGTGATACAAAATGGTGACATATGGACAACTCATTTTAAAACACTCTACAACACCGCTCAAATTCACACAAACAGAGAACAACACCAAATTCATGAGAAGTTGAATGGATTAGAAAAAGCTATAAAGGACAATCAAAATCCACTGGACTCCCCAACTACTGACCAGGAGCTCTATAAGAAACTAAACTATTACTGACCAGGAGCTCTATAAGAAACTAAACTATTACTGACCAGGAGCTCTATAAGAAACTAAACTATTACTGACCAGGAGCTCTATAAGAAACTAAACTATTACTGACCAGGAGCTCTATAAGAAACTAAACTATTACTGACCAGGAGCTCTATAAGAAACTAAACTATTACTGACCATAATATATAATATATCCCATTTAGCAGACGCTTTTGTCCTAAAGCGACTTACAAGTCTATAAGACACTAAACTATTACTGGGGCCACTACTTTTACATATGGGTGGTCCCAGCGAGGACTAAATATTACTGAACCCACGACGCTTGGCGTTGCTATTAGACCGCCATGCTCTACCGACTGAGCCACACAGGACCAGGAGCTCTATAAGAAACTAAACTATTACTGACCAGGAGCTCTATAAGACACTAAACTATTACTGACCAGGAGCTCTATAAGAAACTAAACTATTACTGACCAGGAGCTCTATAAGAAACTAAACTATTACTGACCAGGAGCTCTATAAGACACTAAACTATTACTGACCAGGAGCTCTATAAGAAACTAAACTATTACTGACCAGGAGCTCTATAAGAAACTAAACTATTACTGACCAGGAGCTCTATAAGAAACTAAACTATTACTGACCAGGAGCTCTATAAGAAACTAAACTATTACTGACCAGGAGCTCTATAAGAAACTAAACTATTACTGACCAGGAGCTCTATAAGAAACTAAACTATTACTGACCAGGAGCTCTATAAGAAACGTCAGGCACCTGAGCCCTGCACTCTTCAATATTTACATCAACAAATTGGCCACTATTCTAGAAAAATCCTCTGCCCCTGGTGTTAGTTACATTATTATTTATTCCCTATTTAACCCTCTGGTTCCCACATGGTTTTATGCATATTTGTTCTGTGTTTAGTAGTCGTTTCTATTTTGTGAGCTGGATTGTTTTCTCTGTGTGGAATTTATTTTGTTGTCGTCTTAAGTAAAAGTCTGTTATTACTCATCCTCTGTGTCCTGCGCCTGACTCCGTCCCACCTACTGCACATCGACCCTTTACAGAAAAACGCACCTAAAATATGGAGTCAGCAGGTGCACCCAGTCCTCCGTTACCTGTGGAGGAGCGCGCCCAGTAGCATGCGACGATGCTACAAAATCTTGGCACAGCCATGGATCGCGTGCTGCACACCATGGAGCGATGGGAGAGAGGGGTTTTTCCCACACCCCCATCAACTTCACCCCAACCCACAACGCTGTCCACCCCTCCGTCACCTGGACCCGATGGGACTCAGCTCTCGCTCCCGAGGGCATATGATAGCACGGCTGCCGGGTGCCAGGGGTTCCTGCTCCAGTTGGAGCTGTACCTGGCGACCGTCCACCCGGCTCCCTCGGGACACGAGAGCGTGTCCGCCCTCATGTCCTGTTTGTTGGGGCACTTGAATGGGCAACGCCGTATGGGGGAGAGAAGGCACAGCGTTGGTCCACTATGAGGATTTCAGCCGCCTCTTTGATCATCCACCCGAGGGGAATGTTTGTTCCATCTGAGACGGGGGATGAGAAGCGCACAGGACTTGGCACTGAACTTCAGGACCCTGGCAGCCAGCGTGGGATGGAATTAAAGGGCCCTGATCTACCGGTGCAGTCTACGTGAGGACGATCATCGGGAGCTGGCATGCAGGGACCACACCCTTACCCTCGACCAGCTGGTGGATATATCCATCCGGCTGGATAACCTGTTGGCCACTCGCGGACGTCCGGATCGGATCCTACACCTATGGAGCTCGGAGGTGCTGCTCTGAGGGTGACCAGAGGGAGGGCATTTCCTGCACCACATGTGGCCGCAGAGGGCACACTGCTGGTTGGTGCTGGGGAGGTTCCCCAGGGAGTAGAAGCAGCAGGCAGGGCACTGGTGGATCATCCCAGATGAGGAGGCACCTGTGTGCGTATAGAATGTCCTGAGTTTTCCCCGCATTCCCTGCAAAAGGCTCTAGTAGATTCAGGCGCAGCTGGGAAATTTATTGACCGTTCATTTGCACTTTGATTAGGGATCCCTATTGTTCCTGTTGATGTGCCCTTCCCTGTACATGCCTTAGATAGTTGTCCTTTAGGGTCGGGGCTGATTAGGGAGGTCACAGCTCCACTCCAGCGCAGGAGGGTCATGAGGAGAGAATTAGTCTCTTCCTGATTGATTGTCCTGCCTTTCCCGTGGTGTTGGGCCTTCCCTGGTTGGCCTATCATGACCCCACTATTTCGTGGCGACAGAGGGCTCTCAAGGGATGGTCACATAAGTGCTCAGGGAGGTGTATAGGTGTTTCCATTGGTGCTACTACGGTGGAGATTCCAGACCAGGTCTCCATCGTGCACATCCCCTCTGAATATGCCGATTTGGCTCTCGCCTTCTGTAAGAAGAGGGCGACTCAACTACCACCCCATCGACGGGGGGATTGTGCGATAAATCTCCTGGTATGGCTATGGAAACATATGTCTCCTCAAGTTGATTTTTTTGTGAAGAAGAAGGACAGTGGTTTACGCCTGTGTATTGACTATGCAGGAATCAATCAGATCACTGTGTGGTACAGTTACCCGCTTCCTCTCATAGCCAGTGTGAGCGAGTCAATGCACAGGGAACGCTTCTTCACAAAATTGGATCTCAGGAGCGTTTACAACCTGGTGCGTATCCGGGAGGGGGACGAGTGGAAGACGGCATTTAGATCCTTGTCATGCCGTACTGGTTGATGAATGTTCCATCAGTCTTCCAATCCTTCGTGTTTGTTATGTGTTTAGCAGTTGCTACTATTTTGTGGGCTGGATTGTTTTCCTCTCTTGGGAGAGAGAGAGAGAGAGAGAGAGAGAGAGAGAGAGAGAGAGAGAGAGAGAATATATAAAGAGAACGTTAGAAAGGAAGAAAGAGAGAGAGAGAGAGAATATATAAAGAGAACATTAGAAAGGAAGAGAGAGAGAGAGAGAGAGAGAGAGAGAGAGAGAGAGAGAGAGAGAGGGAGAATATATAAAGTGAACGTTAGACAGGAAGAAAGAGAGAGAGTGAGAGAGAGAGAGAGAGAGAGAATATATAAAGAGAACGTTAGAAAGGAAGAAAGAGAGAGAGCGAGAGAGAGAGAATATATAAAGAGAACATTAGAAAGGAAGAAAGAGAGAGAGAATATATAAAGAGAACATTATAAAGGAAGAAAGAGGGAGAGAGAGGGAGAGAGAGAATATATAAACAGAACGTTAGAAAGGAAGAAAGAGAGAGAGGGAGAAAGAGAGAGGGAGAGAGAGAATATATAAACAGAACGTTAGAAAGGAAGAAAGAGAGAGAGGGAGAGAGAGAGAGGGGAGAGAGAGAGAGAATATATAAAGAGGACATTAGAAAGGAAGAAACAGAGAGGGAGAGAGAGAGAGAGAGAGAGAGAGAGAGAGAGAGAGAGAGAGAGTATATAAAGAGGACATTAGAAAGGAAGAAACAGAGAGGGAGAGAGAGAGAGAGAGAGAGAGAGAGAGGGAGAGAGATAATATATAAAGAGGACATTATAAAGGAAGAAACAGAGAGGAGAGAGAGAGAGAGGGGGAGAGAGATGGGGAGAGAGAGAGATAATATATAAAGAGGATGTTAGAAAGGAAGAAAGAGAAAGAGAGAGAGAAAAAATATATAAAGAGAACGTTAGAAAGGAAGAAAGAGAGAGAGTCTTTACTATCATTAAATTGAAGACTTAGCTTTTCTCTGTAATTAGTATTTCACGATCAAACTGATTAATCATGTAACTGTAATTAACTTGGAAGTCGGGGCACCAAGGAAAATATTCAGATTACAAAGTTATAATTTCCTAATATAACCTTTCAGATATTTTATATCTGATCAATTAGTCTTTGAATTAATTAATTATTTACTTTACCTCACGTTAGTCTCATTCCAAACGTCATAATTTTTATTTTATTTTTAATTTTACCTTTATTTTACTAGGCAAGTCAGTTAAGAACAAATTCTTATTTTCAATGACGGCCTAGGAACAGTGGGTTAACTGCCTGTTCAGGGGCGGAATGACAGATTTGTACCTTGTCAGCTCGGGGGTTTGAACTTGCAACCTTTCGGTTCAATTGTTGGTTATCTGCACAAACCCAGTCTTTACTATGAGTCATCCATACATCAATTGTCTTCAATCATTTATTTATTAACTAACTAAACAATCACAGAAGTGCACACACAAACAAACAAAGTAAATATGGTTACAAGAAATGATAGGGAAATGTGCCCTAGTGGGCTAAACTGGCATGGCGGCTTGTTAGACAAAAGGGAAGTGGGGGTCGACTGAGATGAGACACTACAAAGTTGATAATTATAACAATTGAAATGCTAATCCTTTGCACATGAACTCTCACTCATTCGGGAACAATTGCAATCAATATATATATTCACGCTCAGTGTGTCGTCGGGATCTTTGTTGAAAAGTTTGTTTCTGTTGGAGATTTTTCATCCTCTCGCTCTCTCTCTCTGTCGTGGTTAGAGTGAACTGTTCAGAGCGACATTCATTCATGTTGTTGTAGAATGGATGTTTCGGCAGTTGTCGTTCTTCGCGTTCAATGACACTGAATTCCAAGCTGCAGACTAGTAATTAATATCAAAGACTTGTTCTTATTCTGTCGGTATCGATAGACTAAGAGTATAACCACGTGGTATGGTTAAAAGATTCAGCAATGGTCTGCAACCTTTGTCCTCCCGTGATTGAGAGGAACATGGTCTACTTGAGGAATTCTCAAGATTGGGTTTTTATTCGGAATTGCAGAAAAGTGGCTGTCCCAGGATGCCTGACCCTAACTGGGCTCATGGGCGGTCCCATGATTTAGTTCAATTCAAAAGGGAATTGGAGTTTCCTTCATTAAACAGTCCAAAATCATATTACACAATTTTACAAACAGTATCATCCTCACTCATTCATCTTATACAACAATTAGATGTAAACCTAATATCTGAGGCTATTATATAAACAGCGTTATGGTAATGTGGCTGCACCGTCTCCCATTAGCTTCCCCAAGTTGTAACAAACGGACCAGTTCGTAGCTGGATTCTTCACCGATCTTTTATACTTTCTCCGGAATGTAAACGTTGTTCGAACCTCAAGTTCTGTGAGGTGGAAGAAATTCCTTTGTTCGCTATGAAACTTCACTCTATCTCTATACTGTTTGGCCATGTGGCAGGGTCTTCCCTAGGAATTTACGACCTCACTCTGACCACAGCAGCCTAGTTGAAGGAGGCAAGGGGGAGGCAGGGAGAAGGGGATTGGGCTTGCTGTACCCAAAGAGGGCAACGTCATGACACAGCATAGTATGGCCCTGTGAGAGTCAATAGTCAGATTAAAACCTGTTGTGACTAGGGGGCAGTATTTTCATTTTTGGAAAAATAACGTTCCCATAGTAAACGGGATATTTTGTCAGGACAAGATGCTAGAATATGCATATAATTGACAGCTTAGGATAGAAAACAGTCTAAAGTTTCCAAAACTGTAAAAATATTGTCTGTGAGTATAACAGAACTGATATTGCAGGCGAAAGCCTGAGAAAATTCCAATCCGGAAGAGCCTCATGTTTTGAAAGCTCTTGCGTTCCAATGCGTCCCTATTGAGCAGTGAATGGGCTATCAACCAGATTACTTTTTCTACATATTCCCCAAGGTGTCTACAGCATTGTGACGTAGTTTTACGCATTTATGTTGAAGAATACCCGTAAGTGGCTACATTATGTAAGTGGTCACCTGATGCTCCCAGAATGATTCTCATGTAAAATAGAGAGGTAGCCATTTTTCCAATCGGTCCTACTGAAAAACCAATTGTCCCGGTGGAAATATTATCGAATAGATATTTGAAAAACACCTTGAGGATTGATTATAAACAACGTTTGCCATGTTTCTGTCGATATTATGGAGCTAATTTTGAATATTTTTCGGCGTTTTCGTGACTGCAATTTCTGGTCGATTTCTCAGCCAAACGTGAAGAACAAACGGAGCTATTTCGTCTACAAAAATAATAGTTTTGGAAAAAAGGAACATTGGCTATCTAACTGGGAGTCTCATGAGTGAAAACACCCGAAGCTCATCAAAGGTAAACAATTTAAATTGATTGCTTTTCTGATTTCCGTGACCAAGTTACCTGCAGCTAGCTGGACAAAATGCTATGCTAGGCTATCGATAAACTTACACAAATGCTTGTCTATCTTTGGCTGTAAAGCATATTTTGAAAATCTGAGATGACAGGATGATTGACAAAAGGCCAAGCTGTGTCTCAGTATATTTCACTTGTGATTTTCATGAATAGGAATATTTTCTAGTAATATTTATGTCCGTTGCGTTATGCTAATTAGTGTCAGTCGATGATTACGCTCCCGGGTTCCGGGATGTGGAGTATCAAGAGGTTTTAATGTCAACCTCTCTGTCTCATGTTTACTGTATGAGCAGACAGCCAGACAGCCAGGCAGCCAGTCAGCCAGCCAGCCAGAGGAGAGGATGTGATGTGTACATATAGAGTTAGTTATTTTTCTCTCCATCAATATCCCCCTGCCTGACTGGCTGAAAAGTTTACTGCATAGTTCAATATGTCATGTTTTGCATCATAGCCAGTTCACGGTCTGGCTCAAAGCACATGATGAAGTGTCTGTTCAATAGTTGACAATAATTGATCTTTATTTTCTAAGGACAGTAAATCAATGCAGAACATTATGCATATCTTCTGATGGAGTGGTCTTGTGTGCAGATGTACAAACACACACACACACACACACACACGCACGCACGCGCACACACACACACACACACACACACACACACACACACACACACACACACACACACACACACACACACACACACACACACACACACACACACAAACACACACACACACACACACACACTCCCTTCCTCACCTCCCAGATGGTATGTTCCACCGGTCCTGATGATGATAGGCGTTGTGGTTCGGACCGCTGACGCTTCGTCTCCATCAATCGTCAACATGACAGAGTTCTCCTTAGCGACTAGATGCACCGCGTGCCACTGGCCGTCATTAAGGCCTGAACCTGAGGACAAAAGGAAGGAAGACACACACACACACACACGCCTGGTTAGAGTGGCTAATTAGTAGAGGACCCCTTTTAATATTGAGTTTCAGAAACCCATTGCATGCTGGGACCCAGTCAGCTCCAACAGAGCTCATAGGCCACTGCTAGGCACACACACACACACACACACACACACACACACACACACACACACACACACACACACACACACACACACACACACACACACACACACACACACAGAAAAGCATGTAGGATCAATGTGTAATGGAACAGAGAGAGAGAGATGTTGTCTATCAAAAGATGGAAGTCAGAGGTTATGTGTCCTCGTTAACTTGCAGTAGTGTGTTTCTAGCGTTTAGTTTGGAAGTATCTCAAGGCAGACGGGGGTATATTTTCTTGGAAAAAACATATTTTCACACTTTACTGCACAATCTTGTAATTAGCGATCATCAGTGTCTCCTCCTTGACAACAGCATCAAAACAATGAGCGGCGTAACCACGACAACGACCTTGCTGTACCCATCTGATTGTTGCTAATTAGTCATTAGCTGGTAGAGGCAATCATCATCGCTAACGAGATGGCAGGATAAGATATTTACACAGACGTGTTTGATGGGTGGGTGTTTAGGTGTGTTTGTGTCTGTGTTTGTGTGTGTGTGTGTGGTTAAGTGTGTGTGTGTGGATATGTGTGTGTGTGGTTAAGTGTATGTGTGTGTGTGTCTGTGTGTGTGTGTGTGTGTGTGTGTGTGTGTGTGTGTGTGTGTGTGTGTGTGTGTGTGGATCAGTATGTGTGTGTTGTTGGGTTCTAGATTGAAATACTTGCTATACTAGAAGTTAATGGTTACATGTGTGAGGAATGTATATGGTGGGGTCAATGGAGGGTGGATACGAAGTGTGGATCTGGAAAAGTTACTTAGTAAGGGAGTAGGCAATCACTTGGTTGTGGTCACTGATAAGGTTGGATAGCTGTGGATTAGTGAGGAATGTCAGGTCAGGTTAGACGAAGGGAGAAGGAACAGCTTTCTTCCACGTCTCTTAACTTCCTGCCTAGCAACACTGATGTAGTGTTGAGAGGTGTGAACAGGAGACTCCGCCCACAGGAGGGTATAAATACCTGTGCTGGTGGAAACATGTATTTGTCTTTTCAGCTGTTTCTACCAGTGGATGAATAAACTTGGTTTGAGCTTTGACTAGTTGTCCGTGCGTTTTTCACTCTGTCAGAACTCTGTCACTCTGTCATTTGAACATCTTGGCCATATTCTGTTATAATCTCCACCCGGCACAGCCAGAAGAGGACTGGCCACCCCACATAGCCTGGTTCCTCTCTAGGTTTCTTCCTAGGTTTTGGCCTTTCTAGGGAGTTTTTCCTAGCCACCGTGCATCTACACCTGCATTGCTTGCTGTTTGGGGTTTTAGGCTGGGTTTCTGTACAGCACTTTGAGATATCAGCTGATGTACGAAGGGCTATATAAATACATTTGATTTGAGTCCCTGGTTCGAATCCAGGCTGTATCACATACGGCTGTGATTGGGAGTCACATAGGGCGGCGCACAATTCGCCCAGTGTCGTCCGAGTTTGGCCGGGGTAGGCCGTCATTGTAAATAAGAATTTATTCTTAACTGACTTGACTAGTTAAATAAAAAGTAAATGTGTGTGTGTGCAGTTCAGTGTGTTTTCCTGCCCCTCCTACCTGATGATATTGCTATCCTGGTGTTCTTCGTCTGCGTCACGTTGAAGTGAACTCCCATCTTCCCGTCGTCAAGGGCGATCTCAAGCGTTCCGTCATCAAGGTTACTGAAGAGGAGGAGTCCGTTGGCGTTCCAGGTGCGGAACTGGAATCTAAGTGATACTACATCCTGATTGGCTCTTCCTGGGAGCTGCAGGAAGCTGGTGGCGTTGAAGAAAACTGGGAAGGAGTGAGACTCCATGCAAGAGAATGACAGATTACGCTACGGAAAGAGAGAGAGAAAAAGAGAGAGAGAGAAAGGGAGGGAGATTCTTATCATTACTTGTGATTATCATTAGTTATCAAATAATCATTCATCAAATGAGTTGTTTGCTTTGACAAATTATCACATTTGACAAGGTAATTTGATAATATATTGTACAAAGAGAGAGACAGAGGCAGAAACATAGATAGATGGAGATTCAGAGAGAAACAGAGAGCTGGACAGTGACAGCTGTGTGTAACTTACAAAGCTGGAGGTGTCTAGCTTCTTGCGTCGTGCCAGATCAGTGATGTTGTCTCCGTTGTAGTTGATGCTCTCCATACAGCCTCGGAAGTTCTTCATCCCCCCTCCCATTGGCTTACCACTGTAGGGCATGCCACCAAAACTCAACTGCAGTAGAGAGAGAGGTGAGACAAAGAGAAATAGAGGGATTAAAGAACTAAGATAGAACAGCATAAAAATAATTTTCTCATCTGCTAAGATGTCTTGGTGCTCCCTAAATGTTACTGCATGTGTCATTGTTAAGTGTCTGTACTGTGATGCTTCACTACTCATATTAATGAATGAATTAAAGCCAAGAATGTATAAGGGAAGCCAGGCTTTAAACAGACACACCAAGGGCTAAGGAGATTGGCTGGGCAGTTCTGCACTGAGCAAAAGCAGTCACGCTGTCGGGAATAACTCAGTTAGTTAACATTCAACTACTGTACCTAGCAGCACATAATAAGCACGTGTATATGCATGCACTCACCTAGACATACACACACATATCAGTTATAAGTGGTATTAGTGTGCGGTACAATTTCATTGCATTAACATCCACCATTAATTCTATATTATAAGCAAGTTTTGTTTGAGCTGCTTTTGAAAGCGAAAGTCGAATTGAAAACAGTATTTTTAGAACTGCTAGAACTGATGGTTAGGTTCGCTGAACGAGCAAGTCTGTTTGTTTTGTTACCACGGCAACTACTGTTGCTATCTAGTTATGTCAGTGGACGCTGAACACATTTCTACTGGCAAATTAACACATTTCTAGTGGCAAATGTGTTGATTTATAGCCATGGTATGAAAGAGATCATCAACTCAGGGCTCTAGGCGTTCTCTGGAAAATAATGCAACTCTGTGGAAGGTCAGTTTGACTCCGCTAGCGCGTCTTGGGACACACCTTCTACATTGTTCATTATTTTCCACAGAACACACAGCCCCTCGTTGATTATCCCTTACATAGACTGCATTCTGAAACTATATAGATCGACGGTACAGTCTCATTCTAAAATTGACTACATAAAATAAATACTCAGCAATATACACACAATACCCCATACTGACAAACATAAAAACGAAAACGGGCTTTTTGAATTTTTTGCAATTAAAAAACAAATGATATACCTTATTCCATAAGTCCTCAGACCCTATGAGACTTGAAATTGAGCTCAGGTGACATCCGGTTTCCATTGATCATCCTTGAGATAATTCTACAACTTGATTGGAGTCCACTGATGGTACATTCAATTGATTGGACATGATTTGGAAAGACACTCACCCGTCTATATAAGGTCCCACAGTTGACAGTGTATGTCAGAGCAGAAACCAAGCCATGAGTTTTAAGGAATTGTCCGTAGAGCTCTGAGACAGTATTGTGTCGAGGCAAAGATCTGGGGAAGGGTACCAAAATATTTCTGCAGCATTGATGGTCCCCAAGATCACAGTGGCCTCATCCTTCCTGACCAACTGGTGAAACTGAGCAATTGGGGGAGAAGGGCCTTGGTCAGGGAGGTGACCAACAACATGATGGTCAGTCTGAGAGGTCTAGAGATGGGAGAACCTGTGTACAGATGGGAGAAATTTCCATCTCTGCAGCACTCCACTAATCAGGCCTTTATGGCCGAGTGGCCAGATGGAAGCCACTCCTCAGTAAAAGGCACATGACAGCCCGCTTGGAGTTTGCCAAAAGGCATCTAAAGGACTCTCAGACCATGAGAAACAAGTTTCTCAGGCTAGATGAAACCAAGATTGAACTTTTTGCCCTGAATGCCAAGCGTCACGTCTGGAGGAAACCTGGCACCATCCCTACGGGGAAACATGGTGGTGGCAGCATCATGCTGTGGGGATGTTTTTCAGCGGCAGGGACTGGGAGACTAGTCAGGATCGAGGGAAAAATGAACGGAGCAAACCAGAGAGAGATCCTTGATGAAAACCTGCCCCAGAGTGCTCAGGACCTCAGACCGGGGCGAAGGTTCACCTTCCAACATGCCAACGACCCTAAGCACACAGCCAAGACAACGCAGGAGTGGCATTGAGACAAGTCTCTGAATGTCCTTGAGTGGACCAGCCAGAGCCTGGACTTGAACCCGATCGAACATCTCTGGAGAGACCTGAAAATAGCTGAGCCCCAACACTCCTCATCCAACCTGCCAGAGCTTGAGAGGATCTGCAGAGAAGAATGGGAGAAACTCCCCAAAAACTCAACAAATACAGGTGTGCCAAGCTTGTAGCGTCATACCCAAGAAGACTCAAGGCTGTAATCGCTGCCAAAGGTGCTTCAACAAAATACTGAGTAAAGGGTCTGAATACTTATGTAAATGTGATATTTCAGTTTAATTTATTTTTATAAAAACAGTTTTGCGTTGTCATTATGGGCTATTGTGTGTAGATTGATGAGAGAAAACATTTAAAAAAATCAATTTTAGAATAAGGCTGTAACGTAATAAAATGTGGAAAAAGTGAAGGGGTCTGAATATTAC
>NC_088239.1:12585306-12592806 GCF_036934945.1 Oncorhynchus masou masou | reverse complement strand
TGTTTATGTAGTGTGTGTGTGTGTAGTGTTTGTGTAATGTTTGTGTAGTGTGTGTGTAGTGTGTGTGTGTCTAGTGTGTGTGTAGTGTTTGTGTAGTGTTTGTGTAGTGTGTGTGTAGTGTGTGTGTAGTATTTGTGTAGTGTGTGTGTATAGTGTGTGTGTAGTGTTTGTGTAGTGTTTGTGTAGTGTGTGTGTAGTGTGTATGTAGTATTTGTGTAGTGTGTGTGTAGTGTTTGTGTATTGTGTGTGTAGTGTGTGTGTAGTGTTTGTGTAGTGTTTGTGTAGTGTGTGTGTAGTGTGTGTGTGTGTAGTGTTTGTGTAGTGTGTGTATAGTGTGTGTGTAGTCTGTGTGTAGTGTGTGTGTAGTGTGTGTAGTGTGTGTGTAGTATTTGTGTAGTGTGCATGTAGCGTGTGTAGTGTGTGTGTAGTGTGTATGTAGTGTGTGTGTAGTATTTGTGTAGTGTGTGTAGTGTGTGTGTAGTGTGTGTGTGTGTAGTGTGTGTGTGTGTGTGTGTAGTGTGTGTGTGTGTGTAGTGTGTGTGTAGTGTTTATGTAATGTGTGTGTAGTATTTGTGTAGTGTGTGTGTAGTGTGTGTGTAGTGTGTGTGTAGTGTTTATGTAGTGTGTGTGTAGTATTTGTGTAGTGTGTGTGTAGTGTGTGTCTAGTGTGTGTGCAGCGTGTGTGTAGTGTGTGTGTAGTGTGTGTGTAGTGTGTGTGTAGTATTTGTGTAGTGTGTGTGTAGTATTTGTGTAGTGTGTGTGTAGTGTGTGTGTAGTGTTTATATAGTGTGTGTGTGTATGTGTGTAGTGTGTGTGTAGTATTTGTGTAGTATTTGTGTAGTGTGTGTGTAGTGTGAGTGTAGTGTGTGTGTAGTGTTTATGTAGTGTATGTGTGTATGTACTCACAATAGGAACAGCCGTAGACCTCTATGCGGAGGCCGATGCGTCCCTCTCCACTCCAGTCCAGCGGTACAAAACGCAGCAACCGGCCCACAATGCCTTGCGCCAGGTCGTGTCTTACCACGCTCTCCGTGTTGGAGTTGCCTGAGAACGCCTGCAGGGATACAGAGAGCAGAGATCACTTGTGTGTGCTTACAAGAACACTTGTCCTTGTAAGCAATTCAATGACAGGTTAAAACCTTAAGTTTACCTCTCTCTCTCTCTCTCTCCATCCATCTCCTACCCCATTCCCACGCTCTCCTTCTCCCAATCCCTCCCTCCCTCTCAGTCTTTCTGTCCCTCTCTCTCATCCTCTCTCCCTCCCCTCCCCTTCTCTCTCTCCCTCCCCTTCTCTCTCACTCCCTGTCTCTCTTCCTCCCTCCCTCCGTCTCTCTCCCTCCCTCCGTCTCTCTCTCCCCTTCTCTCTCCCTCCCTCTCTTTCTCTCTTCCTCCCTCCCCTTCACTTCCTCCCTCCCCTTCTCTCTCTCCCTCCCCTTCTCTCTCTCTCCTTCCCTCTCTTTCTCCCTCCCTCTCTCTCTTCCTACCTCCCTCCCGTTCTCTCTCTCCCTCACCTTCTCTCTCTCCCTCCCTCTCTCTCTCTCCCTCACCATCTCTCCCCAGCAGAAAGGATGAAGTTTTCTATTGTACCTCACCAGAGAAATAAAATGTAAAAATGTAAGTATTCTCTTGGCTGTCTGCTTTATCTGTGGTAGTTAAGTCCTGTTTTAATTTCTTTACAATAGGATGAGCCTTAGAGGAATATATTGGTTCATGCTCCCATCTTGCTAAAGAAGGAACAAGAGAAGAAACCCTCTGCCCTATCAGCATATGCTGAGGAGCGATGGACAGAGAGAGAGAGAAAGGCGAAGGGCAGAGAGGAACAGGTTATGTGAAACAGGTTATGTCGTTTCAAACACCGTCTCTGAAACAGGTTATGTCGTTTCAAACACCGTCTCTGAAACAGGTTATGTCGTTTCACACACCGGCTCTGAAACAGGTTATGTCGTTTCACACACCGGCTCTGAAACAGGTTATGTCGTTTCACACCCGTCTCTGAAACAGGTTATGTCGTTTCACACCCGTCTCTGAAACAGGTTATGTCGTTTCACACACCGTCTCTGAAACAGGTTATGTCGTTTCACACAAACGGGCCTGAAACAGGTTATGTCGTTTCACACACCGTCTCTGAAACAGGTTATGTCGTTTCACACACCGGCTCTGAAACAGGTTATGTCGTTTCACACAAACGGGCCTGAAACAGGTTATGTCGTTTCACACACCGGCTCTGAAACAGGTTATGTCGTTTCACACACCGGCTCTGAAACAGGTTATGTCGTTTCACACAAACGGGCCTGAAACAGGTTATGTCGTTTCACACAAACGGGCCTGAAACAGGTTATGTCGTTTCACACACCGGCTCTGAAACAGGTTATGTCGTTTCACACACCGGCTCTGAAACAGGTTATGTCGTTTCACACAAACGGGCCTGAAACAGGTTATGTCGTTTCACACAAACGGGCCTGAAACAGGTTATGACATTTCAAACACCCGGCTCTGAAACATGTCGTTTCGGCGACAGGTGTTTATGTTTTTGGACTCAACGGAGCAGACTTTGGGAGTTATTGTTTAAAGTCAAGTATGACAACAGACTGTATACAGCTTATGTTAGTATGGGTATGTGGGGATGAGGGTCATAAGAGACATGCTTGCCCGAAAAGTGAGGGGCGCAGGTGGTCCTCGGCAGCTAGTCTCCCAGGCAGTGGAGGAGATGCCTGGTACTAGTGATGGGGTGCAAGTGGGGAGTGTTGAGAGGGATGTGGTAGAGGGGAGTCAGGGGTCTGTGGCCTCAGTTGAGGAGGACCAGGAGAAGGATATGATTATGTCTGATATCTCTGTTGATATGATAGAAGCTGGCGGTGACTCAATTTACAATCTAAATTACGTACAGTTGAAGTCGTAAGTTTACATACACCTTCGCCAAATACATTTAAACACAGTTTTTCACAATTGCTAACATTTAATCCTAGTAAAAAAATCTGTCTCAGGTTAGTTAGGTCTATCACTTTATTTTAATAACGTGAAATGTCAGAATAATAGTAGAGAGAATTATTTATTTCAGCTTTTATTTCTTTCATCACATTCCCAGAGGGTCAGAAATTTACATACACTCAATTAGTATTTGGTAGCATTGCCTTTAAGTTGTTTAACTTGGGTCAAACGTTTCAGGTAGCCTTCCACAAGCTTCCCACAAAACGTTGGGTGCATTTTGGCCCATTCCTCCTGACAGAGCTGGTGTAACTGAGTCAGGTTTGTAGGCCTCCTTGCTGGCCCACACATTTTCTATAGGATTGAGGTCAGGGCTTTGTGATGGACACTCCAATACCTTGACTTTGTTGTCCTTAAGCCATTTTGTCACAACTTTGGAAGTATCCTTTGGGTCATTGTCCATTTGGAAGACCCATTTGCGACCAAGCTTTAACTTCCTGACTGATGTCCTGATTGATGCCATCAATTTTTTGAAGTGCACCAGTCCCTCCCGCAGCAAAGCACCCCCACAACATGATGCTGCCACCCCCGTGCTTCACGGTTGGGATGGTGTTCTTCGGCTTGCAAGTGTCCCCCATTTCCCTCCAAACACAACAATGGTCATTATGGCCAAACAGTTCTATTTCTGTTTCATCAGACCAGAGGACATTTCTCCAAAAAGTATGATCTTTGTCCCCATGTGCAGTTGCAAACCGTAGTCTGGCCCTTTTATGGCAGTTTTGGAGCAGTGGCTTCGTCCTTGCTGAGAGGTCATTCAGGTTATGTCGATATAGGACTTGTTTTTACTGTGGATATAAATAATTTTGTACCTGTTTCCTCCAGCATCTTCACAAGGTCCTTTGCTGTTGTTCTGGGATTTCATTTGCACTTTTCGCACCAAAGTACGTCCATCTCTAGGAGATAGAACGTGTCTCCTTCCTGAGCGGTATGACGGCTGTGTGGTCCCATGGTGTTTATACTGGTGTACTATTGTTTGTACAGATGAATGTGGTACCTTCAGGCGTTTGGAAATTGCTCCAAAGGATGAACCAGACTTGTGGAGGTCTACATTTTTTTTCTGAGGTCTTGGCTGTTTTATTTTTGAAGGTAGGCTTTGAAATACATCCACAGGCATGACAGGTTCCAAGGTTCCAAGCTGTTTAAAAGCACAGCCAACTTAGTGTATGTAAACGTCTGCCACACTGGAACTGTGTTACAGTGAATTATAAGTGAAATAATCTGTCTGTTAACAATGGTTGGAAAAATGACTTGTGTCATGTACAAAGTAGATGTCCTAACCGACTTACCAAAACTATAGTTTGTTAACAAGAAATTTGTGGAGTGGTTGAAAAATGAGTTTTAATGACTACAACATAAGTGTATGTAAACATCCCACTTCAACTGTAAATAACTTCCTGGACCAATCTGTTAAATTGGCAGATATTTTTGATGTTGATAAGTTTGTGAGGTCAGCTGTGATGTTACTGAAGACGGTGGGGTTAGACCAGCTGAGTGTGAAGAAGCATTTCCGCTTGAGGAAATGTGTTACTGCTGTCACGGCAACAAAAGGTTGTGGGAAACGTGGGAAGGTTCAGAGAAAAATAAAACAATGATGATGATCATGCCTCTTTCTCTTTGTCTGGTTTCTCTGTGGTTTCTTCTGCTATTATTTTCTCTTTTTTTATGGAGGTACTCAATATTAATGGGGGAAGGGACAGGAATAAGAGGGCTTGGGTATTAGAAGTAATGAAACAGAAAAGGCTTAATGTAGTTGTTCTACAGGAGACACATAGTGATGAGGCTAAAGAGGTTGACTGGGGTATGTGGTGGGAGGGGCAGCATATACTCAGTCATAGTACTAATTTCAGTGCTGGGATGGCAATTTTGTTTTACTCAGGCTTAGGGGTGACCGTGGTATCAACAACAGAGATTGTCAAGGGTCGGATTTTATTGGTCAAGACAGATGTTATGTATTTATTTGAATGTTTATGCTCCTCGTGAGGGTACGGAGCGTATTGCTGTATTTGATCAAATAAAGGAAACCTGAAGACAGTGTGACCAAGAGGGGTGAATGGTTTTAGGGCCTCATGTATGGTGAAGGTTGGGGGTGGTTTGAGTTACCCCGTTGGACGGGGATGGGGTATCAGGCTGGATGCCCAATTTCAGGGCATTTATATTGTCTGGCAATTGAACCAATGCTTTGTTTTTTAAGAGCGAGGTTTACTGGTGTCTCTGTGCCAGGGGTAATGAAGGGTCCCATGATAGCACTGTCTGCGTATGCAGATGACATGCCAGTTTTAATTACAGGGGCTGAGGATGTTGAGGTTCTCTCAAACGCTTTAAAGGTGTATGAGGGGGCCTCCTCAGCTAGAGTTAGTTGGGGAAAGAGTGAATCACTGTGGGCAGGTCAGCTTCAGATAGGGTCCCGCTGCACAGTTACTAGGGGGGCTTCAGATAGGGTCACGCTGCACGGTTACTAGGGGGGCTTCAGATAGGGTCCGCTCCATGGTTACTAGGGGGGCTTCAGACGGGGTCCGCTCCACGGTTACTAGGGGGGCTTCAGATAGGGTCCGCTCCATGGTTACTAGGGGGCTTCAGATAGGGTCCGCTCCACGGTTACTAGGGGGGCTTCAGATAGGGTCCGCTCCATGGTTACTAGGGGGGCTTCAGACGGGGTCCGCTCCACGGTTACTAGGGGGCTTCAGATAGGGTCCGCTCCACGGTTACTAGGGGGGCTTTAGACGGGGTCCCGCTCCACGGTTACTAGGGGGGCTTCAGATAGGGTCCGCTCCACGGTTACTAGGGGGGCTTCAGATAGGGTCCGCTCCAAGGTTACTAGGGGGGCTTCAGACGGGGTCCGCTCCACGGTTACTAGGGGGGCTTCAGATAGGGTCCGCTCCACGGTTACTAGCGGGGCTTCAGATAGGGTCCGCTCCACGGTTACTAGGGGGGCTTCAGATAGGGTCCGCTCCATGGTTACTAGGGGGCTTCAGACGGGGTCCCGCTGCACGGTTACTAGGGGGGCTTCAGATAGGGTCCGCTCCACGGTTACTAGGGGGGCTTCAGATAGGGTCCGCTCCACGGTTACTAGGGGGGCTTCAGATAGGGTCCGCTCCACGGTTACTAGGGGGGCTTCAGATAGGGTCCGCTCCACGGTTACTAGGGGGCTTCAGATAGGGTCCGCTCCACGGTTACTAGGGGGCTTCAGATAGGGTCCGCTCCATGGTTACTAGGGGGGCTTCAGATAGGGTCCGCTCCACGGTTACTAGGGGGGCTTCAGATATTGTTCGCTCCACGGTTACTAGGGGGGCTTCAGACGGGGTCCCGCTCCACGGTTACTAGGGGGGCTTCAGATAGGGTCCGCTCCACGGTTACTAGGGGGGCTTCAGATAGGGTCCGCTCCACGGTTACTAAGGGGGCTTCAGATAGGGTCCGCTCCACGGTTACTAGGGGGGCTTCAGATAGGGTCCGCTCCATGGTTACTAGGGGGGCTTCAGACGGGGTCCGCTCCACGGTTACTAGGGGGGCTTCAGATAGGGTCCGCTCCACGGTTACTAGGGGGCTTCAGATAGGGTCCGCTCCACGGTTACTAGGGGGCTTCAGACAGGGTCCGCTCCACGGTTACTAGGGGGCTTCAGATAGGGTCCGCTCCACGGTTACTAGGGGGGCTTCAGATAGGGTCCACTCCATGGTTACTAGGGGGGCTTCAGACGGGGTCCGCTCCACGGTTACTAGGGGGGTTCAGACGGGGTCCTGCTCCACGGTTACTAGGGGGCTTTAGACGGGGTCCGCTCCACGGTTACTAGGGGGGCTTTAGATATTGTCCGCTCCACGGTTACTAGGGGGGCTTCAGATATTGTCCGCTCCACAGTTAGTAGGGGAGCTTCAGATAGGGTCCGCTCCACGGTTACTAGGGGGGCTTCAGATAGGGTCCGCTCCACGGTTACTAGGGGGGCTTCAGATATTGTCCGCTCCACAGTTACTAGGGGGGCTTCAGATATTGTCCGCTCCACGGTTACTAGGGGGGCTTCAGATATTGTCCGCTCCACGGTTACTAGGGGGGCTTCAGATAGGGTCCGCTCCACGGTTACTAGGGGGCTTCAGATAGGGTCCGCTCCATGGTTACTAGAGGGGCTTCAGATAGGGTCCGCTCCACGGTTACTAGGGGGGCTTCAGATAGGGTCCGCTCCACGGTTACTAGGCGGGCT
The DNA here is from genome assembly GCF_036934945.1 of Oncorhynchus masou masou. Taxonomy (NCBI): domain Eukaryota; kingdom Metazoa; phylum Chordata; class Actinopteri; order Salmoniformes; family Salmonidae; genus Oncorhynchus; species Oncorhynchus masou. Next base: position 12,585,634 of record NC_088239.1, on the reverse strand, counting down.
TCAGATAGGGTCCGCTCCATGGTTACTAGGGGGGCTTCAGATAGGGTCCGCTCCACGGTTACTAGGGGGGCTTCAGATAGGGTCCGCTCCACGGTTACTAGGGGGGCTTCAGATAGGGTCCACTCGGTTACAGAAGGGGTCCGCTCCACAGTTACTAGGGGGCTTCAGACGGGGTCCGCTCCACGGTTACTAGGGGGTTCTAGACGGGGTCCTGCTCCACGGTTACTAGGGGGGCTTTAGACGGGGTCCGCTCCATGGTTACTAGGGGGGCTTCAGATAGGGTCCGCTCCACGGTTACTAGGGGGGCTTCAGATATTGTCCGCTCCAC
>NC_088239.1:12560306-12567806 GCF_036934945.1 Oncorhynchus masou masou | reverse complement strand
ACACAGGTAAACATGTAGAAACACAGGTAAACATGTAGAAACACAGGTAAACACGTAGAAACACAGGTAAACACGTCGAAACACAGGTAAACATGTAGAAACACAGGTAAACATGTAGAAACACGTAGAAACACCGATAAACAAGTAGAAACACAGGTAAACATGTAGAAACACAGGTAAACACGTAGAAACAGCAAATTTATTTCTATGGGCACAAGGACTGTTCCTGACACAAACTGTTCACACCCCTCTTATTGGTGGAGAGCTTATTTCCTGCTATTCTACACATTTTGTCTTGGGGTGTAGAGAACACGTTGCAGTTTTGAAGATAATTTGAGTGACTCAAACATTACTACAAAATCCATGGGCTAAAAGACCTAGCTAAAAACATTAGCTGACACGGGCTAGTTACAAAACTGATGATACACTACCCAATTTACTAATTGTACTTTATGCATTCTACAATTACAACTTTCAAGAGTAAGTTGAAAGCCAGACGCGCCCCACAGTTTGGGAACCACTGGTCTAGCAGACATGTGATTGAAACAGAATGCCTCTCTCTCTTCTCTCTGTGAGAACAAAACGTATAGTCTAAACATCACCACACCCGTTTCCTCTCCCTACCTGTGGTGACGTCTCCAGCTAGCAGACATTTTTATATGCAGTCTTTCTCATGGCGTTCCTATAAGTCAAAGTGAAATGATGCGGAAACATAAGAGGAACACGACCTCCAGACAGGGACGCTGGCGGGAAAGGAATAGGAGTTCTACTGTAGCAGTTGGATTTCCAACTGTCAGTTATTAAATGAATGTTCCCTGGATTATTCTCCAATAGAGGCAGGAAGAGGAGAGAATGAGAGCGGAAGAGAGGTGAGAGAGAGGAGAAAGGGATGAGGTGATAGAAGAAGAGCAGAATAGAGGTGAGAGAGGAGAGAAGAGAAAAGAGAGAGGGATGAGGTGAGAGAGGAGAGGGGAGAGATGGATGAGGGATTGGAAGATAAGAAATGCGAGAGAGGAGAGGGGGCACAGAAGAGAGCAGAGGGAGAAGGGCAGAGTGGATGTGAGAGACAGGAGAGGATAGAGGGAGAAAGGGATGAGGTTAGTGAAGGTGAAAGATGAAGGTCAAGGTGAAAGAGAAGTGAGAGAGAGGTGAGGGAGAGAGGTGAGGTGGTGCATGTCAAGAGCACTCCTCTCTCACCTGTCACACACAGATTTTCAGGGAGATAGGGAGCAGGGGTAAGAGAGGAGAAAGAGAGAGAGAGAGAGAGAGAGAGAGAGAGAGAGAGAGAGAGAGAGAGAGAGGGGGAAAGAAGGCCAGAAACAAGCCCTGAGATGGAGAAGAGAGAGATTGAGAGAGAGAAAGAGAGGGAGAGAGAGAGAGAGAGAGAGAGAGAGAGAGAAAAACAAAGAGAAACAAAGAGAAACAAAAGAGAAAGAGCAATAGGTCTGAGACCAACTCCAAGCCACTTCCTCTTTTCTCTCTTCTCGAGTTCGTTTCACTGTTCTCTTGACAGAGTTCTCCTCTCTGGTTAGTTAAAACATGATGATCACAGCCTCTCCTCTCTGATTAGTTAAAACATGATGATCACAGCCTCTCCTCTCTGGTTAGTTAAAACATGATGATCACAGCCTCTCCTCTCTGGTTAGTTAAAACATGATGATCACAGCCTCTTCTCTCTGGTTAGTTAAAACGTGATGATCACTGCCTCTCCTCTCTGGTTAGTTAAAACATGATGATCACAGCCTCTCCTCTCTGGTTAGTTAAAACATGATGATCACAGCCTCTCCTCTCTGGTTAGTTAAAACATGATGATCACTGCCTCTCCTCTCTGGTTAGTTAAAACATAATGATCACTGCCTCTTCTCTCTGGTTAGTTAAAACATGATGATCACTGCCTCTCCTCTCTGGTTAGTTAAAACATGATGATCACTGCCTCTTCTCTCTGGTTAGTTAAAACATGATGATCACAGCCTCTTCTCTCTGGTTAGTTAAAACATGATGATCACTGCCTCTCCTCTCTGGTTAGTTAAAACATGGTGATCACTGCCTCTCCTCTCTGGTTAGTTAAAACATGATGATCACTGCCTCTCCTCTCTGGTTAGATAAAACATGATGATCACTGCCTCTTCTCTCTGGTTAGTTAAAACATAATGATCACTGCCTCTCCTCTCTGGTTAGTTAAAACATGATGATCACTGCCTCTTCTCTCTGGTTAGTTAAAACATGATGATCACTGCCTCTTCTCTCTGGTTAGTTAAAACATGATGATCACTGCCTCTTCTCTCTGGTTAGTTAAAACATGATGATCACTGCCTCTCCTCTCTGGTTAGTTAAAACATGATCATCACTGCCTCTTCTCTCTGGTTAGTTAAAACATAATGATCACTGCCTCTCCTCTCTGGTTAGTTAAAACATGATGATCACTGCCTCTTCTCTCTGGTTAGTTAAAACATGATGATCACTGCCTCTCCTCTCTGATTAGTTAAAACATGATGATCACTGCCTCTTCTCTCTGGTTAGTTAAAACATGATGATCACTGCCTCTCTTCTCTGGTTAGTTAAAACATGATGATCACAGCCTCTTCTCTCTGGTTAGTTAAAACATGATGATGACTGCCTCTTCTCTCTGGTTAGTTAAAACATGATGATGACTGCCTCTCCTCTCTGGTAAGTTAAAAAACATGATGATGACTAGGGATGGGTATCGTTAAGATTTTATCTGGCTATTACAACTCTTAATGATACTGCTTATCGATTCGGTACTTTAACGGTATTCTTATCTGTTCTTCTTGTTGTTTTTTACGAAAAAAATGAAACAAATTTCGAACAGAATTTATATTGCTTCATTTCCTGAAATGTAAAATAAATAAAATAAACAATTATTTACAGCAAAGGAAACAGCAATGTTTTGAACAAATCACTATTATACACTTTAGTGTTGTGATGATGGAAATATAAAACAACTGAAATGCAGAAGATAAGACAGTGGTATAGAACAACACTGGTAGGGCCTGCAGGTAGGCTTCAGAAGATAAGACAGTGGTATAGAACAACACTGGTAGGGCCTGCAAGTAGGCTGCAGAAGATAAGACAGTGGTATAGAACAACACTGGTAGGGCCTGCAGGTAGGCTGCAGAAGACAAGACAGTGGTATAGAACAACACTGGTGGGGCCTGCAGGTAGGCTGCAGAAGATAAGACAGTGGTATAGAACAACACTGGGTGGGGCCTGCAGGTAGGCTGCAGAAGATAAGACAGTGGTATAGAACAACACGGGTGGGGCCTGCAGGTAGGCTGCAGAAGATAAGATAGTGGTATAGAACAACACTGGCCTGCAGGTAGGGGCCTGCAGGTAGGCTGCAGAAGATAAGACAGTGGTATAGAACAACACTGGTGGGGCCTGCAGGTAGGCTGCAGAAGATAAGACAGTGGTATAGAACAACACTAGGTGGGGCCTGCAGGTAGGCTGCAGAAGATAAGACAGTGGTATAGAACAACACTGGTCGGGCCTGCAGGTAGGCTGCAGAAGATAAGACAGTGGTATAGAACAACACGGGTGGGGCCTGCAGGTAGGCTGCAGAAGATAAGATAGTGGTATAGAACAACACTGGTCGGGCCTGCAGGTAGGCTGCAGAAGATAAGACAGTGGTATAGAACAACACTGGTCGGGCCTGCAGGTAGGCTGCAGAAGATAAGACAGTGGTATAGAACAACACGGGTAGGGCCTGCAGGTAGGCTGCAGAAGATAAGACAGTGGTATAGAACAACACTGGTCGGGCCTGCAGGTAGGCTGCAGAAGATAAGACAGTGGTATAGAACAACACTGGTCGGGCCTGCAGGTAGGCTGCAGAAGATAAGACAGTGGTATAGAACAACATGGGTAGGGCCTGCAGGTAGGCTGCAGAAGATAAGACAGTGGTATAGAACAACACTGGTCGGGCCTGCAGGTAGGCTGCAGAAGATAAGACAGTGGTATAGAACAACACGGGTGGGGCCTGCAGGTAGGCTGCAGAAGATAAGATAGTGGTATAGAACAACACTGGTCGGGCCTGCAGGTAGGCTGCAGAAGATAAGACAGTGGTATAGAACAACAATGGTGGGGCCTGCAGGTAGACTGCAGAAGATAAGACAGTGGTATAGAACAACACTGGTAGGCCCTTCAGGTAGGCTGCAGAAGACAAGACAGTGGTATAGAACAACACTGGTGGGGCCTGCAGGTAGGCTGCAGAAGATAAGACAGTGGTATAGAACAACACTGGTCGGGCCTGCAGGTAGGCTGCAGAAGATAAGACAGTGGTATAGAACAACACTGGTGGGGCCTGCAGGTAGACTGCAGAAGATAAGACAGTGGTATAGAACAACACTGGTAGGGCCTGCAGGTAGGCTGCAGAAGATAAGACAGTGGTATAGAACAACACTGGTAAGCCTGCAGGTAGTTTGCAGAAGATAAGACAGTGGTATAGAACAACACTGGTGGGGCCTGCAGGTAGGCTGCAGAAGATAAGACAGTGGTATAGAACAACACTGGTAGGGCCTGCAGGTAGGCTGCAGAAGGACTAACAGTTTTTAGCAGTTCTTCTGGAAAAAGATCAACATATTTGCCTTCTCTGGCAGAAGTCGGGACCTCTCCTGGATTATTGTGTTCCCTGCTGTCGAAAATAACCTCTCGTTCGGGGTGAAGGAGGCTTGTGCACCGAGGTAACTTGTTGCAATGTTTGTGAGGAGGGGCAGAGTAGTTATCTTCTCCAACCACCACATCACAAGATCTTCAGCCATGGGGACGGGAGGCAGGCCTTTGTAGAGCTCCACCTCTAGGTCAACAGGCTCGCTGAGGGTGAGGGACGAGGTGTCCTGTTGGATTGTCAACCTCAACTCCCTGTCCTCCTCTGAGAACAGCTCCTCCAAGGCACTCCTTCTTTTGTACAATGGAGGGACTGTCTCCTCCATTTCCTCTCCTTCTCCTTCCGACTCCTCCTCCTGTTGCTGGTGCTGTATGTCTGTCTTCTCCAGCTCCTCTGACAGCCTTGGTGTTGCTCCTGTCACATTGGCCTCAACAGTTGTTTTCCTCAGCCTATCCTTGGTTTCACTCACCAGCCTCCCTTTCAATCTGTGGTTATTTGCTGTGGCCTCATGCAGGAAGGCTTGAATGTCCGAATCCTGATATTGCTTGGAGAGGTTCTCCCACACCTTCTCTTTGATGGTTGTCACTAACGTTGTATCTTCATGCAGCACAGTGAAGAGCTCTTCCAGTTTGTGGAGGATGGGTTTGATCTGTCCACAGGTGGCATTCTTTTCACATGACACACAGTGTGGATGTATAGAGGATTCTCATGAGCTGGACAAACTCCTCAGCCTTATGGAAGTCCACACGACCACTGCTCTGATTCAGGCTGGACATCGAGGATCTCTTTAACCACATGACCACTGCTCTGATTCAGGCTGGACATCGAGGATCTCTTGAACCACATGACCACTGCTCTGATCCAGGCTGGACATTGAGGATCTCTTGAACCACACGACCACTGCTCTGATTCAGGCTGGACATCGAGGATCTCTTGAACCACATGACCACTGCTCTGATCCAGGCTGGACATTGAGGATCGCTTGAACCACATGACCACTGCTCTGTTTCAGGCTGGACATCGAGGATCACTTGAACCACACGACCACTGCTCTGATTCAGGCTGGACATCGAGGATCTCTTTAATCACATGACCACTGCTCTGATTCAGGCTGGACATTGAGGATCTCTTGAACCACACGACCACTGCTCTGATTCGGGCTGGACATCGAGGATCTCTTGAACCACACGACCACCGCTCTGATTCGGGCTGGACATCGAGAATCGCTTGAACCACATGACCACTGCTCTGATTCAGGCTGGACATCGAGGATCTCTTTAACCACATGACCACTGCTCTGATTCGGGCTGGACATCGAGGATCGCTTGAACCACACGACCACTGCTCTGATTCAGACTGGACATCGAGAATCGCTTGAACCACATGACCACTGCTCTGATTCAGGCTGGACATCGAGGATCTCTTGAACCACATGACCACTGCTCTGATTCAGGCTGGACATCAAGGATCTCTTTAACCACATGACCACTGCTCTGATTCAGGCTGGACATCGAGGATCTCTTGAACCAAACGACCACTGCTCTGATTCAGGCTGAACATCAAGGATCTCTTTAACCACATGACCACTGCTCTGATTCAGGCTGGACATCGAGGATCTCTTGAACCAAACGACCACTGCTCTGATTCAGGCTGGACATCGAGGATCTCTTGAATCACATGACCACTGCTCTGATTCGGGCTGCCTATTTATCAATGGAAGTCATTCTGTAGATGTTCTGCGCTGCCAGATTCAATGTGTGCGCAAAGCATCCTATTTTTAGGATGCGTAGCCTCTTGATGGCAACATCCATATTACCAGCATTATCAACAGTCACAGCTACAATATTGCTCGGCTCTGTCTCAAACTCTTCCAGAATGTCTGAGATCTCCTCTGACACTACTTTGATAGTTGGTGATTTGTACACTGTCCTGGTGTGGATGACCTTCTGTTGTACACTGTCCTGGTGTGGATGACCTTCTGTTGTACACTGTCCTGGTGTGGATGACCTTCTGTTGTACACTGTCCTGGTGTGGAGGACCTTCTGTTGTACACTGTCCTGGTGTGGATGACCTTCTGTTGTACACTGTCCTGGTGTGGAGGACCTTCTGTTGTACACTGCCCTGGTGTGGAGGACCTTCTGTTGTACACTGCCCTGGTGTGGAGGACCTTCTGTTTAACACTGCCCTGGCTTGTGTAGTGCACTGTAACAGTGAGATAATGGTCCTGACAGAGGTTGGTCCACCTGTTTGATGTGATGGCCAGCTCTGGCACATCCTTCAGCTCAGTGATCACATCGGCCTTTTCTACACCATGCCAGATAGGAATGAATGTGTTACTGAGGTAACTCCTGGAGGGAGGGGTATATTTGGGGTTGAGTGCCTTGCTCATCTCTCTACAGCAAAATAGTATATAGTTTTCATGTGTTGAATTATCATTATTGAATTGTTGTGTTGTTGTGTATTGTATTGTGGAGTGATGGGACTAACATACAACTCTTGTATACTACTATATCCTAAAAATTCATACCACTCAATATATACTGACAGACTGTCACCTAAAGCCCTTGGACTCCACTGTTGCAAAGGGGTGTAGGCCTTTCACTATGTACTTGGTCACGGCTAGGTGGCACTCATTCACCCTCTCCTCAGTCATCCCCCCACTAGCTGCCAGTGTGAAGGGGCTTTGGGCTTGTCTTTGGCTTCGACCAGCGGTATTAGACGGAGGAGTGGGTTGGCTCATTGTAGCTGCAAAATCTCTAAATGGGTGATTGAATTTCTGAACACACCCATAGCTAAACAATCAGCTGGCTAATGATTCCCTTTGATCAGGAACTCATGTTCTCATAATCTAGTTAACTCTGTGTGTGTTGGCTCCAGGC
>NC_088239.1:12507806-12552806 GCF_036934945.1 Oncorhynchus masou masou | reverse complement strand
CACAGACCCTCTTATAGCCCTCACCCCCACACAACGCACAGCACCCACAGACCCTCTTATAGCCCTCACCCCCACACAACGCACAGCACCCACAGACCCTCTTATAGCCCTCACCCCCACACAACGCACAGCACCCACAGACCCTCTTATAGCCCTCACCCCCACACAACGCAGAGCACCCACGGACCCTCTTATAGCCCTCACCCCACACAACGCACAGCACCCACAGACCCTCTTATAGCCCTCACCCCCACACAACGCAGAGCACCCACGGACCCTCTTATAGTCCTCACCCCCACACAACGCAGAGCACCCACAGACCCTGTTATAGCCCTCACCCCACACAACGCACAGCACCCACAGACCCTCTTATAGCCCTCACCCCCACACAACGCAGAGCACCCACAGACCCTGTTATAGCTGCTTCACAGACGTTATCCACTATTCTCTGTATTATCATATTGCTCAGAGTAATGTTCCTTGTGGAAGCTGGGTTTCCATTATTAGTTGAATTATAATATTGCTGTCAGAGTAATGTTTCGAGCTGGAGAAACAGGGAAAGAACTGGAAGGAATGATTACAGTAATTTCCCTCAGTTTCACTGGATGAAAAGACTCCATCTCCCATGTCGGGTGAACAATAGATGATTATCAATTCATTTCACCACTTATTGCCTTTCTTTCTATCTCTGTGCAGTGAACAGCGCAGCTTCCTTTTGAAATACCGACAGGCTATTGAAAGCACATGAGTTCTGAATTCCAAAATGCAATGAAGATTTTAGGTTAATAAATTGATTTTATTAGATGATAATAAAACCAACAACTAGAAAGCAGCGGAAGAGAAACACACACACACACACACACACACACACACACACACACACACACAACACACACACACACACACACACACACACACACACACACACACACACACACACCGAGCCAGGTCCAGCAGTAATTAAGAGGGGAAGTTTATTTGCTAACAACCTTCATCTCAGAGCCCCACAGTGAGATCAGGGTTCTCCCTCCCAGCGGAGCAGGGACGATGATGGGACGATGATGGTGTGTGTGTGTGTGTGTGTGTGTGTGTGTGTGAGTCTGTGTCTGTGTCTGTGTCTGTGTGTGTGTGTGTGTGTGTGTGTGTGTGTTGTGTGTGTGTGTGTGTGTGTGTGTGAGAAAGAGAAAGAAAGGGTAATGTCCATGTAAAAGGACCCATGAGCACAAACATGTGAAGTTAATAGGAGCATATCAAATGGGTGTCAAATGAAAGCTAAGAGTCCATATTCTTGAGAAATTAAGGCTTATATGAATTTCAACCATTTTCCATCCAAAAAATGTGGACTAAGACAAAGGGAAAGGGTTCTTAGAAATCCTTTGGCAGAGTAGAGTAGAGTACAGTACAGTACAGGACAGTAGAGTAGAGTAGAGTACAGTACAGTACAGGACAGTAGAGTAGAGTACAGTAGAGTAGAGTAGACTACAGCACAGTACAGTAGAGTAGAGTAGACTACAGCACAGTACAGTAGAGTAGAGTAGAGGAGAGTAGAGTACAATAGAGTACAGTAGAGTAGACTGTAGCACAGTACAGTACAGTATATTAGAGTACAGTACATTAGAGTACAGTACAGTACATTAGAGTAGAGTAGAGTACAGTAGAGTAGAGTACAGTACAGTAGAATACAGTAGAGTAGAGTAGAGTACAGTACCGGGCAGTAGAGTAGAGTACAGTAGAGTAGACTACTGCACAGTACAGTAGAGTAGAGTACAGTACAGTACAGGACAGTAGAGTAGAGTACAGTAGAGTAGAGTAGACTACAGCACAGTACAGTAGAGTAGAGTAGAGGAGAGTAGAGTACAGTAGAGTACAGTAGAGTAGAGTAGACTACAGCACAGTACAGTAGAGTAGAGTACAGTACAGGACAGTAGAGTAGAGTACAGTAGAGTAGACTACAGCACAGTACAGTAGAGTAGAGTATAGGAGAGTAGAGTACAGTAGAGTACAGTAGAGTAGACTATAGCACAGTACAGTACAATACAGCACATTAGAGTACAGTACAGTACAGTACAGTATATTAGAGTAAAGTACATTAGAGTACAGTACAGTACATTAGAGTAGAGTACAGTAGAGTAGAGTACAGCACAGTAGAATACAGTAGAGTAGAGTACAGTGAAGTACAGTACAGTACAGTCGAGTACAGTACAGTACAGTACAGTACTGTACAGTAGAGTAGAGTACAGTAAAGTACAGTACAGTACAGTAGAGTAGAGTAGACTACAGCACAGTACAGTAGAGTAGAGTAGACTACAGCACAGTACAGTAGAGAACAGTACAGTACAGTACAGTACAGTAGAGTACAGTAGAGTACAGTACAGTAGAGTACAGTAGAGTAGAGTAGACTATAGCACAGTAGAGTAGAGTAGACTACAGCACAGTACAGTAGAGTACAGTAGAGTAGAGTGGAGTACAGTAGAGTACAGTAGACTGGAGTACAGTAGACTACAGTACAGTAGAGTAGAGTACAGTAGACTACAGTAGAGTAGAGTAGACTATAGTAGAGTAGAGTAGAGTAGAGTACAGTATGGTAGAGTACAGTAGAGTGGAGTACAGTAGACTACAGTACAGTACAGTACAGTACAGTACCGTAGACTATAGCACAGTAGAGTAGAGTACAGTAGAGTACAGTAGAGTAGAGTACAGTAGAGCAGAATACAGTAAAGTACAGTAGAGTACAGTAGAGTAGAGTACAGTAGAGTACAGTAGAGTAGAGAACAGTACAGTAGAATACAGTAGAGTAGAGTACAGTTGAGTACAGTAGAGTACACTAGAGTATAGTACAGTAGAGTACACTAGAGTAGAGTGCAGTAGACTACAGTAGAGTACAACAGAGTACAGTACAGTACAGTAGACTAGACTACAGCACAGTACAGTAGAGTAGAGGAGAGTAGAGTACAGTAGAGTACAGTAGAGTAGACTACAGCACAGTACAGTACAATACAGTACATTAGAGTACAGTACAGTAGATTACAGTACAGTACATTAGAGTACAGTACATTAGAGTACAGTACAGTAGATTACAGTACACTAGAGTACAGTACAGTACAGTAGAATACAGAAGAGTAGAGTAGAGTAGAGTACAGTACAGTACAGTAGGGTACAGTACAGTACAGTAGAGTACAGTAGAGTAGAGTAGACTACAGGACAGTAGAGTACAGTAGAGTTGATTAGACTACAGCACAGTACAGTAGAGTACAGTACAGTACAGTAGAGTACAGTAGAGTACAGTACAGTAGAGTAAAGTAGAGTAGAGTAGACTACAGCACAGTACAGTAGAGTACAGTAGAGTAGAGTACAGTACCGGGCAGTAGAGTAGAGTACAGTAGAGTAGACTACAGCACAGTACAGTAGAGTAGAGTACAGTACAGTACAGTACTGTACAGGACAGTAGAGTAGAGTACAGTAGAGTAGACTACAGCACAGTACAGTAGAGTAGAGTAGAGTACAGTAGAGTACAGTAGAGTAGAGTAGACTACAGCACAGTACAGTAGAGTAGAGTACAGTACAGGACAGTAGAGTAGAGTACAGTAGAGTAGACTACGGCACAGTACAGTAGAGTAGAGTATAGGAGAGTAGAGTACAGTAGAGTACAGTAGAGTAGACTATAGCACAGTACAGTACAATACAGCACATTAGAGTACAGTACAGTACAGTACAGTATATTAGAGTAAAGTACATTAGAGTACAGTACAGTACAGTACATTAGAGTAGAGTAGAGTACAGTAGAGTAGAGTACAGCACAGTAGAATACAGTAGAGTAGAGTACAGTGAAGTACAGTACAGTACAGTCGAGTACAGTACAGTACAGTACAGTACAGTACAGTACTGTACAGTAGAGTAGAGTAGAGTACAGTACAGTACAGTAGAGTAGAGTAGACTACAGCACAGTACAGTAGAGTAGAGTAGACTACAGCACAGTACAGTAGAGAACAGTACAGTACAGTACAGTAGAGTACAGTAGAGTACAGTACAGTAGAGTACAGTAGAGTAGAGTAGACTATAGCACAGTAGAGTAGAGTAGAGTAGACTACAGCACAGTACAGTAGAGTACAGTAGAGTAGAGTGGAGTACAGTAGAGTACAGTAGAGTGGAGTACAGTAGACTACAGTACAGTAGAGTAGAGTAGAGTACAGTAGACTACAGTAGAGTAGAGTAGACTATAGTAGAGTAGAGTAGAGTAGAGTACAGTATGGTAGAGTACAGTAGAGTGGAGTACAGTAGACTACAGTACAGTACAGTACAGTACAGTACCGTAGACTATAGCACAGTAGAGTAGAGTACAGTAGAGTACAGTAGAGTAGAGTACAGTAGAGCAGAATACAGTAAAGTACAGTAGAGTACAGTAGAGTAGAGTAGAGTACAGTAGAGTACAGTAGAGTAGAGAACAGTACAGTAGAATACAGTAGAGTAGAGTACAGTTGAGTACAGTAGAGTACACTAGAGTATAGTACAGTAGAGTACACTAGAGTAGAGTACAGTAGACTACAGTAGAGTACAACAGAGTACAGTACAGTACAGTAGACTAGACTACAGCACAGTACAGTAGAGTAGAGGAGAGTAGAGTACAGTAGAGTACAGTAGAGTAGACAACAGCACAGTACAGTACAATACAGTACATTAGAGTACAGTACAGTAGATTACAGTACAGTACATTAGAGTACAGTACATTATAGTACAGTACAGTACAGTAGATTACAGTACACTAGAGTACAGTACAGTACAGTAGAATACAGAAGAGTAGAGTATAGTAGAGTACAGTACAGTACAGTAGGGTACAGTACAGTACAGTAGAGTACAGTAGAGTAGAGTAGACTACAGGACAGTAGAGTACAGTAGAGTTGATTAGACTACAGCACAGTACAGTAGAGTACAGTACAGTACAGTAGAGTACAGTAGAGTACAGTACAGTAGAGTAAAGTAGAGTAGACTACAGCACAGTACAGTAGAGTACAGTAGAGTAGAGTGGAGTACAGTAGAGTGGAGTACAGTAGACTACAGTACAGTACAGTACAGTAGAGTACAGTAGAGTGGAGTACAGTAGAGTACAGTAGAGTAGAGTACAGTAGACTACAGTAGAGTAGAGTAGACTATAGCACAGTAGAGTACAGTAGAGTAGAGTACAGTAAGGTAGAGTACAGTAGACTACAGTACAGTACAGTACAGTACAGTAGAGTAGACTATAGCACAGTAGATTAGAGTACAGTAGAGTACAGTAGACTACAGCACAGTACATTAGAGTACAGTGCATTAGAGTATAGTACAGGACAGTACAGTAGACTACAGCACAGTACAGTACCATACATTAGAGTACAATACAGTACAGTATAGCACAGTACATTAAAGTACAGTGCATTAGAGTACAGTACAGTACAGTACATTAGAGTACAGCACATTAGAGTACAGTACAGTACAGCACAGAACAGTACAGTAGAGTACAGTAGAGTACAGTAGAGTAAAGTACAGCACAGAAAAGTACAGTAGAGTACAGTAGAGTACAGTACAGTACAATAGAGCACAGTAGAGTACAGAACAGTACAGTACATTAGAGTACAGTACATTAGAGTACAGTATAGTAGAGCACAGTACAGTACTTTAGAGTAGAGTACAGGACTGTACAGTGGAGTAGAGTAGAGTACAGTACAGTACAGTACATTCGAGTACAGTACAGTACAGTACATTAGAGCACAATACAGTACATTAGAGTACAGTACAGGACTCTACAGGACAGTAGAGTAGAGCACAGTACAGTACAGTACATTAGAGTACAGTACAGTACAATACAGTACAGTACAATACAGTACAGTAGAGAGCAGTACAGTACATTCGAGTAGAGTACAGGACTGTACAGGACAGTAGAGTAGAGTACAGTACAGTACAGGACAGTAGAGTAGAGAAGAGCACAGTACAGTACAGTACCGTACATTAGAGCACAGTACAGTAGATTTGAGTACAGGCCATTACAGTAGAATAGAGCACAGTACAGTAGAGTAGAGTAGAGTACAGTAGAATACAGTAGAGTAGAGTAGAGTACAGTACCATAGAGTAGAGTAGAGTACAGTACAGTAGAATACAGTAGAGTATGGTACAGTTGAGTACAGTAGAGTAGAGTAGAGTACAGTACAGTACAGTAGAGTACCGCACTGTAGAGTACAGTACAGTAGAATACAGTAGAGTAGAGTACAGTTGAGTACAGTAGAGTAGACTAGAGTAGAGTACAGCAGAGTACAGTAGAGTACAGTACAGTAGAATACAGTACAGTAGAGTACATTTGAGTACAGTAGAGTAGAGTACAGTACAGTACAGTATAGTAGATTACAATACAGTAGAGTACAGTACAGTAGAGTATAGTACACTAGAGTAGAGTACAGTAGAGTACAGTACAGTTGAGTACAGTAGAGTAGAGTACAGTACAGTAGAGTACAGTAGAGTAGAGTGGAGTACCGTAGAGTACAGTAGAGTAGAGTAGAGTACAGTAGAGCAGAGTAGAGTAGAGAGTACAGTAGAGTAGAGCACAGTAGAGTACAGTACAGTAGAATACAGTACAGTAGAGTACAGTTGAGTACAGTAGAGTACACTGGAATACAGTGTAGTACATTAGAGTACACTAGAGTAGAGTACAGTAGAGCAGAGTACAGTACAGTACAGTAGAATACAGTAGAGTAGAGTAAAGTACAGTACAGTAGAGTAGGGTACAGTACAGTAGAGTACAGTAGAGTAGACTACAGCACAGTACAGTAGAGTACAGTACAGTAGAGTACAGTACAGTACAGTAGAGTACAGTAGAGCACAGTACAGTAGAGTACAGTAGAGTAGAGTAAATTATAGCACAGTAGAGTAGAGTAGACTACAGCACAGTACAGTACAGTAGAGTAGAGTGGAGTACAGTAGACTACAGTACAGTACAGTACAGCAGAGTAGAGTACAGTAGACTACAGTAGAGTAGAGTAGACTAGATCACAGTAGAGTACAGTCGAGTACAGTAGACTACAGTACAGTAGACTACAGTACAGTACAGTACAGTAGAGTACAGTACATTAAAGTACAGTGCATTAGAGTACAGTACAGTACAGTACATCCGAGTACAGTACATTAGAGTACAGTACAGTACAGCTCAGAACAGTACAGTAGAGTACAGTAGAGTAGAGTAGAGTACAGTACAGTACAGTAGAGTACAGTAGATTACAGTAGAGTGCCATAGAGCACAGTAGAGTACAGTACAGTACAGTACAGTACATTAGAGTACAGTACATTAGAGTACAGTGCAGCACATTCGAGTACAGTACTGTACAGTACAGTACATTAGAGTACAGTACATTAGAGTACAGTACAGTACAGTACAGTAGAGCAGAGTACAGTACATTAGAGTAGAGTACAGGACTGTACAGTACAGTAGAGTAGAGTACAGTACAGTACATTAGAGTACAGTACAGTACATTAGAGCACAGTACAGTACATTATAGTAGAGTACAGGACTGTACAGGACAGTAGAGTAGAGTAGAGCACAGTACAGTACAGTACATTAGAGTACAGTACAGTAGAACACAGTACAGTAGAATACAGTACAGTAGAGTACATTTGAGTACAGTAGAGTGGAGTAGAGTACAGTACAGTACAGTACAGTAGAGTATAGTACAATACAGTAGAGTACAGTACAGTAGAGTATAGTACACTAGAGTAGAGTACAGTAGAGTACAGTACAGTTGAGTACAGTAGAGTAGAGTACAGTACAGTAGAGTACAGTAGAGTAGAGTGGAGTACCGTAGAGTATAGTACAGTACAGTACAGTACAGTAGACTACAGCACAGTACAGTACCATACATTAGAGTACAGTACAGTACAGTTCAGTACAGAACAGTACAGTACAGTACAGTACAGTAGAGTACAGTACATTAAAGTACAGTGCATTAGAGTACAGTACAGTATAGTACATTCGAGTACAGTACATTAGAGTACAGTACAGTACAGCTCAGAACAGTACAGTAGAGTACAGTAGAGTAGAGTAGAGTACAGTAGAGTACAGTATAGTACAGTAGAGTGCCATAGAGCACAGTAGAGTACAGTACAGTACAGTACAATACATTACAGTACAGTACATTAGAGTACAGTAGAGTACAGTACAGTACAGTACAGTAGAGTACAGTACAGTAGAGTACCGTACCGTACCGTAGAGTAGAGTACAGTACAGTAGAATACAGTAGAGTAGAGTACAGTTGAGTACAGTAGAGTACACTAGAGTAGAGTACAGTAGAGTACAGTAGAATACAGTAGAGTAGAGTACAGTTGAGTACAGTAGAGTAGAGAGAAGTAGAGTACAGTACAGTACAGTATAGTAGAGTACAATACAGTAGAGTTAAGTACAGTAGAGTAGAGTACAGTACAGTAGAGTACAGTAGAGTAGAGTGGAGTACCGTAGAGTAGAGTACAGTAGAGTAGAGCACAGTAGAGTACAGTACAGTAGAATACATTACAGTAGAGTACAGTTGAGTACAGTAGAGTACACTAGAGTACAGTGTAGTACAGTAGAGTACACTAGAGTCGAGTACAGTAGAGCAGAGTACAGTACAGTAGAATACAGTAGAGTAGAGTAGAGTAGAGTAGAGTACAGTTCAGTACAGTAGAGTACATTAGAGTAGAGTAGAGTAGACTACAGCACAGTAGAGTACAGTAGAGTAGAGTAGACTACAGCACAGTACAGTAGAGTACAGTAGAGTACAGTACAGTACAGTAGAGTACTGTACAGTAGAGTACAGTAGAGTAGACTATAGCACAGTAGAGTAGAGTAGACTACAGCACAGTACAGTAGAGTACAGTAGAGTAGAGTGGAGTACAGTAGAGTACAGTAGAGTGGAGTACATTAGACTACAGTACAGTACAGTACAGTACAGTGCAGTACAGTAGAGTAGAGTACAGTAGACTACAGTACAGTAGAGTAGACTATAGCTCAGTAGAGTACAGTAGAGTAGAGTACAGCAAGGTAGAGTACAATAGAGTACAGTCGAGTACAGTACAGTACAGTACAGTAGAGTAGACTATTGCACAGTAGAGGAGAGTACAGTGCATTAGAGTATAGTACAGTACAGTACAGTAGACTACAGCACAGTACAGTACCATACATTAGAGTACACTACAGTACAGTACAGTAGAGTACAGTACATTAACATACAGTGCAAAGTACAGTACAGTACATTCGAGTACAGTACATTAGAGTACAGTACAGCACAGAACAGTACAGTAGAGTACCTTAGCGTAGAGTACAGTACAGTATAGTAGAGTACAGTAGAGTACAGTAGAGTACATTACAGTGCCATAGAGCACAGTAGAGTGCAGTACAGTACAGTACATTAGAGTACAGTACATTAGAGTACAGTACAGTACAGTAGGGTACAGTGCAGTACATTCGAGTACAGTACTGTACAGTACAGTAGAGTAGAGTACAGTACAGTACATTAGAGCACAGTACAGTACATTAGAGTAGAGTACAGGACTGTACAGGACAGTAGAGTAGAGTACAGCACAGTACAGTACATTAGAGTAGAGTACAGGACAGTACAGGACAGTAGAGTAGAGTAGAGCACAGTACAGTACAGTACATTAGAGTACAGTACAGTAGAGTACAGTACAATACAGTACAGTAGAGCACAGTACTGTACATTAGAGTAGAGTACAGAACTGTACAGTACAGTAGAGTAGAGTACACTACAGTAGAGTACAGGACAGTAGAGTAGAGTAGAATACAGTAGAATACAGTAGAGTAGAGTACAGTACCATAGAGTAGAGTAGAGTACAGTACAGTAGAATACAGTAGAGTACAGTACAGTACCATAGAGTAGAGTAGAGTACAGTACAGTCGAATACAGTAGAGTATGGTACAGTTGAGTACAGTAGAGTACAGTACCGTACAGTACAGTAGAGTACAGTACAGTAGAATACAGTAGAGTATTGTACAGATGAGTACAGTAGAGTACACTTGAGTAGAGTACAGTAGAGTACAGTACAGTACAGTAGAGTACAGTACAGTACAATACAGTAAAGTAGAGTACAGTTGAGTACAGTAGAGTAGAGTACAGTGCAGTACAGTACAGTAGAGTACAATACAGTAGAGTACAGTACAGTAGAGTATAGTACACTAGAGTAGAGTACAGTAGAGTACAGTACAGTTGAGTACAGTAGAGTACAGTACAGTAGAGTGGAGTATCGTAGAGTAGAGTACAGTAGAGCAGAGTAGAGTAGAGTAGAGTACAGTAGAGTAGAGCATAGCAGAGTACAGTACAGTAGAATACAGTACAGTAGAGTACAGTTGAGTACAGTAGAGTACACTAGAGTACAGTGTAGTACACTAGAGTACACTAGAGTAGAGGACAGTAGAGTACAGCAGAGTAGAGTACAGTATAGTACAGTAGAGTACAGTGCAGGACAGTGCAGTAGAGTAGAGTACAGCAGAGTAGAGTACAGTAGAGTACAGTACAGTAGAGTACACTCGAGTAGAATACAGTACAGTACAGTAGAGTACAGCAGAGTAGAGTACAGTAGAGTACAGTACAGTAGAGTACACTCGAGTAGAGTACAGCAGAGTAGAGTGCAGTAGAGTAGAGTATAGCAGAGTAGAGTATAGCAGAGTAGAGTATAGTAGAGTAGAGTACAGTCGAGCAGAGTACAGTGCATTAGAGTACAGTAGAGTAGAGTACAGTAGAGTACAGTAGAGTAGAGTACAGTAGAGTACAGTAGTGTACAGTAGAGTACAGTAGAGTAAAGTACAATAGAGTAGAGTACAGTAGAGTACAGTAGAGTAGAGTACAGTAGAGTAAAGTAGAGTAGAGTAGAGTACAGTAGAGTACCGTAGAGTACAGTAGTGTACAGGACAGTAAAAGGATTCTTAGTGCATAGAGTTGTATGCTTTGTTAAAATGTGAAATCAAGGTTTTTTGTTTGGCAAAAATAAGAGTATCAGCGCAATTCCGTTTCTGTGGAATCACCCAAAGAGAGAGAGAAGAATACCCCAGATGAAAAAACAACAGAAAGCCCTCCCTGTTCGATTCTGAGAATAAGAGAATAGCTGGAGCTGCTGATAAGGTGTGTGTGTTATTACAAACCAGGGTGTACAGGTGTGTGTGTGTGTGTGTGTGTGTGTGTGTGTGTGTGTTATTATAAACCAGGGAGTACAGGTGTGTGTGTCATTATAAACCAGGGTGTACAGGTGTGTGTGTGTGTGTGTGTGTGTGTGTGTGTGTGTGTGTGTGTGTGTGTGTGTGTGTGTGTGTGTGTGTGTGTGTGTGTGTGTGTGTGTGTGTGTGTGTGTGTGTGTGTGTGTGTGTGTGTGTGTGTGTGTGCTTCCGTGTGTTTACTAATGGTTGCTAAAAAATAGTTTCCTCTATAGTATCAACCATTTAAAGGATGGAGCAGAAAGCAAGCTGGCTAGCCTCTGTTTATGTTTTTCCATTTCCCAGCACTCATCTCACTCCCTGTTACCTCTTTATTTCTCTCCCTCTCCTTTCTCTCTCTGCAGTGCGTTCTCTCTCTTCTCCTTCACTTTCACCAGACGTCAGAGGCAATCCATCTCCACGCCAACCTGCCTCTGGCAATAATTACTCTAAGATGGAGAAGGTAGAGCAAAGGTGTGTGTGTGTGTGTGTGAGAGTATGGATTGATGAGAGAGAACTCAGACTATTAAAGGGCAACTACTCTGCTGTATCTCATGGTATCTCAAACCTCCACCCTGCTCTGAGTCCAGAGTCCTGGACCTAACTCAAACCTCTACCCTGCTCTGAGTCCAGAGTCCTGGACCTAACTCAAACCTCTACCCTGCTCTGAGTCCAGAGTCCTGGACCTAACTCAAACCTCTACCCTGCTCTGAGTCCAGAGTCCTGGACCTAACTCAAACCTCTACCCTGCTCTGAGTCCAGAGTCCTGGACCTAACTCAAACCTCTACCCTGCTCTGAGTCCAGAGTCCTGGACCTAACTCAAACCTCTACCCTGCTCTGAGTCCAGAGTCCTGGACCTAACTCAAACCTCTACCCTGCTCTGAGTCCAGAGTCCTGGACCTAACTCAAACCTCTACCCTGCTCTGAGTCCAGAGTCCTGGACCTAACTCAAACCTCTACCCTGCTCTGAGTCCAGAGTCCTGGACCTAACTCAAACCTCTACCCTGCTCTGAGTCCAGAGTCCTGGACCTAACTCAAACCTCTACCCTGCTCTGAGTCCAGAGTCCTGGACCTAACTCAAACCTCTACCCTGCTCTGAGTCCAGAGTCCTGGACCTAACTCAAACCTCTACCCTGCTCTGAGTCCAGAGTCCTGGACCTAACTCAAACCTCTACCCTGCTCTGAGTCCAGAGTCCTGGACCTAACTCAAACCTCTACCCTGCTCTGAGTCCAGAGTCCTGGACCTAACTCAAATCTCTACCCTGCTCTGAGTCCAGAGTTCTGGGCCTAACTCAAACCTCTACCCTGCTTTGAGTCCAGAATCCTGGGCCTTACTCAAATCTCTACCCGTCTTTGAGTCCAGAGTTCTGGGCTTTACTCAAATCTCTACCATGCTTTGAGTCCAGAGTTCTGGGCCTTACTCAAATCTCTACCATGCTTTGAGTCCAGAGTTCTGGGCCTTACTCAAATCTCTACCATGCTTTGAGTCCAGAGTTCTGGGCACTCAAAACGTGCCAGGCTTTTACTACTAATAGGTCCGATTAGATATATATGTTCCCATAGGCACTGAACTATGGTCAGTTCGGCATTTTCTCTAATAATGGTTAAGGCCAGAATTAGTGGGATTTAATCTGCACTTAGATCTGTGCCTAAAGGAAATGTCTACCTGGTGCGTATTGCTTTTACATCGACCTTATTACCATAACCAGGTTGATATGCTGCTCTGCTTGCTCCATGTAACTGGCTAGACATCCCTAGAGGTGGAGATCTGGTGAGGAGGGTCTACATTTAAATCAAGTTGTACATCTAGTAAACGTGTGTGTGTGTGTGTGTGTGTGTGTGTGTGTGTGTGTGTGTGTGTGTGTGTGTGTGTGTGTGTGTGTGTGTGTGTGAGTGTGAGTGTGAGTGTGAGTGTGTGTGAGTGTGAGTGTGAGTGTGAGTGTGTGTGAGTGTGTGTGTGTGTGTGTGTGTGTGTGTGTGTGTGTGTGTGTGTGTGTGTGTGTGTGTGTGTGTGTGTGTGTGTGAGTGTGAGTGTGAGTGTGAATGCGTGTCTCACATCACCAGGGAATACTGCAGTCTGAGGATGGAATGTTTGTACTGCAACAGAAGACCCACTCCTGCCCCAGAGATACAGACTGCTGAAACAGACTGCTGAAACAGACTGCTGAAACAGACTGCTGAAACAGACTGCTGTTCCACACTGCTGTTACAGACTACTTCTACAGACTTCCCTTACAGACTTACATTACAG
This sequence comes from Oncorhynchus masou masou, assembly GCF_036934945.1. NCBI lineage: Eukaryota > Metazoa > Chordata > Actinopteri > Salmoniformes > Salmonidae > Oncorhynchus > Oncorhynchus masou. The sequence continues at coordinate 12,539,360 of NC_088239.1, read as the reverse complement.
ATTGCTGTTACAGACTGCTGTTACAACCTGCTGCTACAGACAGCTACTACAGACTGCTGATACAGACTGCTGCTACAGACTGCTGCTACAGACAGCTGCTACAGACAGCTGCTACAGACTGCTGCAACAGACAGCTGCTACAGACAGCTGCTACATATTGCTGTTAGAGAGACAGACCGCTGCTACATACAGCTACTACAGACTGCTGATACAGACTGCTGCTACAGACTGCTGTTAGAGAGACAGACTACTGCTACATACAGCTACTACAGACTGCTGCTACAGACTGCTGCTACAGACAGCTGCTACAGACAGCTGCTACAGACTGCTGTTAGAGAGACAGACCGCTGCTACATACAGCTACTACAGACTGCTGCTACAGACAGCTGCTACAGACAGCTACTACAGACACCTGCTACATACAGCTACTACAGACTGCTGATACAGACAGCTGCTACAGACAGCTACTACAGACAGCTGCTACATACAGATGCTACAGACAGCTGCTACAGACAGCTGCTACAGACTGCTGTTAGAGAGACAGACAGCTGCTACAGACTGCTGTTAGAGAGACAGACTGCTGCTACAGACTACTGTTAGAGAGACAGACCGCTGCTACATACAGCTACTACAGACTGCTGATACAGTGCTGCTACAGATTGCTGTTAGAGAGACAGACTACTGCTCAGCACTAGCTAGTCATGTCATTAGAATCCATTCCTGCATTCTCCTCAGATCCAGTCAATGATATTACATCAACAAAACATCTCAGAGTACAACACCATAGAGGCAGGATGTCAAGCACACAAAACTGTCTGGGTGATGAAGGCTTCTCTCCTGGTTCATGATCTCAAATGAATGACATTGACCTAACATGAGTAATGCTCATAGAACTACCGTCATATACACTGAACAAAAATATAAACGCAACATGTGAAGTGTTGGTCCCATGTTTCATGAGTTGAAATAAAAGATCCCTGAAATCTTCCATACGCACAAAAAGCTTATTTCTTTAAAATGTTATGCTCAAATTAAAAAATAAATAATAATAAACTAATAAACTACATTATTTCAAGTTTAGAGGAAGTGTGCAATTGGCATGCTGACTGCAGGAATGTCCACCAGAGTTGTTGCCAGAGAATTTAATGTTAACTTCTCTACTATTAGCCGCCTCCAACGTTGTTTTTGAGAAGTTGGCAGTGTTTCAAACCGGCCTCACAACTGCAGACCATGTGTATGGCGTTGTGCGGGTGAGTGGTTTGCTGATGTCAACGTTGTGAACAGAGTGCCCCATGGTGGCAGTGGGGCTTTGGTACGGGCAGGCACAAGCTATGGACAACGAACACAATTGTATTTTATGGACGGCAAATTGAATGCACAGAGATACCGTGACGAGATCCTGAGACCCACTGTGAGGCCCATTGTTTAACGGTATCTGTGACCAACCGATGCATGCCTGTATTCCCAGTCATGTCAAATCCATAGATTAGGGCCTAATGAATTTATTTCAATTGACTGATTTCCTTATATGAATTGTAAGTCAGTAAATTCTTTGAAATTCTTGCAAGGTGAATTTATATTTTTTGTTCAGTATACATTAGTAATGTCTGTTCACGTGCATATTATTGATGTGTACAGTCATATTTCATTAAACATCTCCCAAAGGATCGCCTAACCACAAGGTGCTCTGTCCATCAAGTCTCCTCTTCTCCTGCGTAGTTGGCAGAAACACTCCTTACATGCCCGTAATGTACAACACTCGCCACACAAACCATCTAAAACCATCTATAAAGAAAATGACTTTTCCTCGCGTCTCATCATCTCTCAGACACATGATTGAGCCCTGATCAATGCTGAAAGTAAAGATAGTTAAGTAGAGATTGGACATGTCTACCATCTCCCCGGAGTAGCTCTGAGCTGCATTACTTCTGCATTGTAAAAGCATGCTTTTAAATCCACAGCCACTCTGATAACGTGCCCTGAGCACTTTCACGACATGTACTATGTATGAGCACCGTACATCTTTCCTGTACAGAACGTTCTGTTCATGACACGAATGACGCATGTGTCGTCTATCGTAAGGTTCCATCAACGCTCCAGCTGTCAGCCAGTTATAGTGCCCAGCATCATAAGGAGAGTGTAGTGTTGGAACCATCTGGATGTATTGTAGCTGCACCGACTGTACAATACAATGAAACTTTATTGTTCATACTGTATGTTACAGAGAACAACGGATATGTGTCTGCTCCATTCTCAACCATCCCCCAGACAGCACACACTACACAGACAGTTGAGTTGAGCACAGTGTCAAGCAGATGCCGCACCCCTGAATGGCGTGTCCCAATACAATCCCACGTCAAAGGTAACCGCACTGCCCCAGCATGTTACTACTATACTACTATATATCTACATATATATATATATATACAGTACCTGACCCAGGTCTGACCAATGATAAACATCTTATTACAATCCCCTGCATGTTACTACTATATATCTACATATATATACAGTACCTGACCCAGGTCTGACCAATGATAAACATCTTATTACAATCCCCTGCATGTTACTACTATATATCTACATATATATATACAGTACCTGACCCAGGTCTGACTGACAGTGCCCCAATCTGCCCATTGATAAACATCTTATTACAATCCCCTGCATGTTGTCTGCTTGGAAAACTGGAATGTCAGCTGGTTCCGAATGCCAATGAAATCGTTTTGGAAAGTCATTTCCCTCATCCGTCTGTGTGTATGTGGATCACATCCAGGCCATAAAACATCCGTCATCGGAATACTGCTTCTGATGAGAGGTTTAGGACCGCCATTCCGTGTGGGAATGGGGGAACATTCCGGACGTGTCCAGATTCCCTAAGAGAATGTAGATGAATAACTGACAGTAGGTGCAGATTTATGGTTATGAAAAGCTTTTTACCGTTGTGAATGTGTAATGCCTCTCAAAAAGGCATGAGGCTGGAATTCACTAGATCCACAGAAAGTTTTTTGTTATTTCATTTATTTTTTCATTTAACCTTGATTTAATTTTATTTAATGTTTTTTTTTTTGCAGTGTCCACCTACAGCTCTGTAATGAGGTTAGGCTAACCAGCTGTACGGAAGATACAGTATGAAAATCTACAGACATTACGGTCGAAACTAAGGATACTAAAGCTACCAAGAAACTGAAGCTCTATGGCACACCTGTGTCTGCTAATTAGCTGCTCACCAGGCCCTTGATTTGCTAAATCAGCTTTCAGAATTAAGTTGGAGCAAAAGGCTATACACCCAGTAGCTCTCCAGGAGGAGCGCTAGCCACCCTTGACCTACACATGTTATTTGATTCGATCTGATTATAACTGATTAACTGAATAGTATTAACGACATGCTTCAAGGTGATACCTCACCGTATTCAGTGGCAATTAAAGAAGGACAGATAGCTATATTTATGTCCTGTTTGTGTCACGTTCAATAGCTTCCCTGCTCCAGGGGTTTTCTTCAATAAGGTTCCTAATTAGCGTCGCCGCGTCTCATAGATGATATGTTGGAGATAAAACAGACCCCTTTCTAAAGACAGATCGGAAAGAGGTCTTTGGCTTCTAAGAGAAAACAAAGCTGCAGTCCACTTTATCTACCGGTACAATAGAAAATAAATAGATCGAGATTATACTAGATAGGGTTATAATTGTCAGTCTCGAAAGTCTATCTAAATATGCTATGCCCTGATTGAGTTAGCCAGAAACATAACCGGGCCGTTACCACAGGGTGTAATCCATGTTCTGTTTTTTTCACCACCAGAGATAAATCAGTTGAATTTAAAAAAGGAGACAGATAGGCCCAAGTAGTTTGAAATAACAACCGTGATGTTCTTGGAACCTCCGGGGTGAGTTGTATTAAGGAGAGGGGTGTAACTTCCAGAGGTATATTGAGACTTTGAAGTTTGTTTTCTGCCCTTTAATATCAAATAAAACAAGTATCCTAAGGTTGCTATTACCAGAGAAATAAAAACATAATATTGTCATGACAAGAAGAGATTAATGTTGAAGGAGCAGGCTATATTCGTATTTCAGGCATAATATTGTTTACATTGGACTTGCGTTACATGCTATAATTCAAGGTAATTAAACGTTAAAAAGGCAGTTGACATTTCAATTCAGCAATATATTGGTTGCAGAACGTGTTTATCCAAGGTGTGTGGGCAGTGAGATAACTCAATGTCTTGTAGCACCAAGAATCCATTCCATTTAAAATCATTTTCAATTCTTATTTATTTTCTTCTCCTTCACCTGACTATATACACCAAGATTGATGGACTCGTGACTTTCAGAGGCTGCAGGCTATTTTAACAAGCAGTGAGACTCAGAAAGGCAATTATATATGAACAAAAATTGGAAGAGTTTCTTTACGAGTTGGAACAATATGTTTATTTGCAGTTTTAAGTAGTGATGCAGGTTCTTTGCCATTATTTATTCAAGCAGCAGGATCTCAATGCTTGACAGATGATAAGTGTGTGTGTGTGTGTGTGTGTGCGTGTGTGCATTTATCTGTGCGCGTGTACTGTATGTGAATGTGTGTATGTTTAAATAAAACTTGTGATGATTCTACTCAAGGACACACCTCGTCTGATTGAGATAAGCCTTCCAAACAGTCTTTCACTATTCTGTATACCCGCTGAAGGTCAAGTGAAATGCCAGAAGATTATCCACAGCTGTCATTACAGGAAATATAGAAACAAGATAGAGTTGAAGTCAGAAGTTTACATACACTTAGGTTGGAGTCATTAAAACTTGTTTTTCAACCACTCAATACATTTCTTGATAACAAACTATAGTTTTGCCAAGGACATCTACTTTGTACATGACACAAGTCATTTTTCCAACAATTGTTTACAGACAGATTATTTCACTTATAATTCACTGTAACACAGTTCCAGGGTCAGACGTTTACATACACTAAGTTGGCTGTGCCTTTAAACAGCTTGGAAGGAATTTCCAAATGCCTGAAGGTAACACGCTCATCTGTACAAACAATAGTACGCATAAATAGTATGTATAAACACCTTTGGACCACAGCCGTCATGCCGCTCAGGAAGGAGACGCGTTTTTGTCTCCTAGAGATGAATGTACTTTGGTGCGAAAAGTGCAAATCAATCCCAGAACAACAGTAAAGGACCTTGTGAAGATGCTGGAAGAAACAGGTACAAAAGTATCTTTATCCACAGACAAACGAGTCCTATATTGACAAGGAAGAAGCAAGGATATAGCCACTGCTCCAAAACCGCCATAAAATGGGGAGAAAGATCGTAATTTTTGGAGAAATGTCCTCTGGTCTAATGAAACAAAAATATAACTGTTTGGCCATAATGACCATCGTTATGTTTGGAGGAAAATTGGGGAGGCTTGCAAGCACCAAGAACACCATCCCAACCTTGAAGCAGGGAGATGGCAACATCATGTTGTGGGGGTGCTTTGCTGCAGGAGGGATTGGTGCCCTTCACAAAATAGATGGCATTATGAGGTAGAGAAATTATGTGGATATATTGAAGAAACATCTCAAGACATCAGTCAGGAAGTTAAAGCTTGGTCGCAAATGGGTCTTCCAAATGGACAATGACCCCAAGTATACTTCCAAAGTTGTGGCAAACTGGCTTAAGGACAACAAATTCAAGGTATTGGAGTGGCCATCACAAAGCCCTGACCTCAATCCTATAGAACATTTTTGGGCAGAACTGAAAATTCGTGTGAGAATCAAGCTGACTCAGTTACACCAGCTCTGTGAGGAGGAATGGGCCAAAAGTCACCCAACTTATAGTTGGAAGCTTGTGGAAGGCTACCTGAAATGTTTGACCCATGTTAAACAATTTAAAGGCAATGCTTCAAATACTAATTGTGTCATGCCTTGGTCTTAGTATTTTGTGTTTTAGTTAATTAGTTGGTCAGGCCAGGGTGTGACATGGGTTTATTGTTTGTTGTAATTCTTAGTGGGGTTTTTTAGTTATTGGGATTGTAGCTGATTAGGGGTGTGTGTTACATAGGTTTGGCTGCCTGAGGCGGTTCTCAATCAGAGTCAGGGGATTCTCGTTGTCTCTGATTGGGAACCGTATTTAGGTAGCCTGGGTTTCACTTTGTATTTCGTGGGTGATTGTTCCTGTCTCTGTGTTAGTGTTCACCAGACAGGCTGTATAGGTTTTTCACGTTCCGTTTGTTGTTTTTGTTATTTCATGTATCGTCATTTGTCTATTAAAAACATGAGTAACCAACACGCTGCATTTCGGTCCGACTCTCTTTCGACAAACGAAGAACGCCGTAACAGAATCACCCACCACACACGGACAGAGCAGCGTGTCAACAGGCAGGAGCAGCCCAAAGAGGAGCTGCGTATTAAGGATTTCTGGACATGGGAGGAAATCCTTGACGGGAGAGGACCCTGGGCTAAACCAGGGGAGTGTAGCCGCCCAAAGGTGCAGCAGGCGAAGAGGAAACAAGAGCAGCCCAAAGAGGAGTACAGTATGGATTATACGACGTGGGAAGAAATAGACAGGTGGGCGGCTGACCCAGAGAGAGTGCCGGAGCCCGCCTGGGATTCGCTGGAGCAGCGCGAAGAGGGCTATAGGAGAATGGAGTCGAAAAAAAGACACGGCGGCGCAGAGCGAAGCCCCAAAAATTTCTTGGGGGGGGGGCTCAGAGGGGGAGTGGCTGAGTCAGGGGACAGACCTGGGCCAACTCTCCCTGTTTGTCGTGAGGAGCCAAGGAGGAGACCAGAACCGGTGTTGGAGGTGAGCGAAGCAGAGACTGTGAAGGAGTTAATGGGGAAATTGGAGGAGAAAGTAATGAGGGAGTTGCTAGTTTGGTGCTTTAGGTACAATATTCGTCCGACGGAGCGTGTCGGGGATTTAATGGCACCTGGGTCAGCGCTCCATACTAGTCCTGAGGTGCGTGTTAGTCGGCTGGTGAAAAATGTGCCAGCCTCACGCACGAGGCCTCCTGTGTACCTACCTAGCCTTGCACGTCCTGTGCCAGTCCTGCTCTCAGGCTCTCCAGTACACCTTCACGGTCCAGTCCATCCTGTGCCACCTTCACACACCAGTCCTCCGATGGTAGCTCCCCGCACCAGGCTTCCTGTGCGTGTCCTCTATCCAGTACCACCTCCACACACCAGCCCTCCGGTGGCAGCTCCCCGCACTAGGCTTCCTGTGCGTGTCCTCGGCCCAATACCACCAGTGCCAGCACTACGCATCAGGCCTTCAGTGCGCCTCGCCTGTTCAGCGCAGCCAGCGCTTTCTCCCTCTCCTGCGCTGTCGGAGTCTCCCGCCTGTTCAGCGTTTCTAGAGCCTTCCTCCTCTACAGCGCTGCCGGAGCCTCCTGCCTGTATGGAGCAGCTAGAGCTGCCAGTCTGCATGGAGCAGCCAGAGCGCCAGTCTGCATAGAGCAGCTAGAGATGCCAGTCTGCATGGGGAAGCCAGAGCTGTCAGTCTGCTTGGAGCAGCCAGAGTTGCCAGTCTGCATGGAGCAGCCAGAGCGCCAGTCTGCATAGAGCAGCTAGAGATGCCAGTCTGCATGGGGCAGCCAGAGCTGTCAGTCTGCTTGGAGCAGCCAGAGTTGCCAGTCTGCATGGAGCAGCCAGAGCTGCCAGTCTGCATGGAGCAGCTAGAGCTGCCAGTCTGCATGGGGCAGCCAGAGCTGTCAGTCTGCTTGGAGCAGCCAGAGCTGCCAGTCTGCATGGAGCAGCCAGAGCTGCCAGTCTGCATGGGGCAGCCAGAGTTGCCAGTCTGCATGGAGTTGCCAGTCTGCATGGAGTTGCCAGTCTGCATGGAGTTGCCAGTCTGCAAGGAGCTGCCAAAGCTGTTAGTCTGCATGGAACAGTCAGAGCTGTCAGTCTGCAAGAAGCCGCCAGAGCTGTCAATCTGCATGGAGCAGCCAGAGCCGCCAGTCAGCATGGAGCAGCCAGAGCCATCAGTCAGCATGGAGCAGTCAGAGCCGCCAGTCAGCATGGAGCAGCCAGAGCCGCCAGTCAGCATGAAGCAGCCAGAGCCGTCAGTCAGCCAGACTCTTCCAGATCTGCCAGTCAGCCAGACTCTTCCAGATCTGCCAGTCAGCCAGACTCTTCCAGATCTGCCAGTCAGCCAGACTCTTCCAGATCTGCCAGTCAGCCAGACTCTTCCAGATCTGCCAGTCAGCCAGATTCTTCCAGATCTGCCAGTCAGCCAGACTCTTCCAGATCTGCCAGTCAGCCAGACTCTTCCAGATCTGCCAGTCAGCCGGACTCTTCCAGATCTGCCAGTCAGCCAGACTCTTCCAGATCTGCCAGTCAGCCAGACTCTTCCAGATCTGCCAGTCAGCCAGACTCTTCCAGATCTGCCAGTCAGCCAGACTCTTCCAGATCTGCCATTCAGCCAGACTCTTCCAGATCTGCCATTCAGCCAGACTCTCCCAGATCTGCCAGTCAGCCAGACTCTTCCAGATCTGCCAGTCAGCCAGACTCTTCCAGATCTGCTATTCAGCCAGACTCTTCCAGATCTGCCAGTCAACCAGACTCTTCCAGATCTGCCAGTCAGCCAGACTCTTCCAGATCTGCTATTCAGCCAGACTCTTCCAGATCTGTTGTTTTTGTTATTTCATGTATCGTCATTTGACTATTAAAAACATGAGTAACCAACACGCTGCATTTCGGTCCGACTCTCTTTCGACAAACGAAGAACGCCGTAACAAATTGAGTGTATGTAAACTTCTGACCCACTGGGAATGTGATGAAATAAATAAAAGCTGAAATAAATCATTCTCTCTATTATTATTCTGACATTTCACATTCTTAAAATAAAGTGGTTTTGTCCTAACTGACCTAAGACAGGCAATTTTACTTGGATTAAATGTCAGGAATTCTGAAAAACTGAGTTTAAATGTAGTTGGCTAAGGTGTATGTGAACCTCCGGCTTCAACTGTACATGACACCATATGTGTTATTTCCTACTTTTGATGGATCAAATTATATTGAACATGTGTGCATGGACACACACACATAAAACAATATAGAGGCAAAATGGATACCGGTTTTGAGGCATGTAGCATGTACATACTTTTTCATATTAATTTGGAGAAAAAAAGCAGATCTCTGTGAAATATCAACGGAGCATTGAGAACATATACCAGAGCCGGACACGTTTAATTCAGCACATGTGTAACGGCGTTCGTCTGTTGGACCAAAATGCAGCGTGGTGGTTACTCATGTTCTTTAATGAAAATGAACTAGACATGAAATAACTTAAACATACAAAACAACAAACGGAACGTGAAAACCTATACAGCCTATCTGGTGACAACAAACACAGAGACAGGAACAATCACCCACGAAGTACTCAAAGAATATGGCTGCCTATCAGAGACAACGATAATCACCTGAATCTGATTGAGAACCGCCTCAGGCAGCCATAGACTATGCTATACACCCCCAAGACAAAACACACCACAAAAACCCATGTCACACCCTGGCCTGACCAAATAAATGCAGACAAACACAATATACTTCGACCAGGGCGTGACAACATGCTGAACTGTGAAGACCACAGAATGGAAAATCCTCAAAGATTCTTGCGAGAAACCTGCACCACTTTGTCTACACAATTAGGTTACGAACTCCGACTTCTTCGATATAATGTCCATGATATGTTAGAGAAAAACCCCCACTGAATGATTCAGAACAGGAAGAAGCACCTCCTCTGGCCAGAGACCCATTGTGTCACTTGAAAAAGTGTCCATCACACAACTTCTTCCTTTACCTTTAATACATTTTTTCAAGATAATTTGGACTTTTTACTTAATTTTTCTGCTTTAATAAAATACATAATTTGAAGAACAAACATCATTGTGGCAATTCATATCTAGCAGTGAAATACTTTAATCTAAAGAGAAGACAGGTTAAATGTAAAAAAATGTTTAATGTTCTCATACTTAGAAAATAGTCCAGATTATATAGGCCTAGACGTAGACGATATCCAAAACAACTGACAAAACACTCAATTCATACATTTTCACTCATTTAAATTGTAAACACAACGCCACAACACCATTTTTCCAAGACGGAAGGTAACCTCATTAAATTATTCAATACTATTGCTGTGTATTTTGGATGGAATTAAGGCATTAGAACGTAGTACCTAGTTGCACGACTTCCGCCGAAGTGGTCCCTCTCCTTGTTTGGGCGGCGTTCGGCGGTCGACGTGGATCCACTTTGTTTTGTCTTTGTTTCACCTGGTTTCAATCCCTCAATGACTTGTTCATTATTTAACCCTCTGTTCCCTCATGGTTTTTGTGAGTGATTGTTTGCATGAATACGGTCTGTTATTGTGGGCTAGTTTATTGGGTTGTATATATTTGATTTCTTGAGTAAAAAGTACGTTCATTACTCATATCTGCTGTCCTGCGCCTGACTCCTCCACACCAGCTACACACAGGCCGATTACACCTAGAGGCTTACAAAACAGAGCATAGGAAACCCCTAGTGGGAGCCTGGCTGGCTACTTTCTCTATTTGGCTGGCTACTCCATGTGCCTGTGGAAAACACTGCACACACACACACACAGCAGGAGGCAATAGGGTATATTGTATTGTGTTTTAGTCAACAAACACACTCACTAGCTTATGAGAGGAGAGAGACACCGTGGAAATGGGAATTTATACATCAATATTTTCCATGCACAGTGAAAAATAATTTCTACAAAATTACTCAGGCATTTTTCTCATCAGCCTGAGAGGCCAGCCATATCAGTGGGATTTCACACAAGTGTATTTATTTACCGATGCGCTGGCGAAGATCTGTGTGTGTGTCAATAAAGTGTTCAGGCATACATGTGTGTGTGTGTGGGTGTGTATGCCTGATAAAACGAAGTCTTGTTTATTTTGCTGCATATATAATGTGAGAATGAAAAGAGAACGTAGGATGGAAAAGTGAGTATAAATTGTTTATGGACTGGCTTCTTTCAACATCCTCCAGTGGAAACACACACTGTAAGCCCAGTGAGAAGCTAAACATGGAATAATGTTTCCATGGTTTGACAAACAGCTAGAGAAACAGCATTTTTGTTGTTGTATACAGATACAGCATATCCTCTACTACACAATTTAGAGAAAAATACTGGACTCCAAGACTGGACAGAGAATTGGTTGTCAGTTGGCTAATGGATTGTCTATTTACAGTCGACACACACGTGTGAACGCACACACACACACACACACACACACACACACACACACACACACACACACACACACACACACACACACACACACACACACACACACACACACACACACACACACACACACACACACACACACACACACACTGTTTTACACAACTCTGACAGCGAAGTGTCAACTATTTTCTGCTGGCTGCCTTGAGGGAACAGACTAGCATCTCCCTCTGACAGGCCTCTGACAGGAGAGAGATAGAAAGAGAGAGCGAGAAAGAGAGGAGGGTGGGGGGGGACAGAGGGGATAGAGAGGGGGAGAAAGAGAGAGAGAGCAGGGAGAGAGAAAGAGATGGAGGAGGGAGAGAGAAAGAGGGGATAGAGAGAGAGAAGAGAGAGGAGGGAGAGAGAGAGGGGATAGAGAGAGAGAAGAAAGAGAGGAGGGAGAGAGAGAGGGGATAGAGAGAGAAGAGAGAGAGAAGGAGGGAGAGAGAAAGATAAGGGGAGAAAGAGAGAGGGGATAGAGAGAAGAGAGCGAGAGAGAGAAGGAATAGAGAGGGGGAGTGAAAGAGAGAGAGGAGGGGATGGAGTGAGAGAGAGAAAAAGAGAGAGAGAGAGCGAGAGAAAGAAAGAGAATGGGGAAGAAAGAGAGAAAGACTCAGATAGGAGGGATATGAGCGCTAGGGGGAAGGAGGAGAGGGAGCGAGGGAAGACAGAGAAGGAGAGCAAACTAAGGGATACAAATATGAAAGTTACTAAGTTACTTTCCTCTCCTTTATTCCCTTCCCTCCTCATCCCCCTCTTTTCTCTGTGACTCCAACAGTCTCTGAGACTAAATGAAAAGGGCTGTCATGATTCAAACCCCCCTGCTGTTCACAGACAGAAAGAGGGAGGAGTAGAGAGGGAGCAAGAGAGAGAGAGGGAGACAGAGAGAGGGAGGAGGAGAGAGGGAGAAAGAGAGAGAGAGGGAGACAGAGAGAGGGAGGAGGAGAGAGGGAGAAAGAGAGAGAGAGGGAGTCAGAGAGAGGAAGAAAGAGGGAATGAGAAAGAGAGAGTCGGGAGGAAGAGAGGGAGACCGAGAGAGGGAGAAAGAGAGGAAGGAAGAGAGAGGGAGATGGAGAGAGGGAGGAAGAGAGAGGGAGGAAGAAGAATAGAGGGAGCAAGAGGGGGATGGAGAAATACTGGAGTAGAACATTTGTTCTTTTCACTTGACAGATAGGTTGAGTCCAGGGATAATGTAGTGGGAGAACAGTTGAGGTCTGATGGATAAGTGACACTCTGACAGACTCATGTTATTAACACTCTGACAGACCTAGACTCATGTTATTAACACTCTGACAGACCTAGACTCATGTTATTAACACTCTGACAGACCTAGACTCATGTTATTAACACTCTGACAGACCTAGACTCATGTTATTAACACTCTGACAGACCTAGACTCATGTTATTAACACTCTGACAGACCTAGACCCATGTTATAAACACTCTGACAGACCTAGACTCATGTTATTAACACTCTGACAGACCTGGACTCATGTTATAAACACTCTGTTTAGCTACATGTCTCAGCAAAAGACTCTCGTCTCTGTGCCAGATCGCAGAATAACTGAATTTACGAAAGCTCAACACCTGTTGAATACGGTCGGTGTCAGTAAATGTATGCAAAAAAGCATAATTCAATTGTTGCCAGCAGCAAAGTTACAGTCACCAGCGCTTCTGGATAACATGAAAACAGCCTAACCAGCTCTGCTAAGGTGAGTAAAATGTAGGGTGTGAGTGGGGTGTTATCAGAGTGGGGTGTTATCTCATTTGTGTCTGGAAGTAGCTCGCAAGCTAGCCAATGTTAGCCAGTTAGCTTGAGTGCTTGACTGCCGTTGTGAGGTCAGAACATTCGCATCAACCCTACTCCTCGGCCAGAGCGTCCAGCGTTAAGCTCTGAACAATCCGAGAGCAAAACGCTCTGAATTCACAAACGGACAATCTGACAGTACATTTACAGTCACCAACGCTCTGGATAACATAACAGCCTAACCAGCTCTACTAGGGTGAGTAATGTTCAGTGAGCTGTTCTCTAATTTGTGTCTGGAAGTAGCTAGCAAATTTGCTTGGGTACTTGACTGCTGTTGTTAGTAAAGAACACTCAGATCAACCTTTAAGAGATGGGTGGGGTTAAAGCTTAAGAGGGTGTGAATAATGTTGAATGGGTGTAGACAAAGAAGGGCTCTCCAGAAGTAGAACCAAAACATTGAAAGGCCATTTTCTCAAGTGAGTTTACAAGTTTATCAACTTTAAAAGCAAAATTACTTTCCCATTGTTCCTCAACTGTAGTGCATGATACACAGTGTTGTAGCTCTGAATCTCTACTTCTGCGCAATGTAAAAAACACCATTTCAAATGTTGCTACATAGACTTATTTGAGCCAGTCAGTCACATATCTTGAGGCCGCATTTATTGTAGCTGGGGACTTTAATAAAGGAAATCTAAGGAAACGCTACTGAAGTTTTATCAGCACATTGTCTGAGGTACTCGCACATCAAAAACTCTCTACCATTGCTATAAGGCCCTCCCTCACTCTCCCTTTGGCAAATCAGATCATACTTCCATCCCGCTCCTCCCTTCCTATAGGCAGAAACTCAAACAGGAAGTACCGTGGTAAGGATTGTTCAACGCTGGTCTGACCAATCGTAATCCATGCTTGGATTGTTTTGATCACGTGACTGGGATATGTTCTGGGTTGCCTCTGAGAGTAACATGGAAGTATGCATTGACACGGTGTCTGAGCTCATCAGGAAATGTATAGGAGATGTTGTTCCCACTGTGACGCACAAAACTGAAAGCACAGAGACAAATTAGAGTTGAAATTCAACGTCTCAGACACGAGACATATGTGGCAGGGACTCCAGGCAATCACAGATTATAAAGGGAAAAACAGCCAAGTCGCGGACACTGACGTCTTGATCCCGGACAAGCTAAACACCTTCTTCACCTGCTTCAAGGAAAACACAGTGCCAACGACGCGGGCCACCAACGCTCCCGTGGACTGTAAGCTCTCGTTCTACGTGGCCGATGTAAGACATTTAAGCGTGTTAACCCTTGCAAGGCTGCCAGCCCAGACGGTAACCATAGCGGCATCCTCAGAGCATGCGCAGACCAGCTGGCTGGAGTGTTTATGGACATATTCAATCTCTCCCTATCCCAGTCTGCTGTCCCCACTTGTTTCAAGATGTACACCATTATTCCTGTGCCCAAAGAAAGTGAAGGTAACTGAACTAAATGAATATCGCCCCGTAGCACTCACTACTGTCATCATGAAGTGCTTTGACAGGCTAATTAAGGATTATATCACCACCACCTTACCCGACACCATAGACACACTGCAATTTGCATACCGCTTCATGAGGTTCACGGATGACGCAATCGCCATAGCACTGCACACTGCCCTACCGCATCTGGACAAGAGGAATACCTATGTAAGAATGCTGTTCATTGCACACCCAACTGCATCTGTGGTAACCAATCAGGAGATGTCACAGTCATTTTGCCTGTTCAAAGGCTGCCGACAGGGGTTCCCTATTTCGCCTGCTCTCTTCGCTATTGCCATGGAACCCCTTGGTACTCTCATTCATGTACGTACCGACATAGCTCCCGTTAAAATAAGACACACAGCTCAAAATGTCCATCTATGCAGTCAAATCAAATCAAATCAAATGTGTTCATATAGCACTTCGTACATCAGATGATATCTCATAGTGCTGTACAGAAACCCAGCCTAAAACCCCAAACAGCAAGCAATGCAGGTGTAGAAGCACGATGGCTAGGAAAAACTCCCTAGAAAGGCCAAAACCTAGGAAGAAACCTAGAGAGGAACCAGGCTATGTGGGGTGGCCAGTCCTCTTCTGGCTATGCCGGGTGGAGATTATAACAGAACATGGCGAAGATGTTCAAATGTTCATAAATGACCAGCATGGTCCAATAATAATAAGGCAGAACAGTTGAAACTGGAGCAGCAGCACAGCCAGGTGTACTGGTGGTCCTAGGGCTCAGGTCCTCCGAGAGAGAGAAAGAAAGAGAGAAAGAGAGTCAATGTTCTTTTGTTTTTATCCAAGCCTAAAAACTTATATTCCCCCTTACTTAACTTGATAAATACATTTGGCTCCTTCTCTGGCTACAAATAAAGGTGAAATCAAATAAAGGTGAAATAAAAACAAGATAAACCGTCAGAAAGGCGAATTGATGCCGACACCACGGCCTGTGGATATGCAATTTCTGTAGTCTTCCTCATTTAGAACAGTGATGTACAAGTTCACAAGCTTTGGCATCGTAGAGACAAGAAAACTTGATCAGCTATTTATAAGGAATTCATTTCATTCTTATGGGACAACAAGGCAGACAGAATTTAAAATAAGCATTTATGCAAGTACAGGTTAGAGGGGGGGGGGTGGCCTTCCTCACGTTAAACTGTATTATAGGGCTGCTAATCTGAACATTGTGTCTTTCTGGAGGGAATGTTTACCTGGGATGCATCAGAATGATATGCCTGCATGGCTTTTGATTGAGCAGGCCTCCAATCAACGTTCCTCACTCCCTACACTTGCCCAGCATATGTGGAAAAAGCCACTTATGTCTCTAATCCAGTCATTTGTCACACTCTTAGGATCTGGAAACAGATGAGGTATTTACTTCACATTTTCACAGTATACACCGACAACCCAATTTGCCCGAATCATGCTTTCTACCCTGCTTTTGGATGATATGCTCTTTTCACAGTGGAGAAAGAAGGGGCTCACAACAATCAATAACTTATACATTGATGGTCATTTACAGTAGCTTCATTTCAACAATTACAGGGTAAGTTTAACGTGCCAAGAACACATTTTTTTCAGGTACCTCCAAATCAGGAATTTCTTAAGGACACATATCCCACAGTATGGCATTAAGGCAAATAGTCCTACATTAGATAGCTTGATCCTTGTCAAACCCCATTCAAAAGGGTCGGTCTCTAGACTGTATGATGTGCTCCAGGCCCACATAGAGGTATCCACAGACACCATTAAAAGGGCTTGGGAACAAGAACTTGGTTCAGAAATCTCAGATGAGGACTGGGTAGAAGCTCTCAGGAATATAAACCACAGTTCAGTGAATGCCAGACACAACCTTGTACAGTTTAAGGTGATACACCGGTTACATTACTCAAAAATGAAACTGCATAAAATATTCCCGGACACCTCACCACTGTGTGAGAGGTGCAAGCAGGATGAGGGGACGTTGACCCACTTATTCTGGACATGTCCTAAATTACATGTTTACTGGGCTCTCCTCTTTGATTACTTATCTAAAGCCTTCGATAGAGTTCTAGCCCCAGACCCATTGATTGCTCTGTTTGGTACAGTTGATGGGAATAACCAGGAAGGAAAGGCTGTCTCTCTTTGTACTCTATTAGCCAAAAGGCTCATATTACAATTGTGGAAATTGGAGACTGTACCTACCATTGAAATGTGGTTACGGGATTAAGGGAATGTAATACATATGGAAAAGATTCGATACAATACCTCCAATAGAAGTCCAATGTTTTACAAAATATGGCAGCCGATACTGGATAAATGGTCTAGTGCCGCTTCATAACTGGGTTGACGATCTGCTGCTACTCTGTCCTGTACACCACTCAATATTTATATTTAACTACACTGCATGTAATGACTATATGCTGTCTTCTTATATATGTACCACGTAATAAGACTTTATTTATTATTTTTGTGTATGAGTTAAGCGTTGTTTAGTCCTGTAAATGTGCCATCTCATGCAACAGTACAATGAATGTCAATGTTTGTATCTCTGTCTTTCATTATTTCTTTTTATTCTAAAATAATCAACAAATTATTTAAAAAATGAAATGCTGTTCATTGACTAGAGCTCAGCTTTCAACACCATAGTGCCCTCCAAGCTCATCATTAAGCTCAGGGCCCTGGGTTTGAACCCAGAGGTGGTAAAGGTAGGCAACAGCACCTTGTGCTCCCTGTTCACCAATGGCTGCATGGCCACGCACATCTCCAACTCGATCATCAAGTTTGCAGACGACAAAACAGCGGGTCGGCCTGATGACCAACAATGACAAGACAGCCGATATATTTATTTCACCTTTATTTCACCAGGTAGGCCAGTTGAGAACACCTTTATTTCACCAGGTAGACCAGTTGAGAACACCTTTATTTCACCAGGTAGGCCAGTTGAGAACACCTTTATTTCACCAGGTAGGCCAGTTGAGAACACCTTTATTTCACCAGGTAGGCCAGTTGAGAACACCCTTTATTTCACCAGGTATGCCAGTTGAGAACACCTTTATTTCACCAGGTAGGCCAGTTGAGAACACCTTTATTTCACCAGGTAGGCCAGTTGAGAACACCTTTATTTCACCAGGTAGGCCAGTTGAGAACAAGTTCTCATTTGCAACTGAGACCTGGTCAAGATAAAGCAAAGCGGTGCGACAAAACAACAACACAGAGTTACACATAAACAAACGTACAGTCAATAACACAATAGAAAAATCGAATTACAGTGTGTGCAAATGTAGAAGAGTAGGGAGGCCCGGCAATAGGCCATGGAGGCGAAATAATTACAATCTAGCATTAATACTGGAGTGACAGATGTTTAGATGATGATGTGCAAGTAGAGATACTGGGGTGCTAAAGAGCAAGAGGATAAGTAATATTATGGGGATGAGGTAGTTGGGTGTGCTATTTACAGATTGGCTGTGTACAGTGATCGGTAAGCTGCTCTGACAGCTGATGCTTAAAGTTAGAGGGAGATATAAGTCTCCAGTTTCAGTGATTTTTGCAATTTGTTCCAGTTATTGGCAGCAGAGAATTGGAAGGAAAGGAGGATGAATTTCACTTCAGCAGTGATAAATTCATTAATTTCTTTGAGGAAAAGATCATGATCATTAGAAAGCAAATTACAGACTCCTCTTTAAATCTGCTTATTCCTCCAAAGCTCAGTTGTCCTGAGTCTGCACAACTCTGCCAGGACCTAGGATCAAGAGAGACACTGAAGTTTTTTAGTAATATTTCTCTTGACACATTGATGAAAATAATCAATGCCTCTAAACCTTCAAGCTGCATACTGGACCCTATTCCAACTAAACTACTGAAAGAGCTGCTTCCTGTGCTTGGCCCTCCTATGTTGAACACAATAAACAGCTCTCTATACACCGGATGAGTACCAAACTCACTAAAAGTGGCAGTAATAAAGCCTCTCTTGAAAAAGCCAAACCTTGACCCAGAAAATATAAAAAACTATCAGCCTATATCGAATCTCTCATTCCTCTCAAAAAAAGCAGTTGTGCAGCAACTCACTCACTCACTTCCTGAAGGCAAACAATGTATACGAAACGCTTCAGTCTGCTTTTAGACACCATCGTAGCACTGAGACTGCACTTGTGAAGGTGGCAAATTACCTTTTAATGGCGTCAGACCGAGGCTCTGCATCTGTCCTCGTGCTCCTAGACCATAGTGCTGCTTTTGATACCATCGATCACCACATTCTTTTGGAGAGATTGGAAACCCAAATTGGTCTCCACGGACAAGTTCTGGCTGGTTTAGATCTTCTGTTGAATCTAACAATTAATCTTGATGGTTGTACAGTCATCTCAAATAAAATTGTGAAGGACCTCTGTGTTACTCTGGACCCAGATCTCTCTTTTGACAAACATATCAAGACTGTTTCAAGGATAGCTTTTTTCTCCTGTCTTATCTGGTGTCCTGTGTGAATTTAAGTATGCTTTCTCTAATTCTCTCTCTGTTTTTCTCTTTCTTTCTCTCTTTCTCTCTTTCTTTCTTTCTCTCTCTCGGAGGACCTGAACCCTAGGACCATGCCTCAGGACTACCTGGCCTGATAACTCCTTGCTGTCCCCAGTCCAACTGGCCGTGCTGCTGCTCCAATTTCAACTCTTTTGCCTGCGGTTGTGGAACCCTGACCTGTTTACCGGATGTGCTACCTGTCCCAGACCTGCTGTTTTCAACTCTCTAGAGACAAGAGGAGCGGTAGAGATACTCTGAATGATCGGCTATGAAAAGCCATGACATTTACTTCTGAGGTGCTGACCTGTTGCACCCTCTACAACCACTGTGATTATTATTATCTGACCCTGCTGGTCATCTATGAACATTTGAACATCTTGGCCATGTTCTGTTATAATCTCCACCTGGCACAGCCAGAAGAGGACTGGCCACCCCTCATAGCCTGGTTCCTCTCTGGGTTTCCTCCAAGGTTCTGGCCTTTCTAGTGAGGTTTTCCTAGCCACCGTGCTTCTACACCTGCATTGCTTGCTGTTTGGGGTTTTAGGCTGGGTTTCTGTACAGCACTTTGTGACATCAGCTGATGTAAGAAAGGTTTTCTAAATATATTTGATTGATTTGATTGAAAGGCGGCCAAAGGAAGAGTTGGCTTCCGGGATGACCAGTGAAATATACCTGCTGGAGCGCCATGCTACACGTGGGTGTTGCTATGGTGACCAGTGAGCTGAGATAAGGTGGGGCTTTACCTAGCATAGACCCATAGATGACCTGGAGCCAGTGGGTTTGGCGACGAATATGTAGTGGGGGCCAGCAAACGAGAGCGTACATGTCACAGTGGTGGGTAGTATATGGGGCTTTGGTGACAAAACAGATGGCACTATTTTTATTTTTTATTTTATTTCACCTTTATTTAACCAGGTAGGCTAGTTGAGAACAAGTTCTCATTTACAACTGCGACCTGGCCAAGATAAAGCATAGCAGTGTGAACAGACAACACAGAGTTACACATGGAGTAAACAATTAACAAGTCAATAACACAGTAGAAAAAAAAGGGGAGTCTATATACAATGTGTGCAAAAGGCATGAGGAGGTAGGCGAATAATTACAATATTGCAGATTAACACTGGATTGATAAATGATCATGTACAGGTAGAGATATTGGTGTGCAAAAGAGCAGAAAAGTAAATAAATAAAAACTGTGGGGATGAGGTAGGTGAAAATGGGTGGGCTATTTACCAATAGATTATGTACAGCTGCAGCGATCGGTTAGCTGCTCAGATAGCTGATGTTTGAAGTTGGTGAGGGAGATAAAGGTCTCCAACTTCAGCGATTTTTGCAATTTGTTCCAGTCACAGGCAGCAGAGTACTGGAACGAAAGGCGGCCGAATGAGGTGTTGGCTTTAGGGATGATCAGTGAGATACACCTGCTGGAGCGCGTGCTACGGATGGGTGTTGCCATCGTGACCAGTGAACTGAGATAAGGCGGAGCTTTACCTAGCATGGCCTTGTAGACGACCTGGAGACAGTGGGTCTTGCGACGAATATGTAGCGAGGGCCAGCCGACTAGAGCATACAAGTCGCAGTGGTGGGTAGTATAAGGTGCTTTAGTGACAAAACGGATGGCACCGTGATAAACTGCATCCAGTTTGCTGAGAAGAGTGTTGGAAGCAATTTTGTAGATGACATCGCCGAAGTCGAGGATCGGTAGGATAGTCAGTTTTACTAGGGTAAGCTTGGC
Organism: Oncorhynchus masou masou; assembly: GCF_036934945.1. Classification (NCBI taxonomy): domain Eukaryota; kingdom Metazoa; phylum Chordata; class Actinopteri; order Salmoniformes; family Salmonidae; genus Oncorhynchus; species Oncorhynchus masou. The sequence goes on along the minus strand of NC_088239.1, from coordinate 12,518,646 downwards.
AGCGTGAGTGAAGGAGGCTTTGTTACGGAATAGAAAGCCGACTCTTGATTTGATTTTCGATTGGAGATGTTTGATATGGGTCTGGAAGGAGAGTTTGCAGTCTAGCCAGACACCTAGGTACTTATAGGTGTCCACATATTCAAGGTCGGAACCATCCAGTGTGGTGATGCTAGTCGGGCAAGCGGGTGCAGGCAGCGATCGGTTGAAAAGCATGCATTTGGTTTTACTAGCGTTTAAGAGCAGTTGGAGGCCACGGAAGGAGTGTTGTATGGCATTGAAGCTCGTTTGGAGGTTAGATAGCACAGTGTCCAATGACGGGCCGAAAGTATATAGAATGGTGTCGTCTGCGTAGAGGTGGATCAGGGAATCGCCCGCAGCAAGAGCAACATCATTGATATATACAGAGAAAAGAGTCGGCCCGAGAATTGAACCCTGTGGCACCCCCATAGAGACTGCCAGAGGACCGGACAGCATGCCCTCCGATTTGACACACTGAACTCTGTCTGCAAAGTAATTGGTGAACCAGGCAAGGCAGTCATCCGAAAAACCGAGGCTACTGAGTCTGCCGATAAGAATATGGTGATTGACAGAGTCGAAAGCCTTGGCAAGGTCGATGAAGACGGCTGCACAGTACTGTCTTTTATCGATGGCGGTTATGATGTCGTTTAGTACCTTGAGTGTGGCTGAGGTGCACCCGTGACCGGCTCGGAAACCAGATTGCACAGCGGAGAAGGTACGGTGGGATTCGAGATGGTCAGTGACCTGTTTGTTGACTTGGCTTTCGAAGACCTTAGATAGGCAAGGCAGAATGGATATAGGTCTGTAACAGTTTGGGTCCAGGGTGTCTCCCCCTTTGAAGAGTGGGATGACTGCGGCAGCTTTCCAATCCTTGGGGATCTCAGACGATATGAAAGAGAGGTTGAACAGGCTGGTAACTATGATAGACTATCTTCAATTTGCTGAGTAGAGTGTTGGAGGCTATTTTGTAAATGACATCGCCGAAGTCAAGGACCAGTAAAATAGTCAGTTTTACGAGGGTATGTTTTGCAGCATGCGTGAAGGAGGCTTTGTTGCTAAATTTAATTTTGGAATTTTGTTGTTGTCCACATATTCTAAGTCAGAACCGTCCAGAGTAGTGATGCTAGTCGGGAGGCAGGGTGCAGGCAGCAATCGGTTGAGGAGCATGCACTTAGTTTTACTTGTGACCAATAAAATGTGACATGATATGATTTACACACACACACACACACACACACACACACACACACACACACACACACACACACACACACACACACACACACACACACACACACACACACACGGTTTGGTATATGTTCAGTGTGTGTTGGTGTTAGAGGGAGCGACAGATCCTTTCCTTTGTAACATTGACAAGTTCCCTGCCCCATGCAGAGAAGAGCAAGATGGTGTGTCTCCTTTCATCCAGACAGAGAGAGATGGAGGAAGAGAGAATGAGTGGGTGGATGGGGTAGAAATAGGAGGAGGGAAGTAGAGAGGAGAGGAGGAGGGAAGGAGAGAGGGGAAAATTAGACAGCTGCTATAAAGGAGAAGGGGGAGGAGTAGGACGGGGAGGTGTGGGAAGAGGGGAGGAGGGGAGGGCATAGGAAGGGGGGGAGAGGAGGAGGGAAGGAGAGAGGAGAAAACGAGATAGCTGCTATGAATGAGAAGGGGGAGGAGGGGAACAAGGAGGGTGTAGGAGGAGGAAGAGGAGGAGGATGAGAAAGAGGGGGAGTAGGAGGAGGAAGAAGAGGGGGAGGAGGGTGGAGGAGTAGGAAGAGGAGGAGGATGAGGGGGAGAAGGAGGAGGAAGAAGAGGGGGAGGAGGAGGAGAAGGAGGAGGATGAGGAAGAAGGGGAGTAGGAGGAGGAAGAAGAGGGGGAGGAGGAGGGGGAGGAGTGTGAAGGAGTAGGAAGAGGAGGAGGATGAGGGGGAGAAGGAGGAGGAAGAAGATGGGGAGGAGGAGGGGGAGGAGGGTGGAGGAAGTAGGAAGAGGAGGAGGATGAGGAAGAGGGGGAGTAGGAGGAGGAAGAAGAGGGGGAGGAGGGTGGAGGAGTAGGAAGAGGAGGAGGATGAGGGGGAGAAGGAGGAGGAAGAAGAGGGGGAGGAGGAGGGGGAGGAGTAGGAAGAGGAGGAGGATGAGGAAGAGGGGGAGTAGGAGGAGAAAGTAGAGGGGGAGGAGGAGGGGGAGGAGGGTGGAGGAGTAGGAAGAGGAGGAGGATGAGGAAGAGGGGGAGAAGGAGGAGGAAGAAGAGGGGGGGGAGGAGGAGGAGGAGGATGAGGAAGAGGGGGAGAAGGAGGAGGAAGAAGAGGGGGAGGAGGAGGGGAGGATGGTGAAGGAGTAGGAAGAGGGGGAGGAGGAGGGGGAGGATGGTGAAGGAGTAGGAAGAGGGGGAGGAGGAGGGGGAGGATGGTGAAGGAGTAGGAAGAGGGGGAGGAGGAGGGTAGAGGAGTAGGAAGAGGAGGATGAGGAAGAGAGGGAGAAGGAGAAGGAAGATGAGGGGGAGGAGGAGGAGGATGAAAAGTTATATCTAGTCAGTCACTCCATGGTTGTTTCCCAGTCATGTACCTACAGTTGAAGTCTGAAGTTTACATACACTTAGGTTGGAGTCATTAAAACTGGTGTTTCAACCACTCCACAAATTTCATGTTAACAAACTATAGTTTTGGCAAGTCGGTTAGGACATCTACTTTGTACATGACACAAGTAATTTTTCCAACAATTGTTCACAGACAGATTATTTCACTTATAATTCACTGTATCACAATTCCAGTGGGTCAGAAGTGTACATACACTAAGTTGACTGTGCCTTTAAACAGCTTGGAAAATTCCAGAAAATTATGTCATGGCTTTAGAAGCTTCTGATAGTCTAATTGATATAATTTGAATCAATTGGAGGTGTACCTGTGGATGTATTTCAAGGCCTACCTTCAAACTCAGTGCCTCTTTGCTTGACATCATGGGAAAATCAAAAGAAATCAGCCAAGACCTCAGAAAAAAAGTTGTAGACCTCCACAAGTCTGGTTCATCCTTGGGAGCAATTTCCAAACACCTGAGGGTACCACGTTCATCTGTACAAACAATAGTACGCAAGTATAAACACCATGGGGCCACGCAGCCGTCATACCGCTCAGGAAGGAGACGCGTTCTGTCTCCAAGAGATGAACGTACTTTGGTGCGAAAGGTGCAAATCAATCCCAGAACAACAGCAAAGGATCTTGTGAAGATGCTGGAGGAAACAGGTACAAAAGTATCTATTTCCACAATAAAACAAGTCCTATAATCTACACAAACTGAAAGGCCGCACAGCAAGGAAGAAGCCACTGCTCCAAAACCTCCATTAAAAAACCAGACTACGGTTTGCAACATACTTTTTGGAGAAATGTCCTTTGGTCTGATTAAATAAATATATGTTTGGAAGTTTGCAAGCCGAAGAACAACATCCCGACCGTGAAGCACGGGGTGGCAGAATCATGTTGTGGGGGTGCTTTGTTGCAGGAGGGACTGGTGCACTTAGCAAAATAGATGGCTTCATGAGGTAGGAAAATTATGTGGATATATTGAAGCAATATCTCAAGACATGAGTCAGGAAGTTAAAGCTTGGTCGCAAATGGGTCTTCCAAATGGACAATGACCCCAAGCATACTTCCAAAGTTGTGGCAAACTGGCTTAAGGACAACAAAGTCAATGTATTGGAGTGGCCATCACAAAGCCCTGATCTCATGTTAGATATTACTGCGCTGTTCGGGGCTTGGAACACAAGCATTTATCTACATCCACAATCACATATTCTAAATATGTGTATGCAACCAATAAAATGTGATATGATGTGATTTACACACACACACACACACACACACACACACACACACACACACACACACACACACACACACACACACACACACGGTTTGGTATATGTTCAGTGTGTGTTGGTGTTAGAGGGAGCGACAGATCCTTTCCTTTGTAACATTGACAAGTTCCCTGCCCCATGCAGAGAAGAGCAAGATGGTGTGTCTCCTTTCATCGAGACAGAGAGAGATGGAGGAAGAGAGAATGAGTGGGTAGATGGGGTAGAAAGAGGAGGAGGGAAGGAGAGAGGAGAGGAGGAGGGAAGGAGAGAGGAGAGGAGGAGGGAAGGAGAGAGGAGAAGAGGAGGGAAGGAGAGAGGAGAGGAGGAGGTAAGGAGAGAGGAGAGGAGGAGGGAAGGAGAGCGGGAGAAGAGGAGGGAAGGAGAGAGGGAGAAGAGGAGGAGGGAAGGAGAGAGGGAGAAAATGAAATAGCTGCTACGAAGAAGGATGGGGAGGGGGAGGAGGGGGAGGAGGAGGAAGAGGAGGTGGGGGAGGAGAGAGTAGGGAAGGAGAGAGGAGAAAATGAGTCAGCTGCTATGAAGGAGGAGGAGGAGGAAGAGGGGGAAGAGGAGGAGGAAGAAAGGAAGGAGAGAGGGAGACATTGAGAGCTGCTATGAAGGAGGAGTGGGAGGTGGAGGAGGGGGAGGAGGAGGAGGGAAGGAGAGAGGATAAAATTAGATTGCTGCTATGAAGGTGGTTTTGACTACATCTCCTCAAAACTTAAATCAGCATTGGTCCTTCAGTCAGGTGTGTTTGGTCTCAGGAGGCCAATGAGATGGATAGTCCAATAACACAGCTATCTCATGTCTGTCAGAGTGTTAATAACATGAGTCTAGGTCTGTCAGAGTGTTAATAACATGAGTCTAGGTCTGTCAGAGTGTTAATAACATGAGTCTAGGTCTGTCAAAATGCTAATAAATGAAATCAAATCGTATTGGCTTGCACACACATATTTAGCAGTTGGAGTATATGGAGTATATGGAGTATATATATATATATATATATATATATATATATATATATATATACTCAAATATATATGTATGTATATATATATGTACATATAGACTTTCAGGTTGTCGATATAGGACTCGATTTATTGTGGAAATAGATACTTTTGTACCTGTTTCCTCCAGCATCTTCACAAGGTCCTTTGCTGTTGTTCTGGGATTGATTTGCACTTTTCGCACCAAAGTACGTTCATCTCTAGGACACAGAATGCGTCTCCTTCCTGAGCGGTATGACGGCTGCGTGGTCCCATGGTGTTTATACTTGCGTACTATTGTTTGTACAGATGAACGTGGTACCCTCAGGTGTTTGGAAATTGCTCCCAAGGATGAACCAGACTTGTGGAGGTCTACAACTTTTTTTCTGAGGTCTTGGCTGATTTCTATATATATATATACTCCATGAGTCCGGTGGTATATGTATTCATTTCACATGAATGTTAGCATATATATATATATGCTAACATTCATGTGAAATGCTAACATTCATGTGAAATGAATATATATACTACCGTTCAAAAGTTTGGGGTAATTTAGAAATGTCCTTGTTTTTCAAAGAAAAGCATAATTTTTTGACCATTAAAATAACATAAAATTGATCAGAAATACAGTGTAGACATTGTTAATGTTATAAATGACAGTGTATTTTAGCTGGAAACAGCTGATTTTTGATGGAATATCTACATTGGTGTAGAGAGGCCCATTATCAGCAACCATCACTCCTGTGTTCCAATGGCACATTGTTAGCTAATCCAAGTTGGCCCTTTTTAGACTAGTTGAGTATCTGGAGCATCAGCATTTATGGGTTCGTTTACAGGCTCAAAATGGCCAGAAACCAAGACCTTTCTTCTGAAATGTGTCTGAAATGTGTCAGTCTATTCTTGTTCTGAGAAATGAAGGCTATTCCATGCAAGAAAGAAAGTGATGAAGTGTTTTATAAGAGCGAGTACTACAGTCAATGTGATGGTAAAACTTCGGTTTAGTTTTCCTCAGATTTGCTTTATTGAAGTCCCCAGCTACAATAAATGCGGCCTAAGGCTATGCGGTTTCCAGTTTGCACAAAGTCTAATGTCGTTCCTTGAGAGCTGTCGTGTTATTGGCTTGAGGGGGAATATACACGGCTGTGACGATGACTGAATATAGTTCTCTCAGGAGGTAATGCGGTCGACATTTGATTGTGAGATATTCTAGGTTGGGTTAACAAAAGGATTTCAGTTTCTGTATGTTACCACAATCACACCATGATTAGTTAATCATGAAACATACACCTCTGCCTTTCCTTTTCCTGTTGAGCTCTTTATTCCTGTCAGCGCAATTGTACTGAGAACCCAACTGGCTGTATGGATGGGGACAGTACGGGGACGGGGACATCTGGAGAGAGCCATGATTCTGTGAAACAGTGTATGTTACAATCCCTGATGTCTCTCTGGAAGGAGATCCTCGCCCTGAGCTTGTCTACTTTATTGTTCGACAACTGAACGTTAGCGAGTAATATAGCTGTAATATAGTAATATGCCAGTTACCGCTGCTCTGATATCCAAAAGTTAAGTTTTAACTGTATGTAATAACTCAAAAAACATTGTGAGCTAATAATGTAAGAAATAAATATATACATTCTGCAAAGTTGCTTAGGAGCCAGGAACCAGGTGACCATTTCTATCGGCGCCATCTTGTAATCAACATCTTGCGCTCCAATTCAACAGCACTGAGTTTTCTTTGATTCAACTGAACAACCATAGTCAGTGAAGTGTGAAAGAAGTGACAGAGAAAGTTGATTAATATTACAATTAGTTCAATCTGAAACAACTTTACAGCAAAAGAGGTCAACATGACTTGACCTGATATTTTACCTCTGGTAGGAGCTCTGTAACAGTCCTTTAATTCTCTCTTTATTTTGTTCTCTAGCCCTCTATCTCTGTTCCCTCATTCATTCATACAAGGAGAGGAAGGAAGCCTGAGGGTGGTCTCACAGAGAGCTAAGCCATGGCACTGCCGCTAACTTACTAAATGACACTTTAGCTCTCCCTCTCTCTCTGTCTCTCTCACCCTCTGTCTTGACGCCTCTCTCTCTTTCCCTCTTTCTCTTTTCTTTCTCCATCTTTTCTCTCTCCCTCTCTCTCTTTTTCTTTAATTATCAGGGTGCCTTCAGCATCTCTCACCGTGACAGAACTAATGAGGGGACAACTTTGATGACAATGTGTATGTGTGCGTGTGTGCGTGTGTGCGTGTGTGTGTGTGTGTGTGTGTGTGTGTGTGTGTGTGTGTGTGTGTGTGTGTGTGTGTGAGAGAGAGAGGGAGTGTGTAAGTGTGTGATAGTTGCTATCTAATGTGTCTCAAGGTGCAGCATTACCGAGCCTGCCATTGTATAAGCCAAGAGTTTCTCTCTCTCTCTCTCTCTCTCTCTCTCTCTCTCTCTCTCTCTCTCTCTCTCTCAATTCAATTCAATTACATTTCAACTCAATTTAAAGGTTTTATTGGCATGGGAAACATATGCTAAGTGAAGTAGATAATAAACAACAGTGACATGAACAATACAAATGAACAGTAAACATTTCACTCCCAGAAGTTCCAACAGAAAAAAATATTATTCTGATAATACTTAAAAATATGATGTATTTATACAGTGTTGTAACGATGTGCAAATAGTTAAAGTACAAAAGGGAATATAAATGAACAAATCTGGGTTGTATTTACAATGGTGTTTGTTCTTCACTGGTTGCCCTTTTCTTGTTGCAACAGGTCACAAATCTTGCTGCTGTGATGTCACACTGTGGTATTTCACCCTGTAGATATGAGTTTATCAAAATCGGGTTTGTTTTCAAATTCTTTGTGGGTCTGTGTAATCTGAGGGAAATATGTGTCTCTAATATGGTCATACATTTGGGAGGATGTTAGGAAGTGCAGCTCAGTTTCCACCTCATTTTGTGGGCAGTGTGCACATAGCCTGTCTTCTCTTGAGAGCCAGGTCTGCCTACGGTGGCCTTTCTCAATAGCAAGGCTATGCTCACTGAGTCTGTACATTGTCAAAGCTTTCTTTAAGTTTGGGTCAGTCACAGTGGTCAGGTATTCTGCCATTCTAGTTTGCTCTGTTTTTTTGTTAATTCTTTCCAATGTGTCAAGAAATTATCTTTTTGTTTTCATATGACTTGGTTGGGTCTAATTGTGTTGCTTTCCTGGGGCTCTGTGGGGTCTGTTTGTTTTTGTGAACAGAGCCCCCAGGACCAGCTTGCTTAGGAGACTCTTCTCCAGGATAATCTCTCTGTAGGTGATGGCTTTGTTATGGAAGGTTTGGGAGTCACTTCCTTTTACGTAGTTGTAGTATTTAGTGTCTCTCTTCTGGATTTTGATAATTAGCAGGTATCAACCTAATTCTGCTCTGCATGTATTATTTGGTGTTTTATGTTGTACAGAGAGGATATTTTTGCAGAATTCTGCAGAGTCTCAATTTGGTGTTTGTCCCATTTTGTGAATACTTGGTTGGTGAGCGTACCCCAGACCTCACAACCATAAAGGGCAATGGGTTCTATAACTGATTCAAGTATTTTTTGCAAGATCCTAATTGGTATTTGTAATTTTATGTTCCTTTTGATGGCATAGAAGACCCTTCTTGGCTTGCCTCTCAGATTGTTCACAGCTTTGTTGAAGTTACATGTGGTGCTGATGTTCAGGCCGAGGTATGTATAGTTTTTTGTGTGCTCTAGGGCAACGGTGTCTAGATGGAATATGTATTTGTGGTCCTGGTGACTGGACCTTTTTCGGAACACCATTATTTTGGTCTTAATGAGATTTACTGTCAGGGCCTAGTTCTGGCAGAATCTGTGCAGAAGATCTAGGTGCTGCTGTAGGCCCTCCTTGGTTGGTGACAGAAGCACCAGAACATCAGCAAACAGTAGACATTTGACTTCAGATTCTAGTAAGGTGAGGCCGGGTCCTGCAGACTGTTCTAGTGTCCAATTTGTTGAAATATATGTTGAAGAGGGCGGGGCTTAAGCTGCATCCCTGTCTCACCCCACGGCCCTGTGGAAAGACATGTGTGTTTTTTGCCGTGCAAGTGTTGTTTGTGTACATGGATTTTATAATGGTGTATGTTTTTCCCCCAACACCACTTTCCTTTCATTTGTATAACAGACCCTCGTGCCAAATTGAGTCAAAAGCTTTTTTGAAATCAACAAAGCATGAGAAGACTTTGCCTTTGTTTTTCGTTTCTTTGTCAATTAGGGTGTGCAGGGTGAATACATGGTCTGTTGTACGGTAATTTGGTAAAAAGCCCATTTGACATTTGCTCACTACATTGTTTTCATTGGGAAGATGTACGAGTCTGCTGTTAGTGATCATGCAGAGGATTTTCCCAAGGTTGCTGTTGACGCATATGCCACGGTAGTTATTGGGGTCAAATTTGTCTCCACTTTTGTGGATTGGGGTGATCAGTCCTTGGTTCCAAATATTGGGGAAGATACTATTGCTGAGAATGATGTTAAAGTGTTTCAGTACAGCCAATTGGAATTTGTGCTATGTGTATTTGATAATTTCATTGAGGATACCATCAACACCACAGGCCTTTTTGGGTTGGGGGGTGTGTATTTTGTCCTGTAGTTCATTCAATGTTATTGGCACATCCAGTGGGTTCTAGTAGTCTTTAATAGTTGATTCTAAGATTTGTATTTGATCATGTATATGTTTTTGCTGTTTGTTCTTTCTTATAGAGTCAACAAGATTAGAGAAGTGGTTTATTCACACATCTCCGTGTTGGATAGATAACTTTGTGTTGTTGTTTGTTTAGTGTTTTCCTATTTTCCCAGAAGTGGTTAGATTCCATGGATTCTTCACTGACATTGAGCTGATTTCTGACGTGCTGTTCCTTCTTTTTCCGTAGTGCATTTCTGTGTTGTTTTAGTGATTCACCATAGTGAAGGCATAGACTCAGGTTTTCTGGGTTTCTGTTTTTGGTTGGATCGATTTCTCAATTTCTATCGTAGGTTTTTGCATTCTTTATCAAACCATTTGTCATTGTCGTTAATTTTCTTTGTTTTTTTCTTTGACATTTTTAGATTTGATAGGGAAGGTGAGAGGTCAAATATACTGTTTAGGTTTTCTACTGCCAAGTTAACACCTTCACTATTTCTCTCTATGGATGCATCACACTGTTTGCCAGCAGGGCTTACCTACTGTCACAGTTGTTGTGTCAGCTTTTCAGTCATCAAACCGGACTCTGCACTCCCTCTTTCTCTCTATTTCTCCCTCTCCCTCTCTTCCTCTCCCTCTTTTCCTATATCCCCCTCTTCCATAACCAAATATCAACATGATCAGACTGTTACAGCCCTAATCAGTCCCCTCAGTCCTGTCCATCTAACTTTCCTTCCTTCCTTCCTTCCTTCCTGCCATCCTTCCTTCCTTCCTTCCTTCCTTCCTTCCTTCCTTCCTTCCTTCCTTCCTTCCTGCCATCCTTCCTTCCTTCCTTCCTTCCTTCCTTCCTTCTCATCCCTTGTTCACTTTGCGTCCTCTTCTCTGCTCTTTACTCAAGGCTGGTAAAGACTCTAAAGGAACAGATTGGGAAGTGCTCAATACAAGAGAGATTACAAACAAGAGAGACACTACTAACCCTCTGAGATTATAGAGACAAGAGGAGAGGAGAGGAGAGAGATTACTAATCCTCTAATAATTATAGAGATAAGAGGATAAGAGAAAGAGATTACTAATCCTCTGAGATTATAGAGACAAGAGGAGAGGAGAGAGATTACTAATCCTCTGAGATTATAGAGACAAGAGGAGAAGAGAGAGAGATTAATAACTCTCTGAGGTTATAGTGACAAGAGGAGAGGAGAGTAGAAAGAGATTACTAACCCTCTGAGATTATAGAGACAAGAGGAGAGGAGAGATTACTCACCCTCTGAGATGTTAGAGACAAGAGGAAAGGAGAGAGAGATTACTGACCATCTGAGATTATAGAGACAAGAGGAAAGGAGA
>NC_088239.1:12470306-12505306 GCF_036934945.1 Oncorhynchus masou masou | reverse complement strand
AGAGAGAGACAGAGAGAGAGAGACAGAGAGAGAGAGAGAGAGAGAGAGAGAGAGAGAAAGAGAGAGAGAGTAGGAGAGAGGCAGAGAGAGAGAGAGTAGGAGAGAGAGAGAGAGTAGAGAGAGAGTAGAGAGTGAGAGAGAGGCAGAGAGAGAGTAGAGAGAGAGAGAGGGAGAGAGAGAGTAGGAGAGAGAGAGGGAGAGAGAAAGTAAAGGAGAGAGACAGACAGATAGACAGACAGACAGAATTGAATTGAGAGAGAGAGAGATAACGTATGAAAGACGGAAGCCCAGCACATAATGGGTTAAATACTGTGAGGCTTGTTTAACATGAATAGGATTGGAATTAGCGATAAAACCTTTCCATGTTATTCAGAAAGCACAGAGTGTAGCTAGCTTCTCAATGACACTCTCTACCTGAGCTCTGTGACAAACTAATCAATCAATTAATACACATAATACAAGAAACAACATGCCCTTGTACAGCAAGACAGGAAACGTGTAGACTGATGAAAAAAACATGAGAAATTAATTAATCACATTTACCTTGGCCTGGATGGGAAAAACATAGAGCTTTGTTCCTCATTTAAAACTCAGTGTAGAGAAATGGTTTCAAAGTGTCCACTGCCAGCATGGCACCAATCAACGTTCAACAACTCAAACAAGTTTCCAGACCTTGACTTCAGTATATTTCTTGGCAAGTCAATGGAATAATCTATTGGGAAACATATAGAGTACTGACTGACTAGCAGTCAGCAGCCATCGGGAGAACAGACATCATGTCATTACTGTAATATACACGGCTCTACGTCACTCTGTCTCTCCTTTAACATCTGACCACAGCTTCTTGACTGATTGATTTTCTCCTGCAGAGCTCAAAGTAGTCATTAGATTACATTAATACCCCATTACATACGGCCCCTAGTGTGTGTGTGTGTGTGTGTGTGTGTGTGTGTGTGGTTTATCATATACATTCCCAATTGCCCCTTTAACAGCATCCCTGTATCCAGGGAATAACATGAACATCCGCCAACAGCAGGTTGATTTTGGCATTGGAGGGTAAAGATGTGCATTTCACCGTCCCTCCCATTGTACCAGCCCTCCCACTGTACCAGCCCTCCCATTGTACCAGCCCTCCCATTGTACCAGCCCTCCCATTGTACCAGCCCTCCCATTGTACCAGCCCTCCCACTTCACCGTCCCTCCCACTGTACCGTCCCTCCCATTTCACCAGCCCTCCCATTGTACCAGCCCTCCCATTGTACCAGCCCTCCCACTGTACCAGCCCTCCCATTGTACCAGCCCTCCCACTTCACCGTCCCTCCCACTGTACCAGCCCTCCCATTGTACCAGCCCTCCCACTGTACCAGCCCTCCCATTTCACCAGCCCTCCCATTGTACCAGCCCTCCCATTTCACCAGCCCTCCCATTGTACCAGCCCTCCCACTGTACCAGCCCTCCCATTGTACCAGCCCTCCCACTTCACCGTCCCTCCCACTGTACCAGCCCTCCCATTGTACCAGCCCTCCCACTGTACCAGCCCTCCCATTTCACCAGCCCTCCCATTGTACCAGCCCTCCCACTGTACCAGCCCTCCCATTGTACCAGCCCTCCCACTTCACCGTCCCTCCCACTGTACCAGCCCTCCCATTGTACCAGCCCTCCCACTGTACCAGCCCTCCCACTTCACCGTCCCTCCCATTGTACCAGCCCTCCCACTGTACCAGCCCTCCCATTGTACCAGCCCTCCCACTGTACCAGCCCTCCCACTTCACCGTCCCTCTCACTGTACCAGCCCTCCCACTTCACCGTCCCTCCCACTGTACCAGCCCTCCCACTTCACCGTCCCTCCCACTGTACCAGCCCTCCCACTTCACCGTCCCTCCCACTGTACCAGCCCTCCCACTTCACCGTCCCTCCCACTGTACCAGCCCTCCCACTTCACCGTCCCTCCCACTGTACCAGCCCTCCCACTTCACCGTCCCTCCCATTGTACCAGCCCTCCCATTGTACCAGCCCTCCCACTGTACCAGCCCTCCCACTTCACCGTCCCTCCCACTGTACCAGCCCTCCCACTTCACCGTCCCTCCCACTGTACCAGCCCTCCCACTTCACCGTCCCTCCCATTGTACCAGCCCTCCCATTGTACCAGCCCTCCCACTTCACCGTCCCTCCCATTGTACCAGCCCTCCCATTGTACCAGCCCTCCCATTTCACCAGCCCTCCCATTGTACCAGCCCTCCCATTGTACCAGCTCTCCCATTGTACCAGCCCTCCCATTTCACCAGCCCTCCCATTGTACCAGCCCTCCCATTGTACCAGCCCTCCCATTGTACCAGCCCTCCCATTGTACCAGCTCTCCCATTGTACCAGCCCTCCCATTTCACCAGCCCTCCCATTGTACCAGCCCTCCCATTGTACCAGCCCTCCCATTGTACCAGCCCTCCCATTGTACCAGCCCTCCCATTGTACCAGTCCTCCCATTGTACCAGCCCTCCCACCTACTCATTCCAGTGTTTTCTTAATTTTTAAAATATTTTCTACATTGTAGACTAATAAGACATTAAAACTATAAATAACACATATGGAATCATGTAGTAACCAAAAAAAGTGATAAACAAATCAAAATGTATTTTAGATTTGACATTCTTCAAAGTAGCCACCCTTTGCCTTGATGACAGCTTTGCACGCTCTTGGCATTCTCTCAACCAGCTTCATGAGGTAGTCACCTGGAATGCATTTCAATTAACACGTGTGCCTTGTTCACTTGTGGAATTTCCTTCCTTCTTAATGAGTTTGAGTCCAATCAAATCAAATCAAATTTTATTTGTCTTATACACATCGTTAGCAGATGTTAATGTGAGTGTAGCGAAATGCTTGTCCTTCTAGTTGCCACAATGCAGTAAAAACTAACGAGTAATCTAACCTAACAATTTCACAACAACTACCTTATACACACAAGTGTAAAGGGATGAGGAACATGTACATAAAGATATATATTTCACCTTTATTTAACAAAGTCAGTTAAGAACAAGATCTTATTTTCAATGATTGCATAGGAACAGTGGGTTAACTGCCTGTTCAGGGGCAGAATGACAGAATTGTATCTTGTCAGCTTGGGGATTTGAACTTGCAACCTTTCGGTTACTAGTCCAACAATCTAACCACTAGGCTAGCCTGCTGCCGCAATGTGATAGTGTGATGGTACAGAACGGCATAGGCAAGATGCAGTAGATGGTATAGAGTACAGTATATACATATGAGATGAGTAATGTAGGGTATGTAAACATTATATTAAGTGGCATTGTTTAAAGTGGCTGGTGATACATGTATTACATAAAGATGGCAAGATGCAGTAGATGGTATAGAGTACAGTATATACATATGAGATGAGTAATGTAGGGTATGTAAACATTATATTAAGTGGCATTGTTTAAAGTGGCTGGTGATACATGTATTACAAAATTAGTTGTGTTGTGACAAGGTAGGGGTAGTATACAGAAGATAGCCCTATTTGGTAAAAGACCAAGTCCATATTATGTCAAGAACAGCTCAAATAAGCAAAGAGCAATGACAGTCCATCATTTTCATTGTTGGACATAAAAGACTGTAAAAACACCAGGAAATCAGCTCCAACTGATTTTAATATTGTAAATCTGTTCTCAAGTTTTCCCATAACAGAGAGACATGGGATCATCTACAAATGTAAGCAAAGTTGGAAAAGACGATGTTTTAGTCAAACATTATATCTGTTTGGGCTTCTTGAGGTCAATATGTAAACCAAAAAGTACATTTTCTGTCCTGCCTGTATCCCAGTCACTGTAATCTCACTACCCCCCGGGAATAATGTAGAATCAAATATATAACATAAACTAAATACTAGAGGTCGACCGTTTATGATTTTTCCTACGCTGATACCGATACCGATTGTTGGAGGACCAAAAAAAGCCAAAACCGATGAATCGGACGATTTTTATATATATATTTGTAAGGACAATTACAACAATACTGAATGAAAAATGAACACTTTTACATATGTCAAATAAGTAATGAAACGTTCAATTTGGTTTAAATAATGCAAAAACAAAGTGTCGGAGGAGAAAGTAAAAGTGCAATATGTGCCATGTAAGAAAGCTAATGTTTAAGTTCCTTAATCAGAACATGAGAACATATGAATGTTGGTGGTTCCTTATAACATGAGTCTTCAGTAGAGGGCGGCAGGGTAGCCTAGTGGTTAGAGCGTTGGACTAGTAACCGAAAGGTTGCAAGTTCAAACCCCTGAGCTGACAAGGTACAAATCTGTCGTTCTGCCCCTGAACAGGCAGAGAACCCACTGTTCCTAGGCTGTCATTGAAAATAAGATTTTGTTCTTAGCTGACTTGCCTAGTAAAATAAAGGTAAAATTAAAAACAACAACAAAAAAAAAAATTCCCAGGTTTGTTGTTATCATAGGACTATTTCTCTCTATACCATTTGTATTTCACATACCTTTGACTATTGGATGTTCTAATAGGCACTTTAGTATTACCAGCCTAATCTCAGGAGTTGATAGGCTTGTGCCTCAAACATTGCTAAGAGCTGCTGGCAAACGCAGTAAAGTGCTGTCAGACTGCTCTATCAAACATCAAATCATAGACTTATTTGTAATATAATAAACACACAGACATATGAGCCATTAATATGGTCAAATCCGGAAACTATCATTTCGAAAACAAAACATTTATTATTTCAGTGAAAAATGGAAGCTTTCCGTATTTTATCTAACGGGTGGCTTCCTTAAGTCTAAATATTGCTGTTACATTGCACAACCTTCAATGTTATGTCATAACTACGTAAAATTCTGGCAAATTAGTTCGCAACGAGCCAGGCGGCCCAAACTGTTGCCTATACCCCGACTCTGCGTGCAATAAACGCAAGAGAAGTGACACAATTTCCCTAGTTTAATATTGCCTGCGAACATGAATTTATTTTAACTAAAGGTTTAAAAAAATGCAGGTTTACAAAAATATACTTCTGTGTTGTCATGTTCTGAGCTTTATTTCCTTTGTTTAGTCTTTATTTAGTATGTTCAGGGCGTGAGTTGGGGTGGGCAGTCTATGTTTGTGTTTCTATGTTTTTTTCTATTTCTGTGTTTGGCCTGATATGGTTCTCAATCAGAGGCAGCTGTTTATTGTTGTTCCTGATTGAGAACCATATTTCGGTAGCCTGGGTTTCACTGTTGTTTTGTGGGTGTTTGTTTCCTGTGTCAGTGTTTGTGCCACACGGGACTGTTTAGTTTATACTCATTTGGTTATTTTGTATTCTGTCGTGTTCAGTTTAACTATTAAAACATGGACACTTACCACGCTGCGTTTTGGTCTGACCCTTGCTACACCTCTTCAGACGAAGAAGAGGAAATCTGTCGTTACTTGTGTATTGATTTTAAGAAAGGCATTGATGTTTAAGGTTAGGTACATTCGTGCAACGATTGTGCTTTTTTTCGCAAATGCTCTTTTGTTAAATCATCCCCCCGTTTGGCGAAGTTGGCTGTCTTTGTTAGGAAGAAATAGTCTTCACACAGTTCACAACGAGCCAGACGGCCCAAACTGAGGAATATAACGTTACCCTCTGTTGAAAGAGAAGTGACACAATTTGCATAGTTAAAAGAAATTCATGTTAGCAGGCAATATTAACTAAATATGCAGGTTTAAAAATATATACTTGTGTATTGATTTTAAGAAAGGCGTTGTTCATGGTTAGGTACACGTTGGAGCAACGACAGTGCTTTTTTGTTGTTAAATCACCCGTTTGGCGAAGTAGGCTGTGATTCAATGATAAATGAACAGGCAACACATCGATTATATGCAACGCAGGACAAGCTAGATAAACTAGTAATATCATTCCATGTGTAGTTAATTAGTGATTGTTTTTATAAGATACGTTTAAAGCTAGCTAGCACCTTACCTTGGCTCCTTGCTGCACTCGCATAACAGGTAGTCAGCCTGCCACACAGTCTCCTCGTGGAGTGCAATGTAATCGGCCATGATCGGTGTCCAAAAATGTTGATTACCGATTGTTGAAAACTTGAAATCGGCCCTTCCGATTAATCGGTTGACCTCTACTAAATACACATTAATGCACACAGAGAGAGAGAGAGAGAGAGAGAGGGAGGATCTACTCTATGGGCTGCCCTTATTTTTAGCCAGACAACATCCAGTAGTGTTTTTTTATTTTTTTATTTTACCTTTATTTAACCAGGCAAGTCAGTTAAGAACAAATTCTTATTTTCAATGATGGCCTGGGAACAGGGGGTTAACTGCCTGTTCAGGGACAGAACGACAGATTTGTACCTTGTCAGCTCGGGGGTTTGAACTCGCAACTTTCCGGTTACTAGTCCAACGCTCTAACCACTAGGCTACCCTGCCGCCGCTTCAGCTTCCATCTCTTCAATAATAGACACTTAAACCTTCTCTTCAACAGTTCACACTACAATGTCTGGCTAATTAAGCTAACAAATCCCCCTCAGGACTGCTCTGGGTCCTTCCTTCTTTACAAAGAGGTGTGCGTGTATGTGCGTGTATGTGCACGTGTATGTGCATCCATAAGTGCAGATGGATAAATACCCCACCCTGTGTGACTTCACAGACCTTTATTTGAATGAGAATCTATGAATGTGTTGATAATGTATACTGATTACCAATTTAATTCATTATTGGCTGATGATGTCTTTAGTGGAAATCCTAGTGGATTACCGGTGCCCTATTACACACAGTGTCTGGAAACGTTCACAGTGCTACTGGTTATTATGCACACAGTTATGAACACTAAAGAGGCCTTTCTACTGACTCTGAAAAACACCAAAAGAAAGATGTCCAGGGACCCTGCTCATCTGTGTGAATGTGCCTTAGGCATGCTGCAAGGAGGCATGAGGACTGCAGATGTGGCTAGGGCAATAAATGGCAATGTCCGTACTGTGAGATGACTAAGAAAGCACTACAGGGAGACAGGAAGGACGGCTGATCATCCTCGCAGGGGCAGACCACGTGTAACAACACCTGCACAGGATCAGTACATCTGAACATCACACCTGTGGGACAGGTACAGGGTGGCAACAACAACTGCAGAGTTACACCAGGAACGCACAATCCCTGCATCAGTGCTCAGACTGTCTGCAATAGGCTGAGAGAGGCTGGACTGAGGGCTTGTAGGCCTGTTGTAAGGCAGGTCCTCACCAGACATCACCGGCAACAACGTTGCTTACGGGCACAAACCCACCATCGCTGGACCAGACAGGACTGGCAAAAAGTGCACTTCACTGACGAGTCGCGGTTTTGTCTCATGAGGGGTGATGGTCGGATTCACGTTTATCGCTGAAGGAATGAGCGTTACACCGAGGCCTGTACTCTGGAGCGGGATCGATTTGGAGGTGGAGGGTCCGTCATGGTCTGGGGCAGTGTGTCCCAGCATCATCGGGCTGAGCTTGTTGTCATTGCAGGCCATCTCAACACTGTGCGTTACAGGGAAGACTTCCTCCTCCCTTATGTGGTACCCTTCCAGCAGGCTCATCCTGACATAACCCTCCAGCATGACAATGCCACCAGCCATACTGCTCATTCTCCCATGGCCAGCGAAGAGAGTTTATATACATGCACACACACACACGCGCGCACGCACGCACGCACGCACGCACGCACACACACACACACACACACACACACTTCTCTGCTGCCTGTAGTTTAAATTGTCCTTCTAAGGATGAAAATGTCATTTCATCAAGAGTTTGAGGACAGAAAGATCCAAGAGAGCGAACTAACCATCAACCTTGTCTTTCCTCCTTTATCCTTGTATGGAGATCTGACATTTCTACAGTTTTTGTCTTTTGGCAGACAACAACTCAGTACGACCGATCTCAGCACCACTTCCATACAGAAACCACTTGATGGATCTGGTAGATTTATATTGGTGTCAGTTTGTCTCATTACTTCAGTGATTAATGACAGATTAGAAGGAACAGAGGTGAATAACACACATTGTACCAGAAACAGGACGACGTGTCACATCTCTGTGACATTTCCTCCTTAGCGGGTGTCATGGATAGACTGGCAACCGCTTCAACCTTGGTGTCCCTCTTCATGTCTCTGCCCTTTACTGAGGGGTCCTGTGTTCCCTCTTCATGTCTCTGCCCTTTACTGAGGGGTCCTGTGTTCCCTCTTCATGTCTCTGCCCTTTACTGAGGGGTCCTGTGTTCCCTCTTCATGTCTCTGCCCTTTACTGAGGGGTCCTGTGTTCCCTCTTTCTGTCTCTACCCTTTACTGAGGGGTCCTGTGTTCCCTCTTCATGTCTCTACCCTTTACTGAGGGGTCCTGTGTTCCCTCTTCATGTCTCTGCCCTTTACTGAGGGGTCCTGTGTTCCCTCTTCATGTCTCTGCCCTTTACTGAGGGGTCCTGTGTTCCCTCTTTCTGTCTCTACCCTTTACTGAGGGGTCCTGTGTTCCCTCTTTCTGTCTCTACCCTTTAATGAGGGGTCCTGTGTTCCCTCTTTCTGTCTCTGCCCTTTAATGAGGGGTCCTGTCTCTGCCCTTTAATGAGGGGTCCTGTCTCTGCCCTTTAATGAGGGGTCCTGTCTCTGCCCTTTATTGAGGGGTCCTGTCTCTGCCCTTTAATGAGGGGTGCTGTGTTCCCTCTTTCTGTCTCTGCCCTTTAATGAGGGGTCCTGTGTTCCCTCTTCCTGTCTCTGCCCTTTAATGAGGGGTGCTGTGTTCTTGCCCTGGGCTATCAGTCTTCATATCAAATCAAATTTTATTGGTCACATGCGCCGAATACAACAGGTAGACCTTACAGTGAAATGCTTACTTACAAGCCCTTAACCAACTGTGCAGTTTTAAGAAAATCCCTAAAAAAGTAAGAGATAAGAATAACAAATAATTAAAGACCAGCAGTAAATAACAATAGTGGGGCTTTATACAGGGGGAACCGGTACACAGTCAATGAGTCAATGTGCAGGGCCACCGGTGTCATGTAGGTAGAGTTATTAAAGTGGCTATTCTCTCTTTCTCTTTCACATATCAGTTTCTCTCCACCCTATTTCTCTTTCATTCATTCACTCCACTTCTCTATCTCTCTCAGACAGACAGACAGACAGACAGATTTAAAATGTCATGAAAGGTTGCATAGAAAGTAACAAAATCCCCTCACAGCCTACTGACTGCTAAACTGTGTGTGTGTGTGTGTGTGTGTGTGTGTGTGTGTGTGTGTGTGTGTGTGTGTGTGTGTGTGTGTGTGTGTGTGTGTGTGTGTGTGTGTGTGTGTGTGTGTGTGTGTGTGTGTGTGTGTGTGTGTGTGTGTGTGTGTGTGTGTGTGTGTGTGTGTGTGTGTGTGTGTGTGTGTGTGGGTGGGGGCTCCCAGGTAGATGTGTGGAGTAGTGGTTTGGGGATGGATCACAGACTAGAGGTCTGCCGGTTCAAATCCCTGGTGTTCCAGACATTCACAGAACATTAGCTAAGGTTAGCATTAAGTTGTAGTTAGTGTTTTATCTAACATTAGGATGACATCATCCCAATTAGAGAATGTTTTGATAAAATCTATGTATTTATCAAAAAATGTTTTAGATGAAATATCCTTGAAATGTTCCAAACATTCAAACATTCACTAAAATGTTCATGTCTGTGACGAAACAAAAACCTAAAGTTTGCATAAACAATTTGCCTGATGTTGCAAGAATATTCCTATAACACGTTTAATCCGCTCTTTATAGGTTGTGGGAACAGTCTGGTGAGAAAAATGTGGGGACATCACAAAAGATACAGTACGTTGTCAAAACACAAAAACTGTCCAGTCGTGAGGATGATTCCACAATGTGTCTTTTAGGGTGCAAAAAACAACCACCTAACTGCTTCAGGAACGTTCCCAGAACACGTTTAGTCTGTTCTTTAATGGTTCCAAGAACATTTCTCTAGGTTGTGGTAACATTGTGGGGACATGACAAGACATATGTTCCCAAAGAACTGTCCAGTTTCCTGTGACATTAAGCTAATGTTTGTATCAGGGTGCTCAAAACATTCCATTGCTGTTGATTGATTGACTGTGGCTTCTCAAGTCACCCAGCAGTGCTATTTGCAGAGACAGCTCCAAGTCAATGGTGTGATTTTTCAGGCGTTCCTGAACCCGCGACCAAAAACTAGCTACATACGGGCAGTACCAAAACAAATGATCTAATGATCGTGTCTCTTGGAATTACATCAAATATCTCTTCCCAACTATTTTGCAACCTGTATGGCTCGTCTGTCCACCTGTATGGCTCGTCTGTCCACCTGTATGGCTCGTCTGTCCACCTGTATGGCTCCTCTGTCCACCTGTATGGCTCCTCTGTCCACCTGTATGGCTTGTCTGTCAACCTGTATGGCTCGTCTGTCCACCTGTATGGCTCCTCTGTCCAACTCTATGGCTCGTCTGTCCACCTATATGGCTCGTCTGTCCACCTGTATGGCTTGTCTGTCCACCTGTATGGCTCATCTGTCCACCTGTATGGCTCGTCTGTCCATTTTTGGTCCTTAAACTGGTGTGCTTTTTTACAGACAGACAGACAGACAGACAGACAGACAGACAGACAGACAGACAGACAGACAGACAGACAGACAGACAGACAGACAGACACACATACAGACAGACACAGATACAGACACAGACACACATACAGACAGACAGACACACAGACAGACACACACACACACACACACACACACACACACACACAAACAACACAACACACACATTATTCATGAATTGGGGAGATGATGCAATAATAGGTTGTTAATAAATTGAGTCTGAGTGGTACTGGCCTTTCTATTTGTTGACTTGTGATCCACCACTTCACACAGGTCACAATATATTACTACCCACAGAGATGGAGAGAGAAAAGAGAGTTGTAGGGAGAGGGAGGTGTTGAGAGAGACAGAGGTGTAGGGAGAGGGAGGTGTAGAGAGAGGGAGGTGTAGAGAGAGGGAGGTGTAGAGAGAGGGAGGTGTTGAGAGAGAGGGAGGTGTTGAGGGAGAGGGAGGTGTAGAGAGAGGGAGGTGTAGAGAGAGGGAGGTGTAGAGAGAGGGAGGTGTAGAGAGAGGGAGGTGTTGAGAGAGACGGAGGTGTAGGGAGAGGGAGGTGTAGAGAGAGGGAGGTGTAGAGAGAGGGAGGTGTTGAGAGAGACGGAGGTGTATGGAAAGGGGGATGTAGAGAGAGGGAGGTGTAGAGAGAGAGGGAGGTGTTGAGAGAGACGGAGGTGTAGAGAGAGGGAGGTGTTGAGAGGGAGGTGTAGAGAGAGGGAGGTGTAGAGAGAGAGGGAGGTGTAGGAAGAGGGAGGTGTAGAGAGAGGGAGGTGTTGAGAGAGACGGAGGTGTAGAAAGAGGGAGGTGTTGAGAGAGGGAGGTGTAGAGAGAGGGAGGTGTTGAGAGAGGGAGGTGTAGAGAGAGGGAGGTGTAGAGAGAGGGAGGTGTAGAAAGAGGGAAGTGTAGAGAGA
Organism: Oncorhynchus masou masou; assembly: GCF_036934945.1. Lineage (NCBI taxonomy): Eukaryota > Metazoa > Chordata > Actinopteri > Salmoniformes > Salmonidae > Oncorhynchus > Oncorhynchus masou. The sequence continues at coordinate 12,493,821 of NC_088239.1, read as the reverse complement.
GGGAGGTGTTGAGAGAGACGGAGGTGTAGAAAGAGGGAGGTGTTGAGAGAGGGAGGTGTAGAGAGAGATGGAGGTGTAGAAAGAGAGGGAGTTGTAGGGAGAGGGAGGTGTTGAGAGAGAGTGAGGTGTTGAGAGAGGGAGGTGTAGAGAGAGGGAGGTGTAGAGAGAGAGGGAGGTGTAGAGAGAAAGGGAGGTGTAGAGAGAGAGGGAGGTGTAGAGAGAGAAGGAGTTGTAGGGAGAGGGAGGTGTTGAGAGAGACGGAGGTGTAGGGAGAGGGAGGTGTAGAGAGAGGGAGGTGTAGAGAGAGGGAGGTGTTGAGAGAGACGGAGGTGTAGGGAGAGGGAGGTGTAGAGAGAGGGAGGTGTAGAGAGAGGGAGGTGTTGAGAGAGACGGAGGTGTAGAGAGAGGGAGGTGTTGAGAGAGGGAGGTGTAGAGAGAGGGAGGTGTAGAGAGAGAGGGAGGTGTAGAAAGAGGGAGGTGTAGAGAGAGGGAGGTGTTGAGAGAGACGGAGGTGTAGAAAGAGGGAGGTGTTGAGAGAGGGAGGTGTAGAGAGAGGGAGGTGTTGAGAGAGAGTGAGGTGTTGAGAGAGGGAGGTGTAGAGAGAGAGGGAGGCGTAGAGAGAGGGAGATGTAGAGAGAGAGGGAGGTGTAGAGAGAGGGAGGTGTAGAGAGAAAGGGAGGTGTAGAGAGAGAGGTGTAGAGAGAGGGAGGTGTAGAGAGAGAAGGAGTTGTAGGGAGAGGGAGGTGTTGAGAGAGACGGAGGTGTAGGGAGAGGGAGGTGTAGGGAGAGGGAGGTGTAGAGAGAGGGAGGTGTTGAGAGAGACGGAGGTGTAGAGAGAGATGGAGGTGTAGAGAGAGGGAGGTGTAGAGAGAGAGGGAGGTGTAGAGAGAAAGGGAGGTGTAGAGAGAGGGAGGTGTAGAGAGAAAGGGAGGTATAGAGAGAGGTGTAGAGAGAGGGAGGTGTAGAGAGAGAAGGAGTTGTAGGGAGAGGGAGGTGTTGAGAGAGACGGAGGTGTAGGGAGAGGGAGGTGTAGAGAGAGGGAGGTGTTGAGAGAGACGGAGGTGTAGAGAGAGGGAGGTGTTGAGAGAGGGAGGTGTAGAGAGAGGGAGGTGTAGAGAGAGAGGGAGGTGTAGAAAGAGGGAGGTGTAGAGAGAGAGGTGTAGAGAGAGGGAGGTGTAGAGAGAGAAGGAGTTGTAGGGAGAGGGAGGTGTTGAGAGAGAGGGAGGTATAGAGAGAGAGGTGTAGAGAGAGGGAGTTGTAGAGAGAGGGAGGTGTTGAGAGAGAGGGAGGTGTTGAGAGAGGGAGGTGTAGAGAGAGGGTGGTGTAGAGAGAGGGAGGCGTAGAGAGAGGGAGATTTAGAGAGAGAGGGAGGTGTAGAGAGAGGGTGAGGTGTAGAGAGGGAGGTGTAGAGAGAGAGGGAGGTGTATAGAGAGAGGTGTAGAGAGAGGGAGGTTTAGAGAGAGAGGGAGTTGTAGGGAGAGGGAGGAGTTGAGAGAGGGAGGTGTAGAGAGAGGGAGGTGTAGAGAGAGGGAGGTGTTGAGAGAGACAGAGGTGTAGAGAGAGGGAGGTGTTGAGAGAGGGAGGTGTAGATAGAGAGGTAGGTGTAGAGAGAGGGAGATATAGACATATAGATATAGAGTTGTGCCTCAGCAGAAACCAGAGGGAGACAACATCAGACATGTGCTGAGCAGGGTTTGAGTAGGTTAGGCCTGTAGTTATTGTAAACAATGACCCAGTCAATGTCACCTGAAATGCCAGCCTTCGCTCTGTCTCTGGCTGGCATGGCCCTTGTTGATACAGATGCAACCACACATACGTACACACGTACGTACGCACATACGTACATACATGTACACACACACACATACACACACACACACACACACACACACACACACACACAGACATATACACACACACACACACACACACACACACACACACACACACACACACACACACACACACACACACACACACACACACACACACACACACACACACACACACACACACACACACACACACACACACACACATATACGCACACACGCACACACGCACACACACATATACGCACACACACACACACACACACACACACACACACACACACACACACACACACACACACACACACACACACACACACACACACACACACACACACACACACACACACACACACACACACACACGCGCACATACACACACATGGGCAATGCAAACACACACACGTTTTACTTCACACTCAGTCTAACCTGTGCGGAGAGACACCTTCTTGTCACCTTTATTCACTCCTGGGTGACATTTTAAATCTGCTCTGTCAGAGTGATCAGGGTCATGGACAGCTCCTCTGTCAGAGTGATCAGGACCATGGACAGCTCCTCTGTCCGAGTGATCAGGACCATGGACAGCTCCTCTGTCAGAGTGATCAGGACCATGGACAGCTCCTCTGTTCAAGTGATCAGGACCATGGACAGCTCCTCTGTCAATGTGGTCAGGGCGGTAGACAGCTCTTCCGTCAGCGCTTTTCAGCACCCTGGACAGCTCCTGTACATGGTTTTCACTCAACAGATGGACACCCTGGACCAATTGCACTCAGCCATCACGAGGAGAGATTACCTGGCCATTACAGCACCACTGATGCAACGCAGCCTGAACTTTGAGATCAAAGGAGAGTAAAAAGAAAGATATAACAGTGAAAGCTTCACCTTTTCTTTCCCTGTTCTCTCTTTTCCCCTCCTCCCTGACCTGGAGTTTAAACTCAATCCTACTCTGGTAGTATTAATGGCTTAGGCTCTATTGAAGTCGCCTCATTAATAAGGAATACTAAAACGGAGGGAAGAGGGAAAGGTCAAACAAAAAGTGTGGGGGGGGGGTTGGATTGAAAAGAAGAAAGGAGGGAGGCATTAGGTGGTAATTCAGCAGGTTGCTCTCTTTATATGCCTATAGAAGGTTAATGGTTGAAATCACTAGGAAATAACGGGTTGAATTTACACTTCAAAGTACTGATTTCTCTGTTGCTTCAGCTGCTTCTTCAGTACATGCAGCCTCTGATTCCAATCAGACTGAATGTGAGTCCAAATTCACACCCTATTCCCTGTATAGCGCACTATTTTTGACCAGAGCCCTGTGCTCCCTATGAGGGCTCTAGTTAAAAGTAGTGCACTATAAAGAGAATAGGGTGTAACCTATATCATCTCTGGATATGATTCAGCTTCCCTGTCCTTGTGGTTCTAAAACCTGTCTCCTATACCACCATAGTCTAAGACTTCAGAAACCCAATCAGAAATGGGCATGATGCAACACAGCCACAAACAGATTGCAGGAAATCCCTATGGGAAAAACAGAGAGAGGGATAGATAGAGAGGAAGAGAGATAGGGAGGGGGTGAGGCAAAGTTATAGAGAAGGAGAGAAAGACAGAGAAAGAGTGAGAGAGAGTGAACATGAGAGAGAGGGAGAGAGAGAGTGTCTGAAGAGTTAATGTGCACATCATATATAAACACCTGTCACAAGTCAGACTAGCAGTCTGATGTCGGTAGTGAGATCTTTCATCTAAATAAAACACCTACTGAGACGCCCACATGGCTATCAGACCCTGCAGTTATTAACAACCTGTCTGGGTGGGTGGGTCTGTGTGTGTGTGCGACAGTGAGTGTGTAGTTCATCAAACACTAAATAAATAACCTGTCATATATATAGAAGGAGAAAGGGAGAGAAACAGAGGAAGCAAATTACAAAAAAGACAGAATTCAGGAGAGAGAGGGGAGAGGGGTGGGCAGGGAGGGAGAGGGAGATGGGAGTGGGGTTGGCAAGGAGGGAGGGAGAGAGGGGAGAGGGGATGGCAGGGAGGGAGGGAGAGAGGGGGAGAGGGGGTTGGCAGGGAGGGAGGGAGAGAGGGGAGAGGGGTTGGCAGGTGAGGGAGGGAGAGAGGAAGAGAGAGAGGGGAGAGGGGTTGGCAGGAAGGGAGGGGGAGAGGGGAGAGGGGTTGGCAGGGAGGGAGGGAGAGAGGGGAGAGGGGTTGGCAGGGAGGGAGGGAGAGAGGAAGATAGAGAGGGGAGAGGGGTTGGCAAGGAGGGAGAGAGGAAGAGAGAGAGGGGTTGGCAGGGAGGGAGAGAGGAAGAGAGAGAGGGGAGAGGGGTTGGCAGGGAGGGAGGGAGGAAGAGAGAGAGGGGAGAGGGGTTGGCAGGGAGGGAGAGAGGAAGAGAGAGAGGGGAGAGGGGTTGGCAGGGAGGGAGGGAGGGGTTGGCAGGGAGGGAGGGAGGAAGAAAGAGAGGGGAGAGGGGTTGGCAGGGAGGGAGGGAGAAATTGGGAGAGGGAAAGAGTGGTAGCGAGACAAAGGGAGAGGGAGGGAGGGAGGAAGAGAGAGAGGGGTGACGTAAGATGAATTAGCCAGTAGGAGAATCGGGCCATTTTGCTCTCTCTCTCTCACGTTAACATTAGAGCTGCGAAGGTAGTTGAATAACGGTGTAACCGGCGGTTGTGGATGAAGACCGTCATGAACATAAAATAACCTTCAGAACCGTTTAAACCTACATTCATTTCAGGATGAATATTTTTTTGCATTAATTGTATTTTCATGTAGATAAACCTTAGCTAATAGCGGGAGTTTTTACTAATGATTATAAGCAATTGATTTGCTAACTTGTCTGTCTATTAAATATTCTACATCTCCTCTTTCCAACTGTCCTCTGATGCTCCAAGAGCTAATCTGCTAGGGCATGTAGAGGACTTCAATGCACATTTTCATTGCTTTTAGTAAATAAATAAATTGGTCTTCTTTTAAAAAAGGTTGGGTGCGTCTGACTATTCATTAATTATTCAACAGGTTGGTCTGGTTCTGCCGCCCTCCTATCCCCGCAAAGTAGAGTAGTATCCTAGTCTTGTCAGAAATGTCCAGATCAACTAGCTCATGTCAGCTAACAGGTTTTGTTGACCATATATTTTGTAGTACTGTTCAAGTCCCTCAAATATCAGATGAATAGGCATTAGACTTGGCAAAATGTATAGAACAGGGGGGCCTGACTGAAAAACTTTGGGAATCCCTGTTCTAGGTTAAACAGTGTCGGCCCGCAATACACTTTTATGAATGCCCATGTGGTAGCCTTCTGTTTGTAAAACAGGCAATTACATTAAACCCTTGTCATTTGATTACATTCATGTTAATGCATGTATTAATTACAGCAATTTACCGTTCTCATTCTCGGAGTGGAACCGTTGTTCACAACAACTTTTGGTTTATTTCATACCATCATTTACATGCTCAAAGTGAGCAATGAGCATGTGTCTGGTTTCTCTGTCCTGCTAATGTTGACGGAGTGGGCACACTACGTTTGAGAAGCCTCCAGATTTTTATATCGTCGTACCATCCTTCGCTCACAGAGGTATTTACAGCCAAAAAAAGCCCTTTTCCAGTAAACAACACACTGATGGCACAGATGCGCGTGACTCTTGGTAACAGTAAGGAAGCCATCAACAAAATATTTTTTTAAAGCTAACAAAATAACTTCTGGGGGTTCTCATATGCTGACAATGATATTTTGATTCTTGCTTGAACAGTCGCTAAGATTATATTTAGTTGTGACCTTTAGCAAAATAACTATTTTGGATGCAGCAGTTGTTAGCTAGAATGCTAACGCTCATTGATATAGGCTGTATCAAAAGCTAGCCAAAAGTTGAAGTGTTTTTTAAGTAAAACGCAGTTGATTTGCAATGACTACACAAACGTTATATTAAGCAGGACATTCATGCAAGCTTTGAAATCCAATTATAATCCAAAATAAGTGTGAAATGCACTCATAAGCAACATGTAAATAGAGGATTTTTTGCTGGCGTTCTAGAATAACTCCCCCTTGTTCTGCCACCAACTTGCACGCATCGCCCAGAAATGTTAGATAAACACAGAAAGGGGACTATTGGGCATTGTCATGACTTTCCCTCCTGGGTGAGGATCAAAGATACCCCACCCCTCTCTCTCCCACCAGAGAGGAAGGGGGGTAAAATTGAGTCGGCTTTATTTTTATTTTTTTTATTTTATTTCACCTTTATTTAACCAGGTAGGCTAGTTGAGAACAAGTTCTCATTTGCAACTGCGACCTGGCCAAGATAAAGCATAACAGTGTGAACAGACAACACAGAGTTACATATTGAGAAAACAATAAGCAAGTCAATAACACAGTAGAAAAAAAGGTCTATATACATTGTGTGCAGAAGGCATGAGGAGGTAGGCAAATAATTACAATTTTGCAGATTAACACTGGAGTGATAAATGATCAGATGGTCATGTACAGGTAGAGATATTGATGTGCAAAAGAGCAGAAAAGTAAATAAATAAAAACAGTATGGAGATGAGGTAGGTAAAATTGGGTGGGCTATTTACCGTTAAGACTATGTACAGCTGCAGCGATCGGTTAGCTGCTCAGATATCAGATGTTTGAAGTTGCTGAGGGAGATAAAAGTCTCCAACTTCAGGGATTTGTGCAATTCGTTCCAGTCACAGGCAGCAGAGAACTGGAATGAAAGGCGGCCAAATGAGGTGTTGGCTTTAGGGATGATCAGTGAGATACACCTGCTGGAGCGCAGTGAACTGAGATTAGGCGGAGCTTTACCTAGCATGGACTTGTAGATGACCTGGAACCAGTGGGTCTGGCAACGAATATGTAGCGTTGGCCAGCCGACTAGAGCATACAAGTCGCAGTGGTGGGTGGTATAAGGTGCTTTAGTGACAAAACGGATGGCACTGTGATAAACTGCATCCAGTTTGCTGAGTAGAGTGTTAGAAGCTATTTTGTAGATGACGTCGCCGAAGTCGAGGATCGGTAGAATAGTCAGTTTTACTAGGGTAAGTTTGGCTGCATGAGTGAAGGAGGCTTTGTTGCGGAATAGAAAGCTGATTCTGGATTTGATTTTCGATTGGAGATGTTTGATATGAGTCTGGAAGGAGAGTTTACAGTCTAGCCAGACACCTAGGTACTTATAGATGTCCACATATTCAAGGTCGGAACCATCCAGGGTGGTGATACTAGTCAGGCGTGCAGGTGCAGGCAGCGAACGGTTGAAAAGCATACATTTGGTTTTACTAGCGTTTAAGAGCAGTTGCAGGCCACGGAAGGAGTGTTGTATGGCATTGAAGCTTGTTTGGAGGTTAGATAGCACAGTGTCCAAGGACGGGCCGGAAGTATATAGAATGGTGTCGTCTGCGTAGAGGTGGATCAGGGAATCGCCTGCAGCAAGAGCAACATCATTGATATATACAGAGAAAAGAGTCGGCCCGAGAATTGAACCCTGTGGCACCCCCATAGAGACTGCCAGAGGACCGGACAGCATGCCCTCCGATTTGACACACTGCACTCTGTCTGCAAAGTAGTTGGTGAACCAGGCAAGGCAGTCATCAGAAAAACCAAGGCTACTGAGTCTGCCGATAAGAATATGGTGATTGACAGAGTCGAAAGCCTTGGCAAGGTCGATGAAGACGGCTGCACAGTACTGTCTTTTATCGATGGCCGTTATGATATCGTTTAGTACCTTGAGCGTGGCTGAGGTGCACGCGTGACCGGCTCGGAAACCAGATTGCACAGCGGAGAAGGTACAGTGTGATTCGAGATGGTCAGTGACCTGTTTGTTGACTTGGCTTTCGAAGACCTTAGATAGGCAGGGCAAGATGGATATAGGTCTGTAACAGTTTTGGTCCAGGGTGTCTCCCCCTTTGAAGAGGGGGATGACTGCGGCAGCTTTCCAATCCTTGGGGATCTCAGACGATATGAAAGAGAGGTTGAACAGGCTGGTAATAGGGGTTGCGACAATGGCGGCGGATAGTTTCAGAAGTAGAGGGTCCAGATTGTCAAGCCCAGCTGATTTGTACGGGTCCAGGTTTTGCAGCTCTTTCAGAACATCTGCTATCTGGATTTGGGTAAAGGAGAACCTGGAGAGGCTTAGGTGAGTAGCTGCGGAGGGGGGGGGGGGCGGAGCTGTTGGCCGAGGTTGGAGTAGCCAGGCGGAAGGCATGTCCAGCCGTTGAGAAATGCTTGTTGGAAGTTTTCGATAATAATGGATTTATCGGTGGTGACCATGTTACCTAGCCTCAGTGCAGTTGGCAGCTGGGAGGAGGTGCTATTGTTCTCCATGGACTTCACAGTGTCCCAGAACCTTTTGGAGTTGGAGCTACAGGATGCAAATTTCTGCCTGAAGAAGCTGGCCTTAGCTTTCCTGACTGACTGAGTGTATTGGTTCCTGACTTCCCTAAACAGTTGCATGTCACGGGGACTATTCGATGCTATTGCAGTCCGCCACAGGATGTTTTTGTGCTGGTCGAGGGCAGTCAGGTCTGGAGTGAACCAAGGGCTATATCTGTTCTTAGTTCTGCATTTTTTGAACGGAGCATGCTTATCTAAAATGGTGAGGAAGTTACTTTTAAAGAATAAGCAGGCATCCTCAACTGACGGGATGAGGTCAATGTCCTTCCAGGATACCCGGGCCAGGTCGATTAGAAAGGCCTGCTCACAGAAGTGTTTTAGGGAGCGTTTGACAGTGATGAGGGGTGGTCGTTTGACTGCGGCTCCGTAGCGGATACAGGCAATGAGGCAGTGATCGCTGAGATCCTGGTTGAAGACGGCGGAGGTGTATTTGGAGGGCCAGTTGGTCAGGATGACGTCTATGAGGGTGCCCTTGTTTAGAGATTTAGGGTTGTATCTGGTGGGTTCCTTGATGATTTGTGTGAGATTGATGGCATCTAGCTTAGATTGTAGGACTGCCGGGGTGTTAAGCATATCCCAGTTTAGGTCACCTAACAGAACAAACTCTGAAGCTAGATGGGGGGCGATCAATTCACAAATGGTGTCCAGGGCACAGCTGGGAGCTGAGGGAGGTCGGTAGCAGGTGGCAACAGTGAGAGACTTATTTCTAGAGAGAGTAATTTTTAAGATTAGTAGTTCGAACTGTTTGGGTATGGACCTGGAAAGTATGACATTACTTTGCAGGCTCTCTCTGCAGTAGACTGCAACTCCTCCCCCTTTGGCAGTTCTATCTTGACGGAAAATGTTATAGTTGGGTATGGAAATCTCAGAATTTTTGGTGGCCTTCCTGAGCCAGGATTCAGACACGGCAAGGACATCAGGGTTAGCAGATGGTGCTAAAGCAGTGAGTAAAACAAACTTAGGGAGGAGGCTATTGATGTTGACATGCATGAAACCAAGGCTTTTTCGATCACAGAAGTCAACAAATGAGGGTGCCTGGGGACATGCAGGGCCTGGGTTTACCTCCACATCACCCGCGGAACAGAGGAGGAGTAGTATGAGGGTGCGGCTAAAGGCTATCAAAACTGGTCGCCTAGAGCGGTGAGGACAGAGAATAAAAGGAGCAGATTTCTGGGCATGGTAGAATATATTCAGGGCATAATGCGCAGACAGGGGTATGGTGGGGTGCGGGTACAGCGGAGGTAAGCCCAGGCATTGGGTGATGATGAGAGAGGTTGCATCTCTGGACATGCTGGTTGTAATGAGTGAGGTCACCGCATGTGTGGGAGGTGGGACAAAGGGGGTATCAGGGGTATGAAGAGTGGAACGAGGGGCTCCATTGTAAACTAAAACAATGATAACTAACCTGAACAACAGGTTAGGCATATTGACATTTGAGAGAGACATACAGGGAGGCATACAGTAATCACAGGTGTTGAATTGGGAGAGCTAGCTAAAACAGTAGGTGAGACAACAACAGCTAATCAGCTAGCACAACAACAGCAGGTAAAATGGTGTTGACTAGGCAGGGAGGGTCGGATTAACTAAACACAGAGACTGAGTGCGGCTGGGGCCGACAGATAAAACATAAACAAGCAGAATGGAGTATCGTGATTAATGAACAGTCCAGCATGCATCAGCTATGTAGCCAGGTGATCAGTGTCCAGGGGGCAGCGGTGGATGGGGCAGGGAAGCTGGACTGGCGAGTATTATCCAGGTAAATAAAAACTGGCTGGCTGTGCAGAAGGTAAAGCCGCTAGCAGTGGCTAACCATGGCTAAATAGCTTGTAGCTTGTTAGCTTCTGGAGGTTCTTGAATGTGTTCTAAAAATTTAAAATAACAGCAGATTCCGTATCACATTGGGTGAGGTAGGTTACCGGGAGGTATAATCGAGTTAAAAATCGAAAAGAGATTGAAAGTAAATATGGGTCCAGTGAGTGGTTGGGATGGCTGGGGACGCGGCGATTCAGACAGTTAGCAGACCTGTGCTAACACGCTAACAGTTAGTAGGCCGGGGCTAAACAAGCTAGCATTTAGCAGACAGGGGCTGAGCAAGCTAGCAGTTAGCAGGCCGAATTAGCAAGCAAGCAGATAGCAAGGGGTTGAGTCTGTTTATGCCTCTTCATGCGGTGACATCGATAGACCGATCGTGGGTCCTGATATTGTAGCCCAGGAGTATGCTTCGGTGGTAGCACAGGAGCTCTGGCCGGGCTAGCTTCAAGCTCAGTGGATGGTAACGCTAGCCAGGAGTAATCATCTGGGGTTGCGGTTAGCTAGTTAGCTAGTTGTGAAGATCCAGATGAGAATGTTCCGTTTGCGGTGGGAATCCGGGGATAAAAATAAAAATACAAATAATAGGTCGGTTATGCTCTGGTTAGAGTCGCATTGTTCGAACTGGCGAGAGCTTTCCGAGCTAAAGGTTAGCTGAAGACCGCTAGCAATGGTTTGCTGACTGATAACTGATAGTTAGCTGGCTAGCTTCAGTTGAGGGGTTCCGGATCCGAAGTAAATATATATACTTTAGAAAAAAAAGCAGATTTACGCTACATTGGGTGAGGCGGGTTGCAGGAGAGTATTTAGATGTTGAGGTTTCGCAAAATGTTTTAAAGGATATGCGAAGAAGAATATGTAAAAAAAAACTATATATACAAGGGACACGACACGACAAGACGTCCGACTGCTACGCCATCTTGATTTGACTTAACGACCAGTCGTAAATGGTTTCTAACTCTCTCCCTCTGCCTCTCAGTATCCTAGAATGGAATGTCTGAGTGGTATATTGAGATTCTTGCCCAAAGAACTGCAACATCCAAAAGTGGATAATAAAAAAATATTCCTAACATAAAGAATGAGGGAAATGGCCGGTGGGGTTCCAAATAATGATTATGTTGTATCATTTGTGACTTTGTGATACCATTAAAGATGATATAATGGAAACATTGTAACTTTAAGAGTTTTAACAATGTATATGTCAGAATTACATCTAAATGTTGTAAAACTTACATGAATAAATATGAAACTATTTGTGAGAAGATGAAATGTGATTTTAGCCTTCTAAATGAGATAATTGTCTTTCATGTAAAGTTTTACCCAGTCAGTAACCACGACCACATGAGCACAGACATTATGCCAAAAGGATGGAACACCCCTTCATTGTGTAACCAATCATATCGGGTTCGTCCACTAGGGACCTTTCATTGCATTATGTAGTAATAAATGTATAATCTAGCCCCTGTGTGTGTTTATGTAATTCTGTGTGATTATTTAGTTAGTAAATAAATAATTAAGCCAATTTGTGTATTGCTGAGTCATCATGTAGACGAGGGTTTACGCCGATTTAATGGATTATGCAACGTTCAGAATGAGAATGACATGAGGTAATAATAATGCCTGGATAAATCTATAAATAAATATGAACGATATATTCTGATATTCCTGAGTTAATTTGGGATACGGTAACTCATTAATCAAACTTTTCTCGTGGTGCCCCAAGATTGCTAATGAGTTAATTGTCACATGACTAATGTAATCATCATAATAATTAAGCATAGTTAATTGATGTGACAAAATAATCGTCATCTCATTAATGGTAGTCACGTCACGACAGCGTCTATTACCAGAATGCTAATAAAATTAGCACAAGTCATAGTGAATTTCCATGGAGCCTGCTAGCTAAATATGCTAACGAGCAGAAATGAAAATAAACAAACTGCAAAGACAGCCAATCCAGCTCATAAAGCTAAACATATATAGGTAGGAGCTACCGAATGTCATGTTTGGTGAGTTTGGACATTTACAAGCAGATGTGAACAAGAGACATTGTGCAAATGAACAAAGTTTTTAAGCATGCTTTTCTGAGGGAAGAACAATACTGGCTCTCCGGCAGCCTGTCTTCAGCAGTGTCTCTGTGGAGTCTGAGGCCACTAGGGCAACAGGCTGCTCAGCTCAGAGACGATGGGAGAGGAACATGGCAGACAGTAAATGGAGAGGAGAAAAAACGGACGGAAATCAAGATAGTGCTGGCAGCTGTACAAATAAGTCATCCAAAGTGCTTTGACTTCTCAAACACGGCAGAAAGCAACACAATATGAGTTACCGTCATCGTATTATTCAGCCACGAAGATAGGAAGTTAAACTTAGGTGTCGTGTTAATGCAGAATTCAGTGTTTTTCACCCAGGAAAAAAAGAAATCTTTCTAACACTTTCTAACACTCCCCTCGATAATCAGCATCACTGATAAATAAGCTATGGACATGTTGTGTGTATTTGTTTCTATTTAGCATATTTGTTTTCTATTAGCATAGTATCTCCCCTTCATACTTTCCTTGTCAAGTTATTATCTTGTAGCCTACTTTCGGGAAAGCTTAAGGTAGGTCTAGGTTTTTATGGAAAGGAGAAATATTTGCTTTGGAGTCTGATGTATGCTGGTGGCTTTGATTGATTAATGCAGGAGAACTGAAAACCTCATTTCTACCAGCATGTCACGTGTGCAACTAGATTCAGAAGATGCAAAACCTCTAGATCACCTTTACTCCAGAAACGCAGACAAAGCTCTCCCTCGCCCACCATTTGGCTAATCTGACCATAACTCTATCTTCCTGATTCCTGCTTACAAGCAAAAACACAAACAGGAAGTACCAATGACGTGGACAATACGTAAGTGGTCCAATGAAGCGGATGCTAAACTACAGGACTGTTTTGCTAGTGCAGACTGGATTATGTTCCCAGATTCAACAGATGACATTAACGTGTTTACAACATCAGTCACTCGCTTCATTAATAAGTGCATTGACAATGTCATCCCCACAGTGACCATATGAACATATCCCAACCTGACGCCATGGATGACAGGCAACATCGGCACTGAGCTAAAGGCTAAAGCTACCACTTTCTAGGAGCGGGACACTAATCTGGACAATTAAAACAAATCCTGCTACACCCTCTGACGAACCATCAAAAGGGAAAAGTGTCAATACAGGAACCCAGGCACGACCTGCCCAGTGACGTGAGCCAACCAGACAAGTTAAATGCCTTCTATGCTCGCTTCGAGGCGAGCAACACTGAACCATGCATGAGCGCACCAGCTGTTCCGGATGATCACAAGGACGATGATAGAGCCTATAGGGAGGAGGCCAAAGACCTGGCAGTGTGGTGCCAGAACAACAGCCCTTCCCTCAACGTCAGCAAGACAAAAGAGCAGATTGTGGACTACAGGAGACAGAGGGCCAAGGATGCCCCAATTCACATTAACGGGGCTGTATTGGAGCAGGTCGAGAGCTTCAAGTTCCTCTGTGTCTACATCACTAAGGATCTATTATGGTCCACACACACCAACACAGTCATGAAGAGGGCACGACAACGACTCATCCCCCTCAGGAGGCTGAAAGGATTGGACATGGGCCCTCAGATCCTCAAAATGATCTACAGCTGCACCATTGAGAGTATCTTGACTGGCTGCATCACCGCTCAGTATGGCAACTGCATGGCATCTGACAGCAACATCACTATGGCCAAGCTCCCTGCCATCCAGGACATCTATACCAGTGGGTGTGAGAGGAAGGCCCCTAAAAATTGTCAAAGACTCCAACCACCCAAGTGATAGTCTGTTCACTCTGCTACTGCACAGCAAGCGCTACCGATGCACCGTCTGGAACTAACAAGATCCGGAAAAGCTGCTACCCCCAAGCGTTAAAACCGCTAAATTGTTGGTTAAATAGTTACCAAATAGCTAACCGGACTATCTGCATTGACCCTTTTTGCTACTTGTTTTACTCATCACAGACGCTGCTGCAAGTGTTTATTATTTGTCACATTATTCCTAGTTACGTGTACATACGTACCTCCATTACTTCGTACCCCTGCACATCCACTTGGTACTGGTCCCCGTGTGTATAGCCAAGTTATCGTTACGCATTTATTATTACGTGTTTTACCTTTCTAGTAGTTCTCTATTTCCTTTCTCTCTGCGATGTTGGGAAGGGCTCTTAACTATGCATTTCATTGTTAGTCTACACCTGTTGTTAATGAAGCATGTGACTAAATGTTCTTGATTTGATTCGATGTGCATCTTCTAGTGATCTATTGATAGGATAGGTGCCTGTCAGTAACAAAACGATGACAGGGAAATGCAGTCTGCTGTTTGTCCCGCCTCCCAGTACAGTTTGTGTGCAATGTGGTTGGTTGCAGCCAAATTGAATTTGCACATCCCATGTAATGTAAGCGGTAACCATGAGTCGAAAACCACGACTTATCCTAATTATTGTGTTCTGACACATTCATTTATTTTATTTCCTAGGTTTCTTTTCCCATGATGTTGGGGCTTGCCAAACAGTGATCCTAAAGTGAGTGACTCATCTAGTCAGTCAGTGTAGCCTACTGAATTTCATCAGTGAGAGAGCAGTTAATTTGGCACCCTAATTTGCATATGCTACTGGTAGACCTAGGCTTTTTGGCAATTATCTGCAGATAAATTATGGAAACATTCGATGAAGATGGTGAATCATCATTGGAGAAACAATAGGTAGTGGAGAGCCTCACTCTGGTCCAAATGTGATAATTAGGGCCCTCAAGTAATCCAAGCATTAAAACGGAATCTAACCAAATTAAAACCACTATTGACCTTAGTAAGGAATCAACTAAATGGTTAAAGAAGAAGAGAGAGTGTGTAGGGTTGTTATGGTGACTGTATTTTTATTTTTTATTTTACCTTTATTTAACTAGGCAAGTCAGTTAAGAACAAATTCTTATTTTCAATGACGGCCTAGGAACAGTGGGTTAACTGCCTGTTCAGGGACAGAACGGCAGATTTGTACCTTGTCAGCTCATGGGTTTGAACTTGCAACCTTCCGGTTACTAGTCCAACGCAAACTTGCCAACTGCCTGGTACTCAGCAGTCTATTGTCCCTCTAATCGCTCTGACATCAATGCAAATGTTATCGAAAATCTATGTTTTAAAAAGGTTAGTATCAGACCTCATGTAGCCTAGCCCATAGGTCTATATGTTTTAATAAGGTTAGTATCACACCTCATGTAGCCTAGCCCATAGTCCTATATGTTTTAATAAGGTTAGTATCACACCTCATGTAGCCTAGCCCATAGGTCTATATGTTTTAATAAGGTTAGTATCACACCTCATGTAGTCTAGCCCATAGTCCTATATGTTTTAATAAGGTTAGTATCACACCTCATGTAGCCTAGCCCATAGTCCTATATGTTTTAATAAGGTTAGTATCACACCTCATGTAACCTAGCCCATAGTCCTATATGTTTTAATAAGGTTAGTATCACACCTCATGTAGCCTAGCCAATAGGTCTATATGTTTTAATAAGGTTAGTATCACACCTCATGTAGCCTAGCCCATAGGTCTATATGTTTTAATGAGGTTAGTATCACACCTCATGTAGTCTAGCCCATAGTCCTATATGTTTTAATAAGGTTAGTATCACACCTCATGTAGCCTAGCCCATAGTCCTGTATGTTTTAATAAGGTTAGTATCACACCTCATGTAGCCTAGCCCATAGTCGTGTAAGGTTAGTATCACACCTCATGTCGCCTAGCCCTTAGTCCTGTATGTTTTAATAAGGTTAGTATCACACCTCATGTAACCTAGCCCATAGTCCTATATGTTTTAATAAGGTTAGTATCACACCTCATGTAGCCTAGCCCATAGTCGTGTAAGGTTAGTATCACACCTCATGTCGCCTAGCCCTTAGTCCTGTATGTTTTAATAAGGTTATTATCACACCTCATGTAGCCTAGCCCATAGTCCTATATGTTTTAATAAGGTTAGTATCACACCTCATGTAGCCTAGCCCATAGGTCTATATGTTTTAATAAGGTTAGTATCACACCTCATGTAGCCTAGCCCATAGGTCTATATGTTTTAATGAGGTTAGTATCACACCTCATGTAGTCTAGCCCATAGTCCTATATGTTTTAATAAGGTTAGTATCACACCTCATGTAGCCTAGCCCATAGTCCTGTATGTTTTAATAAGGTTAGTATCACACCTCATGTAGCCTAGCCCATAGTCGTGTAAGGTTAGTATCACACCTCATGTCGCCTAGCCCTTAGTCCTGTATGTTTTAATAAGGTTAGTATCACACCTCATGTAACCTAGCCCATAGTCCTATATGTTTTAATAAGGTTAGTATCACACCTCATGTAGCCTAGCCCATAGGTCTATATGTTTTAATAAGGTTAGTATCACACCTCATGTAGCCTAGCCCATAGGTCTATATGTTTTAATAAGGTTAGTATCACACCTCATGTAGCCTAGCCCATAGTCATGTAAGGTTAGTATCACACCTCATGTAACCTAGCCCATAGTCCTGTAAGGTTAGTATCACACCTTATGTAACCTAGCCCATAGTCCTATATGTTTTGATAACTAAAGTGGCCAAATAACTTTTTAAAATCAAACACATTAATCTGCTTTACAAGGGGTATAGAGCCTAACTGGTTACATAAGCAGTGTGTGTTTCAGGTTTGGGGAAGATAATTTTCACCATATAAAATGCACCTTTATAATAAAAGCATTACAAGCATAATCACATTGATGGTCACTTTGATCATCAATGTTTGATTTCCTGCTGATGGAACATTCACACCTATAGCCTGCTACCATGTGCACATTGCTGCACTTATCATGTTGTTTTCCTGCTGATGGAACATTCACACATATAGCTAGCTACCATGGGCACATTGCTGCACTTAAAATGTCAAGAAATAGTGGTAAAAAATAATAGCCCAATAGTGTGTGTATGTAGTTCTTTCCTTGAGCTGTTCTTGTCTATTAATGTTCTGTATTATGTCATGTTTCATGTTCTGTGTGGACCCCAGGAAGAGTAGTTGCTGCTTTTGCAACAGCTAATGGGGATCCTAATAAAATACCAATCCCAATTTTTTTTATTTCAAGTGAAATGTTCTGAACTGTTTTATCAGCCAAATTGAATAAACACGTGTTTTTTTATGCTAGTGGTTGTATTCATTTGGGATCTATCGTATCCCACAACTATTCCAGACTATGTTTGGAATATTTATTTCTCGCACAGAATAGAATAGGTCAACTTTTGTACTCTGGGGGATAGCAGATTGACATAGGCTAGTGCTTTTGCTGTTCGTTAGGCTCATCTTGTTGACATAGGCTAGTGCTTTTGCTGTTCGTTAGGCTCATCTTGTTGACATAGGCTAGTGCTTTTGCTGTTCGTTAGGCTCATCTTGTTGACATAGGCTAGTGCTTTTGCTGTTCGTTAGGCTCATCTTGTTGACATAGGCTAGTGCTTTTGCTGTTCGTTAGGCTCATCTTGTTGACATAGGCTAGTGCTTTTGCTGTTCGTTAGGCTCATCTTGTTGACATAGGCTAGTGCTTTTGCTGTTCGTTAGGCTCATCTTGTTGACATAGGCTAGTGCTTTTGCTGTTCGTTAGGCCCATCTTGTTGACATAGGCTAGTGCTTTTGCTGTTCGCTAGAAAACCCCACTAAGCCACAATCCCAATACCTATGAAAAACCCCAAGACAAAACACACCACATACCAAAACCCATGTCACACCCTGGCCTGACCAAATAAATAAAGAAAACACAAATTACTAGGACCTGGGCGTGACAGTACAGCCTGGGCCAAAAAAACTAAGCATATAGCCCAACGTTTGTAGAACAACTAAAGTTACATTAATAACACTAAATTAAGAATATAGGAATATATATTTCTTTGTGAACTGCTCAACACAGAATAGTCGCATGTGCACACTCCTTCAAATAGTTTGGAGAAAATATATTTTCTATTTTATTCAACTTTGTTCAATTGTTTTCTTCATACTATAAACTAATGCTAAATGAACAAGTGTAGCCCACAGCCATTTGGCATAGCCAGATCAGGACCTAACATTAGGACAACTCCGAGTGTTCTCTGCTGTTCTTCTGAAATAGACTACATTTTCTTCATATCATGTTTCTTTAGGCCTGTCTAAAATAAATAATAGATTTATTGTGATGGTAGGCTATATTACATGGATGTATTAGACATTTCAAAATGTAGACGTTCCAAAGATTTGCATTAGTAGCTTGTGGAAGCCAGGAGATGCTAAATGTGTTTATGTTAATTAATGTGAGACTGACAGTTATTTGCTTGACAATCACAGCCCTATGCGTGTGACAGGGAGAGTGTGTGTGTGTGTGTGTGTGTGTGTGTGTGTGTGTGTGTGTGTGTGTGTGTGTGTGTGTGTGTGTGTGTGTGTGTGTGTGCGTGCGTGCGTGCGTGCGTGCGTGCGTGCGTGCGTGCGTGCGTGTGTGTGTCTGTGTGTGTGTGCGTGTGCATGTGTGTATATCTATCTCCTTGTGTGTGTGTGTGTGTGTGTGTATATCTATCTCCTTGTGTGTGTGTGTGTGTGTGTGTGTGTGTGTGTGTGTGTGTGTGTGTGTGTGTGTGTGTGTGTGTGTGTGTGTGTGTGTGTGTGTGTGTGTGTGTGTGTGTGTGTGTGTATATCTATCTCCCTGTGTGTGTGTGTGTGTGTGTGTGTGTGTGTGTGTGTGTGTGTGTGTGTGTGTGTGTGTGTGTGTGTGCGTGTGTGTGTGTGTGTGTGTGTGTGTGTGTGTATATCTATCTCCTTGTGTGAGTGTGTGTGTGTGTGTGTGTGTATCTATCTCCTTCATGTTGGGAAGCCGGTTTACATTTATTGTCATGAGTCTTGTCCTGGAGGCTGAACTGAGTGTTTTCCCTTAGATGGGACAGCTTCCAAGTCAAAACTGGCTATATTGTAAAAATTCATGAACACCAAAATAATTTCAAGTTAGGCTTTCGGGGTAGCAGTGTGGGTTAGGGTTAGGGTTAGGTTTAAAATCAGATTTGATGACTTTGTGGCTGTGCCAGCTTGTGACCACTCTGTAGAGCTGCTTCCAGGGCATTCGTGACAATAAATGCCAACCTGCCCTTGGAAATAGCTGATTGTCTCAGCCTGTTGACATGCTGCCAGACATTATAATCAATCCCAGATCTACAGATAGGACGCAGCATGTAAACCCCAGATAACTATCCATCTATCTGTGTTAGATGAGAGCTGCCTGGCTATCAAATGGAGAAAAAAGGGAGATAGGAGCAGGGATACGTAAAGATGAAGGTGTGGAAGTAGACAGAGAAATAGAGAGAGACAAAAGGTGGAAACAGTGAAACAGTGAACTAGAGAAAGAGAGAGAGACAAAGGTGGAAACAGTCAAACAGTGAACTAGAGAAAGAGAGAGAGAGGTGGAAACAGAGAAACAGTGAACTAGAGAAAGAGAGAGAGAGGTGGAAACAGAGAAACAGTGAACTAGAGAAATAGAGAGAGAGAGAGGTGGAAACAGAGAAACAGTGAACAAGAGAAAGAGAAGAGAGAGAGAGAGGTGGATAACCAGAGAAACAGTGAACTAGAGAAAGAGAGAGAGAGGTGGAAACAGAGAAACAGTGAACTAGAGAAATAGAGAGAGAGAGAGGTGGAAACAGAGGAATAGTGAACTAGAGAAAGAGAGAGAGAGAGAGGTGGAAACAGAGGAATAGTGAACTAGAGAAAGAGAGAGAGAGGTGGAAACAGAAAAACAGTGAACTAGAGAAAGAGAGAGAGAGAGGTGGAAACAGAAACAGTGAACTAGAGAAAGAGAGAGAGAGAGGTGGATAAACAGAGAAACAGTGAACTAGAGAAAGAGAGAGAGGTGGAAACAGAGTAAGAGAGAACTAGAGAAAGGGAGAGAGAGAGAGGTGGACACAGAGAAACGGTGAACTAGAGAAAGAGAGAGAGAGAGGTGGAAACAGAGAAACAGTGAACTAGAGAAAGAGAGAGATAGAGAGGTGGAAACGGAGAAACAGTGAACTAGAGAAAGAGAGAGAGAGAGAGGTGGAAACAGAGAAACAGTGAACTAGAGAAAGAGAGAGAGAGGTGGAAACAGAGAAACAGTGAACTAGAGAGAGAGAGAGAGAGGTGGAAACAGAGAAACAGTGAACTAGAGAAAGAGAGAGAGGTGGAAACAGAGAAACAGTGAACTAGAGAAAGAGACAGAGGTGGAAACAGAGAAACAGTGAACTAGAGAAAGAGAGAGAGAGGTGGAAACAGAGAAACAGTGAACTAGAAAAAGAGAGAGAGAGAGAGAGAGGTGGAAACAGAGAAACAGTGAACTAGAGAAAGAGAGAGAGAGGTGGAAACAGAGAAACAGTGAACTAGAGAAAGAGAGAGAGGTGGAAACAGAGAAACAGTGAACTAGAGATAGAGAGAGAGAGCAGATGGACAGATGGTCATAAAAACACAAGTGAGTGGCAGTAGGTACTGTTCTCCTCTCTGCATGTAGTCTGTTGATCAGACTCATATACCTCTCTTTCCCTCTCTCTTTCTCCACCTCTCTCCATATCTCTCTCTGTCTCTCAATTCAAAGGGCTTTATTGGCATGGGAAACATGTTTACCTTGTCAAAGCAAGTGAAATAAATAGTAAACATTTCATTAACAAAAGTTTAAAATATCATACTATGGCCATGTACAGTGTTATAAAAATGTACAAATAGTTTAAGTACAATAGGGAAAATAAATAAACACAAATCTGGGTTGTATTTACAATGGTGTTTGTTCTTTACTGGTTGCCCTTTTCTTGTAGCAACAGGTCACACATATTTCTGCTGTAGAGAAACACTGAGGTTTTTCAGCCTAATAGATTTGGGAGTTTATCAAAATTGGATTTGTTTTCGAATACTTTGTGGTTCTGTGGGAATTATGTCTCTCTAATATGGTCATACATTTGGCAGGAGGTTAGAAAGTACAGCTCAGTCTCGACCTCATTTTATGGGCAAATAGCCTGTATTCTATTGAGACCCAGAGGGATAGAGAGAGGGAAAGATAGAGGGATAGAAAGAGGTCTCTCTCCCCCTCTGGTGTAAATATTGTTCCAGAGACTGGATTATCTACACAAACACACATGGTCAATGTCTGACAGCCAACCGGTGTGTCTGAGTGGCTGTGTGTGTGTGTGTGTGTGTGTGTGTGTGTGTGTGTGTGTGTGTGTGTGTGTGTGTGTGTGTGTGTGTGTGTGTCTGCCAACGTGTGTGTCCTGCCAAAAATTCAATTAACTCTGAAATTGATGAACATTTGGGCGGGATAGAGGGTGGTGTAACTATGGGTGTCTGGCTGAATCGCCATGAACACCTAACAGCTGAAAAAAAGGAAGTTAAACAGCATTATTCTAAATAAACACAGCTAAATGATTGAAGTGCCATACTGCATCACTGGTTTACAACAGAGGAGACCAGCAGCTGAATTACTGAGGGACAAATTAAAAATGCTCTTTAGACACAAAGAAAACACTTGAAATGCTCTGTCTTTTCTTTCTTTCTCTCTTCCACTTTCGCCTTTTTTCCACTTCTTTGAACTTCTCTTTGCTTTTCTATTTACCTCTCAATGAACTTCCCTCTCTCCTTACCTCTCTCTTTACCTCTCTCTTTACCTCTCTCTTTCCCACACTCTTTACCTCTCTCTTTCCCACTCTCTTTCCCACTCTCTTTCCCACTCTCTTTACCTCTCTCTTTACCTCTCTCTTTACTTCTCTCTTTCCCACTCTCTTTCCCACTCTCTTTCCCACTCTCTTTACCTCTCTCTTTCCCTCTCTCTTTACCTCTCTCTTTCCCTCTCTCTTTACCTCTCTCTTTCCCACTCTCTTTCCCACTCTCTTTACCTCTCTCTTTACCTCTCTCTTTACCTCTCCCTTTCCCACTCTCTTTACCTCTCTCTTTCCCACTCTCTTTACCTCTCTCTTTACCTCTCCCATTACCTCTCTCTTTCCCACTCCCTTTACCTCTCTCTTTCCCACTCTCTTTACCTCTCTCTTTACCTCTCCCTTTACCTCTCCCTTTACCTCTCTCTTTCCAACTCTCTTTCCCACTCTCTTTACCTCTCTCTTTACCTCTCTCTTTACCTCTCCCTTTCCCACTCTCTTTACCTCTCTCTTTCCAACTCTCTTTCCAACTCTCTTTCCCACTCTCTTTACCTCTCTCTTTACCTCTCTCTTTACCTCTCTCTTTACCTCTCTCTTTACCTCTCTCTTTACCTCTCCCTTTACCTCTCTCTTTACCTCTCTCTTTACCTCTCTCTTTACCTCTCTCTTTACCTCTCTCTTTACCTCTCCCTTTACCTCTCTCTTTCCCACTCTCTTTACCTCTCTCTTTACCTCTCCCTTTACCTCTCTCTTTACCTCTCTCTTTACCTCTCTCTTTACCTCTCTCTTTACCTCTCCCTTTACCTCTCTCTTTCCCACTGTCACGGCTTTTGTCTGTAGAAGGAGGAGCAGACCAAATTGCAGCGTGGTTGTTATTCATTTTATTTTAATAAAGAAACTATACACTGATAAACTAACAAAATAACAAACGTGCGAAAACCTAAAACAGCCCTATCTGGTGCAAAACACAGAGACAGGAACAATCACCCACAAACACACAGTGAAACCCACGCTACCTAAATATGGTTCCCAATCAGAGACAATGACTAACACCTGCCTCTGATTGAGAACCATATCAGGCCAAACACAGAAGTAGACAAACAAGACATCCAACATAGAATGCCCACTCAGATCACACCCTGACCAACCAAAACATAGAAACATACAAAGTAAACTATGGCCAGGGCGTGACACCCACTCTCTTTACCTCTCTCTATCGCTCTCTCTATTCCTCTCTCTCTCTCTCTATCCCTCTCACTTTCCCTCTCTCTATCCCTCTCTCTTTCCCTCTCTGTTTACCTCTCTCTTTCCCTCTCTCTATCCCTCCCTCTTTCCCTCTCTATCCCTCTCTCTATCCCTCTCTATTTCCCTCTCTCTTTCCCTCTCTCTTTGCCTCTCTCTTACCCTCTCTCTTACCCTCTCTCTTACCCTCTCTCTTTCCCTCTCTCTTAACCTCTCTTTACCTCTCTCTTTACCTCTCTCATTACCTCTCTATTTCCCTCTCTCTTTGCCTCTCTCTTAACCTCTCTCTTTCCATCTCTCTTAACCTCTCTCTTTCCCTCTCTCTTTCCCTCTCTCTTTCCCTCTCTCTTTCCCTCTCTCTTTCCCTCTCTCTTTCCCTCTCTCTATCCCTCTCTCTTTACCTCTCTATATCCCTCTCTCTATCCCTCTCTCTTTACCTCTCTCTATCCCTCTCTCTATCCCTCTCTCTTTACCTCTCTCATTACCTCTCTATTTCCCTCTCTCTTTGCCTCTCTCTTAACCTCTCTCTTTCCATCTCTCTTAACCTCTCTCTTTCCCTCTCTCTTTCCCTCTCTCTTTCCCTCTCTCTAT
>NC_088239.1:12432806-12467806 GCF_036934945.1 Oncorhynchus masou masou | reverse complement strand
AAGGGTGGGAGAGGGGGGGGGGTCTAAAGGTGGGAGAGAGGGGGGTCTAAAGGTGGGAGAGGGGGGGTCTAAAGGTGGGAGGGAGAGGGGGGTTCTAAAGGTGGGAGAGGGGGGTCTAAAGGTGGGAGGGAGAGGGGGTCTAAAGGTGGGAGAGAGAGGGGGGTTCTAAAGGTGGGAGAGGGGGGTCTAAAGGTGGGAGGGAGAGGGGGGTCTAAAGGTGGGAGAGAGTGGGGGTCTAAAGGTGGGAGAGAGGGGGTGTCTAAAGGTGGGAGAGAGGGGGGTCTAAAGGTGGGAGGGGGGGTCTAAAGGTGGGAGGGGGGTTCTAAAGGTGGGAGGGAGAGGGGGGGTCTAAAGGTGGGAGAGGGGGGGTCTAAAGGTGGGAGGGAGAGGGGGGTTCTAAAGGTGGGAGAGGGGGGTCTAAAGGTGGGAGGGAGAGGGGGGTCTAAAGGTGGGAGAGAGTGGGGGTCTAAAGGTGGGAGAGAGGGGGTGTCTAAAGGTGGGAGAGGGGGGTCTAAAGGTGGGAGAGGGGGGTCTAAAGGTGGGAGGGAGAGGGGGGTTCTAAAGGTGGGAGGGAGAGGGGGGGTCTAAAGGTGGGAGAGAGTGGGGGTCTAAAGGTGGGAGAGAGGGGGGGGTCTAAAGGTGGGAGGGGGGTCTAAAGGTGGGAGATGGGGGGGGTCTAAAGGTGGGAGGGAGAGGGGGTCTAAAGGTGGGAGAGAGGGGGTCTAAAGGTGGGAGAGAGGGGGGTCTAAAGGTGGGAGAGAGGGGGGTCTAAAGGTGGGAGAGAGGGGGGTCTAAAGGTGGGAGAGAGGGGGGGGTCTAAAGGTGGGAGAGAGGGGGGTCTAAATTTGGGAGAGGGAGGGTGGAGGGAGGGGGTGGGAGAGGGGGAGGGAGGGGTGGGAGGGAGGGGGGTCTAAAGGTAGGAGGGAGGGGGGTCTAAAGGTAGGAGGGAGTGGGGGGGTCTAAAGGTGGGAGAGAGGGGGGTCTAAAGGTGGGAGAGAGGGGGGTCTAAAGGTGGGAGAGAGGGGGGTCTAAAGGTGGGAGAGAGGGGGGGTCTAAAGGTGGGAGAGAGGGGGGGTCTAAATGTGGGAAAGGGAGGGTGGAGGAAGGGGGGTCTAAAGGTGGGAGGGAGGGGGGTCTAAAGGTAGGAGAGAGTGGGGGGTCTAAAGGTGGGAGGGAGAGGGGTGGTCTAAATGTGGGAGAGGGGGGGTCTAAAGGTGGGGAGAGGGGGGTCTAAAGGTGGGAGAGGGGGGGTCTAAAGGTGGGAGGGAGAGGGGGGTCTAAAGGTGGGAGAGAGTGGGGGTCTAAAGTTGGGAGAGAGGGGGGTCTAAAGGTGGGAGAGGTGGGGGGGGTCTAAAGGTGGGAGGGAGAGGGGGGTCTAAAGGTGGGAGAGAGTGGGGGTCTAAAGGTGGGAGAGAGGGGGGTCTAAAGGTGGGAGAGGGGGGTCTAAAGGTGGGAGAGGGGGGGTCTAAAGGTGGGAGAGGGGGAGAGGGGGGGGTTCTAAAGGTGGGAGAGGGGGGTGGTCTAAAGGTGGGAGGGAGAGGGGGAGTCTAAAGGTGGGAGAGAGTGGGGGTCTAAAGGTGGGAGAGAGGGGGGTCTAAAGGTGGGAGAGGGAGGGGTCTAAAGGTGGGAGAGAGGGGGGGTCTAAAGGTGGGAGAGAGGGGGGGTCTAAAGGTGGGAGAGAGGGGGGGGTCTAAAGGTGGGAGAGAGGGGGGGTCTAAATAATAAACATAGCCAAATAATTGATGGAAATACCACTCAATATACATACATTTAACTGTCATGCTTATCAGTCTATATGCACATTTGCATAATTTAGTGGAATTAAATTGGCATGTATTTTCATGAGTCATCATGCATCTTATTTATCCAACACACCTATCACACGCGCACAGCATACAGAGCCTATTCTGAGCTGGAATAGCCCTGAAGCTCCTCAGCTGGTTGCTGCCGGGGTAAAACATGTGCTTTTTAAAGCCAAGTGCACAACAATTCTAAATGCAGTCGCTTGTTTAAAACTGTTTTGGTGCACGATTATATTTTGTATGTCTCAACTGGTAATTGAAGTGCACCTCCCATTCACCATTCAAGTGCAGGCACAGGCCATCCGCGCATCAACATGTGAGCTGGAGGCAGTATGCGTTTTGAAAACATTCTTCATTGTTTGAAACCTGAATGTTTTACTTCATATTATGAGGTGTGTCTGACCTTGCTTCTAGGTAGCCTATAGACAAAATCAGACCATGACAACGTAGAGTCAATTATTTTGTAAAGACTTCATAGGCAGCGCGTGAGTGCCCCAAAAATGTCTTAGGGGGGGCACACGGGGAGTGTGGCTAAGTCAGGTAGGAGACCTGAGCCAACTCCCTATGCTTACCGTGGAGAGAGAGGGACCGGGCAGGCACCGTGTTATGCCGTGAGGTGCATGGTATCTCCGTTGCGCAGGCATAGCCCGGTGCGGTACATAACAGTGCCTCCTATCGGCCGGGCTAGAGTGGGACAAGACTGTAACTACAAAATGGATATCACGAAATTGGGGAGAAAAACTGGTAAAAGTCATTCTGAGCACTGTGAGTGGACGCCCTAACAGGTTACGCACCCAATGCATATTGTCAATTTCTCAAATGTCTGGTAAAATACAATCTTCCCGGTCACGTTGTCTGGCACCACATTTTCAAAAAAGGAAACCATGGCCTGTCTGTGTACTATACCTGAAAAGCATGTTTAACTTCTCTAGGGTAGGGGGCAGCATTGAGAATTTTGGATGAAATGCGTGCCCAAATTAAACTGCCTGATACTCAGCCATAAAAGCTAGAATATGCATATAATTAGTCAATTTGGATGGAAAACACTGAAGTTTTTAAAACTGTTTGAATGATGTCTGTGAGTACAACATAACTCAAATAGCAGGCAAAAACCTGAGAAAAAATCCAACCAGGAAGTGGGAAATCTGAGGTTTGTAGTTTTTCGACTCTTGGCCTATCGAATACACAGTGTCTATGGGGTCATATTGCCCTTCCTAAGGCTTCCACTAGATGGCAACAGTCTTTAGAACCTTGTTTGATGCTTCTACTGTGAAGTGGGGGCGAATGAGAGGGGAATGTGTCAGAGGTCTGCCAGAGAGGCACGAGCTGGCCACGCTCGTTCATGTGAGAGTTAGCTTGCGCTCCATTGCATTTCTGGAGACAAAGGAATTCTCCGGTTAGAACTTTATTGAAGATTTATGTTAAAAACATCCTAAAGATTGATTCTATACATCGTTTGACATGTTTCTACGGACTGTAACGGAACGTTTTGACTTTTCGTTTGCTCCTAGTGATCGTGCGTCATGAATTTGGAATACTGGGCTAAACGCGTGAACAAAAAGGAGGTATTTTGATGTAAATGATGGACATTATTGAAAAAACAAACATTTATTGTGGAACTGGGATTCCTGGAAGTGCATTCTGGTGAAGATCATCAAAGGTAAGTGAATATTTATAATGTTATTTCTGACTTTTGTTGACTCCAACATGACGGATATCTGTTTGGCTTGATTTGTTGTCTGAGGGCTGTACTCAGATTATTGCATGGTTTGCTTTTTCCGTAAAGTTTTTTTGAAATCTGACACAGCGGTTGCATTGAGAAGAAGTGGATCTAAAATTCCATGCATTACAGTTGTATCTTTTAGCAATGATTATTATGAGTATTTCTGTAAAGTATTTCTGTGGCTCTCTGCAAAATCACAGATGTTTTGGAACTACTGAACATAACGCGTAGATTGCTTTGTATGTTTGTATTTTTAGTTTGGTCAGGGTGTGATGTGGGTGGGTATTCTATGTTGTAGGTCTAGGTTTTGTTTTTCTATGTGTTTGACCTGGTATGGTTCTCAACCAGAGGCAGCTGTCTATCGTTGTCTCGGATTGAGAGCCAAACTTAGGTAGCCTGTTTTCCCATTTTGAGTCGGGTGATTATTTTCTGGTTAGTGTTTGTTGCACCTGTCAGAACTGTTCGGTTATGGTTTTGTTGTTTTTGTTCTGGTTCATTCTGGATTAAAAGTATTATGGATACGTACCACGCTGCACTTTGGTCCTCCTCTCCTTCTCCCGACGACAATCGTTACAATTTTTGGATATAAATATGAACTTTACCGAACAAAACATACATGTATTGTATAACATGAAGTCCTATGAGTGTCATCTGATGAAGATCATCAAAGATTAGTGATTCATTTTATCTCTATTACTGCTTTTTGTGACTCCTCTCTTTGGCTGGAAAAATGGCTGTGTTTTTCTGTGACTTGGCTCTGACCTAACATAATCGTTTGGTGTGCTTTCGTCGTAAAGCCTTTTTGAAATCGAACACTGTGTCTGGATTTACAACAAGTGTATCTTAAAAATGGTGCAAAATAATTGTATGTTTGAGGAATTTTAATAATGGGATTTCTGTTGTTTTGAATTTGGCGCCCTGCAGTTTCACTGGCTGTTGACGAGGTGGGAACGCTAGCATCCCACGTAACCTAGAGAGGTTAAAGGGGTTTAAATAGATCTCTGGCTCTTTAAAGGGGTTTAAATAAATCTCTGGCTCTTTAAAGGGGTTTAAATAGATCTCTGGCTCTTTAAAGAGCACAACAGTGGTCTAACCAATTACATTGCTCAGCAGGAGAGAACAACACCTTTATTCTCAACAGGATAGACAGAGAGGAGAGGGGAGGGGAGAAGAAGAGAGGTGAGGAGAGGAGACTGTCCTAGACAAATCGTAGCTCATCATTATTAACATGACAAAGAGTAAGTGCCATCGTCCCAAAACAACGCTCAAAGTGAACGACAGCAGTGTCCAATATAACCACAACCGTTTAAATAGACATGAAGGCAAATCATGAAATCACCTGCTAAACATCTAGGAAGACCATCATGCTTTGCTGGAACCGATATGAAGTACTGTCCATTAGGAGGGGCAGGGAGAGGATGACTGTATGAAGTGTGTAGGTGGTGGACCTGTTGCCAGAATAAGGTGCTTTTCCATTAGAATCAGAATACATGTATATAAAATAACGTATTGTACTAGAATCCCTGGTGTTGTATTGGCTAAGGGCTCTTCTCTTTCAGCCCTTCTCACCCTTCCTCCTCCATAACTCTCTCTCCCTTCCCTTCTCTATCCCTCCTTTCCTCTTCACAAAAGCGTTCGATTGTCAGCCTCCCTCAGTTGAAATCCCAGTGGATTGTGGGATATGGTTTTGTCCTGAGTGTGACACACTGGGCTCCAATGATTTATACCTCTTTGCCTCACACACACACACACACACACACACACACACACACACACGCACACGCACGCACGCACGCACACACGCACACACGCACACACGCACACACGCGCACACACGCACACACGCACACACGCACACACACACACACACACACACACACACACACACACACACACACACACACACACACACACACACACACACACACACTCTGTATGTTCGCCAGGGGAACGGGACAGATCACTAATCCTAGCCCAGAGAAAGACCCACCAGGTGGATTAAACCACAACCATGGGTGGGTGGAAGGGAGAGACGGAGAGGAGGCGAGGATAATATGGAAGAGAGGAGTGGGTTGGAGGTAGGAGAGTAGATAAGAGAAAAAAGTTTAAGAGGGGTCTCCTCTCCTCTCCTGTCTTCTATCCATCATGTCCTCTCCTCTCCTGTCCTCTCCCTCCTGTCCCCTCCCTCCTCTCCTCTCCTCTCCTCTCCTGACCTCTCCTCTCCTGTCCCCTCCCTCCTGTCCCCTCCTGTCCTCTCCTCTCCTGTCCCCTCCCTCCTGTCCTCTCCTCTCCTGTCCCTTCCATCCTGTCCCCTCCCTTCTGTCCCCTCTTTCCTCTCCTCTCCTGTCCCCACCCTGCTGTCCCCTCCTGTCCTCTCCTGTCCCCTCCCTCCTCTCCCCCCTGTCCTCTCCTCTCCCCTCCTGTCCTCTCCTCTCCTCCCCTCTCCTGTCCCCTCCCTCCTCTCCTGTCCCCTCCCTCCTGTCCTCTCCTCTCCTGTCCCCTCCTGTCCTCTCCTCTCCTGTCCCCTCCTGTCCTCTCCCTCCTGTCCTCCCCTCTCCAGTCCCCTCCCTGCCTGTCCTCTCACTCCTGTCCCCTCAGCTCCTTCCTGTCCCCTCCGTCCTCTCCTATCCATCCTGTCCTCTCCTCTCCTGTCCTGTCCTCTCCCTCCTGTCCCCTCCCTCCTCTCCTCTCCTGTCCTGACCTCTCCTCTCCTGGCCCCTCCTCTCCTAACCTCTTAACCTCTCCTCTCCATCCTAACCTCTCCTTTCCATCCTAACCTCTCTCCATCCTAACCTCTCCTCTCCTCTCCTGGCCCCTCCTCTCCTGGCCCCTCCTCTCCTGGCCCCTCCTCTCCTGGCCCCTCCGCTGCCTCCGGTCTTCTCCTCTCCTCTTCCTCCTAACCTCTCCTCTCCATCCTAACCTCTCCCCTCCTCTCATGGCCCCTCCCCTCCTGTCCTCCCCTCTCCTGTCCCCTCCCTCCTGTCCCCTTGCTCCTGTCCTCCCCTCTCCTGCCCCCTCCTTTCCTCTCCTCTCCTGTCCCCTCCTGTCCCCTCCTGTCCTCTCCTCTCCTGTCCCCTCCTGTCCTCTCCTCTCCTGTCCCCTCCTGTCCCCTTCCTCCTGTCCTGTCCTCTCCTCTCCTGTCCCCTCCTGTCCTCTCCTCTCCTGGCCCCTCCTCTCCTGTCCCCTCTGCTCCCTCCTGTCCCCTCCGTCCTCTCCTCTCCATCCTAACCTCTCCTCTCCTGGCCCCTCCTGTCCTCTCCTGTCCCCTCCTGTCCTCTCCATCCTAACCTCTCCTCTCCTGGCCCCTCCTCTCCTGGCCCCTCCTCTCCTGTCCTCTCCTGGCCCCTCCTCTCCTGTCCTCTCCTCTCCATCCTAACCTCTCCTCTCCTGTCCTCTCCTCTCCTCTCCTGTCCCCTCCTCTCCTCTGCATCCTAACCTCTCCTCTACTGTCCTCTCCTCTCCTCTCCATCCTAACCTCTCCTCTCCTGTCCCCTCCTCTCCTCTCCATCCTAACCTCTCCTCTCCTGTCCCCTCCTCTCCTCTGCATCCTAACCTCTCCTCTCCTGTCCCCTCCTCTCCTCTCCATCCTAACCTCTCGTCTCCTGGCCCCTCCTCTCCTGGCCCCTCCTCTCCTGTCCTCTCCTGGCCCCTCCTCTCCTGTCCCCTCCTCTCCTCTCCATCCTAACCTCTCCTCTCCTGTCCCCTCCTCTCCTCTGCATCCTAACCTCTCCTCTCCTGTCCCCTCCTCTCCTCTCCATCCTAACCTCTCCTCTCCTGGCCCCTCCTCTCCTGTCCTCTCCTGGCCCCTCCTCTCCTGTCCTCTCCTCTCCTCTCCATCCTAACCTCTCCTCTCCTGTCCCATCCTGTTCTCTCCCTCCTATCCCCTCCCTCCTGTCCCCTCCTGTCCTGTCCTGTCACATTACTATTTCTTGTTTACAAGCACACGACTACGGGAGACCGGAGCCTTGTGACATGTTCATCAAACCAGCTCCACGCGTGCGTCTGCCATCATGTGCATGTTGATTTAGTCTATATCCACCAGACACGTTCATGACACACAGGTTAAAATCCCAAAAACAACTGTGAACCAACTATATCACCTCCAACATCTCCTCCAACATGGTGGAGGATAATGAAGAAAATTCATTGTTGACAAAGATGGAATATGGAATCTGTCTGATATAATACAGATGATGTCTAATTCCTTGACAAAGACACAATGGTCTTTAACACTGTATTAGCCAAAGTAAGAAAACAGGATGAGAAATTATTTCTGGAGAATCATGACAGGATATTGCAGAGATATAAGGATAGTTTGAAAGCTCTTGGTGGACAAATCAAAACCTTGAAAGAAGAAATTCAACAATTACAGTCAATGGTCGTTAAAACAGACTTGGCTCCAACATGTGGAGGACCCTTTGTTCCTTCAATCCACCCTCAGGCTGAGTTTCTCAAGGATGATCGGGTTTC
The DNA here is from genome assembly GCF_036934945.1 of Oncorhynchus masou masou. NCBI lineage: Eukaryota > Metazoa > Chordata > Actinopteri > Salmoniformes > Salmonidae > Oncorhynchus > Oncorhynchus masou. The sequence continues at coordinate 12,459,811 of NC_088239.1, read as the reverse complement.
AAGCATTTGGTCAGCATTGCCTGGCTTTGAGACAACCGATACTGACAGCAGTGACAAACGATGTCTCAGGCCAACCAGAACACAGTCTGTAAAAGGTAGTAAAGACAAACTTCCAGTGACAGTAAACACACATAAGTCAGCATATCCAAAACAGCTGGATGAATGGTCGAAAACCTTGAAACATCCCGAGAAGTGGGTATGAAAACGTGGGACCATTTGAAGCGTTATAAGAAACTCTACAATCTACATCCTTATGATGGGTTACAGTTGATAGCCCTTGTTTTGAACAGCCCTAAACATGGTGTACTTGAAGAAAAGTTTTATAGAGCTGTGGGTGGTGAAGAGCAAGATGTGGCCGATGGATGGAGAGCCACACGTTGTCCTTAATTAAGGGTCTGACGAATGCAAAAAAACAAAATAACCATTTGTTGAAGAAAGGTTTAGAGCAGAGGTGGTCAGACACAGTGGGTTACCTGACATGGAAGATGAAGTTACACTCGATTACTACAAAAATGGAGGCAATCACTCATCAGCTGATGCAAACAATACATGATGATTTGCGAAAAACGAATAACCGGGAAAGATAAAACTCCGGCGACATCATCGACAGGTTGTCACAACTAGACAGAGACATCATCGACAGGTTGTCACAACTAGACAGAGACATCATCGACAGGTTGTCACAACTAGACAGAGACATCATCGACAGGTTGTCACAACTAGACAGAGACATCATCGACAGGTTGTCACAACTAGACAGAGACATCATCGACAGGTTGTCACAACTAGACAGAGACATCATCGACAGGTTGTCACAACTAGACAGAGACATCATCGACAGGTTGTCACAACTAGACAGAGACATCATCGACAGGTTGTCACAACTAGACAGAGACATCATCGACAGGTTGTCACAACTAGACAGAGACATCATCGACAGGTTGTCACAACTAGACAGAGACATCATCGACAGGTTGTCACAACTAGACAGAGACATCATCGACAGGTTGTCACAACTAGACAGAGACATCATCGACAGGTTGTCACAACTAGACAGAGACATCATCGACAGGTTGTCACAACTAGACAGAGACATCATCGACAGGTTGTCACAACTAGACAGAGACATCATCGACAGGTTGTCACAACTATATAATAAACTGTCCGTTATCAGAGTTGTGCAGAGTGAAACCAACAACATTATTCGTTCAGCAGAAGAGAAACCTGGTGTATGTTATTATTGCGGGATTTCTGGTCACCGGCAAAGAATGTCAGAAAAGAAAATGTGTTCTTATGAGGAATGGCTAGGAGAAGCAGGGTCAGTCTAAGGGAAATGGAATCTGGACAACAGACCCAACGACACAATGTTGATGCAGAAATTTAAGAAGCTCACTCCATCTCAGCAGCAGAGTTTGCTGGATGCTGTTGAGGGAAACTAATAGACCCCCTCTTACATCCCAAGTCAGCTGGTACATATGAATTCGAATGAAATATATGTCAACATGATGGTTAGTAACTTTGCAGTATTTGTTTTAGTAGATACGGGTGCTGAAGTCACTGTATTGCCCATATCTTATGCAAAACATGTATGTCCTCAGTACACGGGCAAGAAGATGAGAGCAAAATGAGTGGTGGGGGGGGGGCAGAGACAGATATGAAACAAACCAAACCATTATCAATTTCTATTGGTCCAATGAAGACAAATGAGTGCAGAGCTTTGGATTTGGAACCAGTGTGCTTGACAGGTGTTGGCCCACCTTGCACAAAACAATATCCCATTAGCAAGGAAGCTATGGAGCTACTAAAGTATTGATTAACCAGTTGGATATAGGGGGCGCTATTTTAATTTTTGGATGAAAACATTCCCGTTTTAAACAAGATATTTTGTCACGAAAAGATGCTCGACTATGCACATAATTGACAGCTTTGGAAAGAAAACACTCTGACGTTTCCAAAACTGCAAAGATATTGGTGTGTTAGTGCCACAGAACTGATGTTACAGGCGAAACCCAGATAAAGATCCAATCAGGAAGTGCCGCATTTTTTGAAACCGCCTCATGCCAATGACTCCTTATATGGCTGTGAAGGAGCTTACGTTTTCCACGTTTTCCCCAAGGTGTCTGCAGCATTGTGACGTCTTTTTAGGCATTTCCATTGGAGAATGGCTGTAAGAGACCATATAGGGCGAGTGGACGCATGGTGTCTCCCGCAGAAAATCTTGCGTAAAATACTGAGGTAGCCATTTTTCCAATCGTTTCTTATGAGAAACCAACTGCCTCCACGGATATATTATCGAATACATGTTAAAAACACCTTGGGGATGGATCGATCCTAAACAACGTTTGCCATGTTTCTGTCAATATTATGGAGCAAATTTTGAAAAAAAGTTTGGCGTTACAGTTTAAGTATTTTCGGTCAATTTCTCAGCCAAGCAGGATGAACAAACGTGACGTTTTTCGCCTACAAAAATATTATTTTTGGAAGAAAGGAACATTTGCTATCTAACTGGGTGTCACGGCTTTCGTTGTGGGAAGGAGGAGCGGACCAAAATGCAGCGTAGTTTTGATTCATGTTATTAAATACGGAGACTATACACGATAAACTAACAAAATAACAAACCTACGAAAACCGAAAACAGCCCTATCTGGTACAAAACACAGAGACAGGAACAATCACCCACAAACACACAGTGAAACCCACGCTACCTAAATATGGTTCCCAATCAGAGACAATGACTAACACCTGCCCCTGATTGAGAACCCTATCAGGCCAAACACAGAAATAGACAAACAAGACATCCAACATAGAATGCCCACTCAGATCACACCCTGACCAATCAAAACATAGAAACATACAAAGTAAACTATGGCCAGGTCGTGACACTGGGAGTCTCATGAGAAAGCATCTGAAGTTCTTCAAAGGTAAATTATTTAATTTGGTTGCTTTTCTTATTTTTGTGAAAATATTGCCTGGTGCCAGCACAGCCTAGCATAGCATAGCATTATGCCATGCTAAACTTACACAAATGCTAGTCTAGCGTTGGCTGTAACGCATATTTTGAAAATCTGAGATGACAGTGTTGTTAACAAAAGGCTAAGCTTGTGTTTGAATATATTTATTTCATTTCATTTTTCGATTTTCATAAATAGGAAATGTTGCGTTATTGTAATGCGCTTGAGGCTATGATTACGCTCCCGGATACGGGATTGCTCATCGCTAGAGGTTAAAGATCTATGGGACATGGTTATAGTTGAAAAGACGCCATGTAATCCAGTTACTCTGATGCTTCCTGCAGATACCACATTATTTGAACATGAATATAGGTTTATTAAGAGTCATCCGTTGGAAACCCCTGAGTTTATCTTATACACAGACGGTTTAAGCATTGTGGAGGAGGATGTGAGGAAGGCAGCCTGGGCAGTTACTACAATGGACAATGTGATAGTGACAGGAACGTTACCTGCAGGAACATCAACACAGGTGGCAGAAGCATGCAAACAGGCTGAAGGAATAACAGCTAATATCTATCTATCAAGGTATGATTTTGGGAAAAATATGGAAAACCAGAGGATTCATGACATCACTGGGAGCTCCTGTGAAGAATGGACCAGAGGTGATGGCTCTACTGAATGCTCTCCAGTTACCCGGACAAGTTGCAATTTTGAAAATGAAAGCACATGGAAAAATCTTTACAGACGAGAGTAAAGGTAAAGAGAACACCTCTGTCACCTAAACTGATTAGGAGATAAACCTTTGATATATTGCAACACATTTGATATATGCAAAGCAGTGCACCAAAGGATGAAGTGTGGGAATGGATGGATGCAGGGTGCAAACTCAAACAAGAAAGGTGGAAATACAGCATGAGATGTGTAGCGCCAAATGCACTCTTTCCCTACATGGTGACACAGATCCCCTCTTTGGAGCACATTGGTGTGGACAAGGTAGTTTATCATTTTGTGGGAAAATGGTGGAATCCTGGTGTGCGGAAAGAGGCTGAGGCCGTTGTGGCGAATTGCAACACTGGTATGAAAAACAACACCAAGGGACGAATGAAAGTACAGACACGATGAGCGCCTGCCCCACCAGGACCCTTCAGACAGACATCTACAGCTTGATCACGCTGACCAAATGTAAAGGACATGAAGATGTGCTGGTCGTTGTTGATTGTTTCTCACGATTGCTTGAAGCCTACCCTACTAAGAAAGGAACTTCACAACACACAGCTAAAATTCTGATTCGAGAAATTGTTCCCAGATGGGGATTTCCAGAACAATTTGATTCCGACCAAGGCACTCATTTCACAGGAAAAGTGTGTCAGGAGGTAGCTTGTCTTCTGAACAAAAACTGGCAACTACACTGCACTTATCATCCTCAATCGAGTGGACATGTAGAAAGCACAAACTGAGCTTTGAAAGAGAGACATGGCCAGATGCATTGCCTACGGTAATATGTAGTATACGGGCAACACATAACAAAACCACAGGGTTGAGTGCGTTTGAGGTCGTCACAGGTCGACCCATATCACTACCAGGCACGCTAGATTTGAGAAAATCAGACGTTCACTTTATAAGTGACACAATGCTTAACTATTGCATATGGGAAGCAGAAAGACAGGTAAAAGAGGAGTGGGGAATAACTACCAAGGGGGGACATGACGTAGTGCCAGGATAGCGGGTGATGGTAAATAAATATGTAACAGACACATTAGGACCAAGATGGGAAGGTCTTGTTAAATTTTGCTCATAACGAGGTTGGCAGTAAAAGTCCAGGGAAAATCACGATGGATACATGTCACTCATTGCAAGGTTGTCCATGTCGATGACAAAGCAGAGCCTGGAGAATCAATAACTAATTGATTAGCAATCAGGGGACAAACTCAGCTGAAGAAGCACAGTAAGATGATCAGAACCTGATAAGCTTCTACGTTGTACACTGCAGTCATCATATTAGGGATATCTAGGTGAAATGTCCAACGGTTTCCTGAAAATTGGGACATGCTTACTTAGGGAAATCTACGTGAAATATCAATTAATATTGAAACAAGGACTTGTTACTTTCACTTTTTTGTTTCCTTCGTTACAGGTTATGAGAATCTAAAGTCTGAAGCTGAAGCAATATTCCTTGGCCCCAAGGACTGTACCTGAAGTGATACAAGATCACCGGTGAAGTGCTCATTAGAGAAGTCCTTATCAACCAGTGGAACGGAAGAAGAATTTGAACAAAAGAAGAATCATTCCCAGTAGTTATCTATGTGGGACTGATACCAGTGTGGAAGAGCTGGTCACTTTTAAAGGACTTGGTGAATAGGACGATTGAATATTGTCTTGTAGACAATTACAATAATGTTTTTGTGTGAGTTTCCTCCTAATACAGGATGTGGTAGGAATCGTAAGGGACATCAACATTACACCTGTTAATACCTATTGTCTTTAACTCTGTTTGAAATATATTTCTAATTGTAACAGAAAGTACAATATGTCCTTTGTGTTTTATGGAAATGCAAGGTGTTTAATGTGAATGATTTTATGCTTACTGCTAATTGTTTTTATACCCTCTATTTTTTTCATGTTTTTTATTGGTTTCTAAAAAATCAATTTTAAGTATATTTATTTTTTGAAATGGTCTAAGGGGGTGTATAAGAATAATTCAAAGATAAATACACATTGCAGAGACAGAGGACGAGAGGTCGATACAGTACTAAAGGTCAAGAGGACTAAAAGCCAATAGAGTACTAAAGGGCAAGAGGACTAAAAGCCAATAGAGTACTAAAGGTCAAGAGGACTGAAAACCAATAGAGTACTAAAGGTCAAGAGGACTAAAAGCCAATAGAGTACTAAAGGTCAAGAGGACTAAAAGTCAATAGAGTACTAATGATCATCAGAAATAGTGCTTTTTTCTGTAATAGGGGATTCATGCAGAGACATGGGAGGAATTTGTCTATATGTTGAGTCTGAAATAGGATACTTGTTATTTGGCCTTTGGCCCAGTTTTATTGGAAGGAATTCTAATTGGTCAACCACAGGCTAGGGCTGAGTTATAAACTACATCCTGTCTCTTTGTTCAGGGGAGAATCACTGAGAGAGCATCACTGACTTCCAAGCCTGATTTGTCCTATTTGAATAAACCCATTTTCCTGCCCCTGATTTGCTTTGGGGTCTTTGTTATTAAAGAATAACATAAACTACTAACACCTCCAACATGACCCTCAACACCTGTACTCCCTGTTCACCCACAACTGAGTGGCCACGCACCACTCCAACACTATAATCAAGTTTGCTGACGACATAACGGTGGTTGGACTGATCACCGGCGATGATGAGATTTGTAAAAGTTTGGCATGGGTCCCCAAATATGGTGTGGGTGTATTTTTCCGGTGACACTGTCTGTGATTTATTTAGAATTCAAGGCACACTAAACCAGCATGGCTACCACAGCATTCTGCAGCAATACGCCATCCCATCTGGGGGGAGGGGCAACGGAATGTCTTCAACTGAAATGTGTCTTCCGCATTTAACCCAACCCCTCTGAATCAGAGGTGCGGGGACTGCCTTAATCGATATGGTTTTGTCCTGAGTGTGACACATTGGGCTCCAATGATTTATACCTCTGTGCCTCACACACACACACACACACACACACACACACACACACACACACACACACACACACACACACACACACACACACACACACACTGTATGTTCGCCAGGGGACCGGGACAGATCACTAATCCTAGCCCAGAGAAAGACCCACCAGGGGGATTAAACCACAACCATGGGTGGTTGGAAAGGAGAGATGGAGAGGAGGCGAGGATAATATGGAAGAGAGGAGTGGGTTGGAGGCAGGAGAGTAGGTAAGAGAAAAAAGTTTGCGAGGTGAAGGAAGGGACAGACAGAGGGGTGACTGGAGGAGAGAGGTTAGGAGGGAGGCAGGGGTGAGGTTTTGGTGAGAGAAATCCTGAGTAGGATTAGACCAGGACCACAGCCCTGAGTCACACATCTGGAATACCAACTGGAATAAAGATGGATTTCCACCATTATCCCTGAAGCAGGCTGACCCAGAATTCTGCCCTGGGCAGTCTGTCTGTCTGTCTCCTCTCCTGTCAACCCCTATCCTCTCATCTCCTGTCCTGTCATCTCCTGGCCTCTCCTCTCCTTTCCCCCCCTCCTCTCCCTCCGGTCCTCTCCCCCTGTCCTGTCCTCTCCTGAACACACTGACAGCAGTCATGAACCAATTTGGCTTGGGCAGTAAACCGTATATACTGTATACGGGGCTATTTGGAAATACCATGGGATGGTTTGTCAATACATTTCAAAATATTTCTATGAAGTTTGTTTTTATACATTTGAATACTTGAAGCTACATTTGAAGTAAATACCTGCAGTCACCTTGTGCAATATGTTAGAAGATAAAGAAAACTGCATTCTTCATTTCACCTGTCACATGATTATTTCTTGTTTACAAGCACACAACTACGGGAGACCAGATCCTTGTGACATGTTCATCAAACCAGCTCCACGCCTGCGTCTGTGAGCGCCATCGTGCGCATGTGGATTTAGTCTATATCCACCAGACACGTTCATGACACACAGGTTAAACCTCCATCATCACCTCCAAAATCAACTCCGCCATCACCTCCACCATCACCTCCAACACCTCCTCCGCCATCACCTCCACCATCACCTCCAACACCTCCTCCACCATCACCTCCAACATCACCTCCAACACCTCCTCCACCATCACCTCCAACACCTCTTCCAACATCACCTACACCATCACCTCCTCCAACATCACCTCCTCCATCACCTCCAACACCTCTTCCAACATCACCTCCACCATCACCTCGTCCAACATCACCTCCTCCATCACCTCCAACACCTCCACCATCACCTCCACCATCACCTCCACCATCACCTCCACCATCACCTCCACCATCACCTCCAACATCACCTCCACCATCACCTCCACCATCACCTCCAACACCTCCTCCACCATCACCTCCAACATCACCTCCAACACCTCCTCCACCATCACCTCCAACACCTCTTCCAACATCACCTCCTCCACCATCACCTCCTCCATCACCTCCAACACCTCTTCCAACATCACCTCCACCATCTACTCTACCATCACCTCCACCATCACCTCCACCATCACCTCCAACACCTCCTCCACCATCACCTCCAACATCACCTCCAACACCTCCTCCACCATCACCACCAACACCTCTTCCAACATAAGATACACCATCACCTCCTCCAACATCACCTCCTCCATCACCTCCAACACCTCTTCCAACATCACCTCCAACATCACCACCAACATCACCTCCACCATCACCTCCAACATCACCTCCAACATCACCTCCAACACCTCTTCCAACATCACCTCCACCATCACCTCGTCCAACATCACCTCCTCCATCACCTCCAACACCTCCACCATCACCTCCACCATCACCTCCACCATCACCTCCAACATCACCTCCACCATCACCTCCACCATCACCTCCAACACCTCCTCCACCATCACCTCCAACATCACCTCCAACACCTCCTCCACCATCACCTCCAACACCTCTTCCAACATCACCTCCACCATCACCTCCAACATCACCTCCTCCATCACCTCCAACACCTCTTCCAACATCACCTCCAACATCACCTCCACCATCACCTCCAACATCACATCCAACACCTCTTCCAACATCACCTCCACCATCACCTCGTCCAACATCACCTCCTCCATCACCTCCACCATCACCTCCACCATCACCTCCACCATCACCTCCAACACCTCTTCCAACATCACCTCCACCATCACCTCGTCCACCATCACCTCCTCCATCACCTCCAACACCTCCTCCATCACCTCCACCATCACCTCCAAAATCAACTCCGCCATCACCTCCACCATCACCTCCTCCACCATCACCTCCTCCATCTCCTCCGCCATCACCTCCACCATCATCTCCAACACCTCCTCCACCATCACCTCCTACAACATCACCTCCAACACCTCCTCCACCATCACCTCCAACATCACCTCCAACACCTCCTCCACCATCAACTCCAACACCTCTTCCAACATCAAATCCATCATCACCTCCTCCAACATCACCTCCTCCATCACCTCCAACACCTCCACCATCACCTCCACCATCACCTCCACTATCACCTCCACCATCTCCTCCGCCATCACCTCCACCATCACCTCCAACACCTCCACCATCACCTCCACCATCACCTCCACCATCACCTCCACCATCACCTCCAACATCACCTCCAACACCTCCTCCACCATCACCTCCAACACCTCTTCCAACATCACCTCCACCATCACCTCCTCCAACATCACCACCTCCATCACCTCCAACACCTCCACCATCACCTCCACCATCACCTCCACCATCACCTCCACCATCTCCTCCGCCAACACCTCCACCATCACCTCCACCATCACCTCCGCCATCACCTCCAACATCACATTATTTTATTTATTATTATTTCACCTAACCAGGTAGGCAAGTTGAGAACAAGTTCTCATTTACAATACTCATGGGATGAGTCGGACCGCAGAGTGAAGGAAAAGCAGCCAACAAAAATAAAGAAAAACCCTTTAATGCCTAGGTGTTCTGAAACTTTTCACCGGTAGTGTATAGGGTAGGAGCTACCGAATGTCATTTTTGGTGAGTTTGGATATTTGGAAGTGGATGTGAACGAGAAACATTGTGCAAAAGTTTTGAAGCATGCTTGTCTGAAGGAAGAGCAGAGACTGGCTCTTCAGCAGACTTTCTACGTGCTGTGGCTGAGTCTGAAGTCACTAGGACAAAGGGCCTCCCTGCTCTGCTCGGAGAAGATGGTGGAATAGCAGACGGGGGAGAGGAGGGGGGGAAGAGCAGGTGGGCAGAGAACGGAGAGGAGAAAAAAAAGCAAGGAAATCAAGATAGCACTGGCAGCTGTACAAACAAGTCATCCAAAGGGCTTTGACTTCTCAAACACGGCAGAAAGCTAACATAATATTAATTCAGCCACCTACCTGGAGAGCAAGTTAAACTTAGGGGTCGTGTTAACGCAGAATTTTGCATTTTTCATACAGGAAAAAAAAGGATAAAATGCATAAGAAATATCTTGCTGCGTTTTGTAAACTCAGAAGTAGAATTATTTGGAATGTACTTCCTGCTCGGCATCAGACTTCAGTGCTCCACTTGCACTTCTAAACTCGGATGAGAACAGACAGCGCTCTGACTGATGTGTAGCTACTTTTCTCTGGTACTTTGCGTGGTGTAGCCAGCCTATTTTTCTCCAGTAAAATGCAAGATGAACTTTAAGGAAAACATTAGGAAATGTACCTGGCTACATTCTTTCTACGATAGGCCTAAACATTAGAAATATGACGGCCATGTATCGGTTTTGAGAAAAAAAAATACCTTGCTTTTTCACTGTAAGCTCATTTACTTGTGTAGCTGCCAGCCACATAGCGTCACACTTCTGTCGTCATCTGATGACAATAAAGCTGTTTTCTGCCGAATGTGGTGCACTGATGTATTTTCTGTGAAGGGAAACTATAGCTGCACGTCCCTGATCACTCTATTGTAGCAACAAAAAACCCTATTGACTTTCAATATAAACCGTGACCCCTGTCAATACTCATCTGGACTCCCACTTTCTCCCGCTATTTACAAACAAACATGTGACTGGCTCAAATGTTCTGGGGAACCTCTTAAGGTTCATCATGTAAGATAATGTGACAGCTGAAATGAAGAATGGGATCTGGTTTATCCCCTAGCGCGTTGCACAAGTTGACTGCAGGTATTTACCTAGATACAAATATTAAAATGTATTGAAAAACCTCTTAGAAATAGTTTAGAAGGTATTGACAGTGTTGAAACACCCTCTTAGAAATAGTTTAAAAGGTATTGACAGTGTTGAAAACCCTCTTAGAAATAGTTTAAAAGGTATTGACAGTGTTGAAAAACCCTCTTAGAAATAGTTTAAAAGGTATTGACAGTGTTGAAAAACCCTCTTAGAAATAGTTTAAAAGGTATTGACGGTGTTGAAAAACCCTCTTAGAAATAGTTTAAAAGGTATTGACGGTGTTGAAAAACCCTCTTAGAAATAGTTTAAAAGGTATTGACAGTGTTGAAAAACCCTCTTGGAAATAGTTTAAAAGGTATTGACGGTGTTGAAAAACCCTCTTAGAAATAGTTTAAAAGGTATTGACAGTGTTTAAAAACCTCTTAGAAATAGTTTAGAAGGTATTGACGGTGTTAAAAACCCTCTTAGAAATAGTTTAAAAGGTATTGACGGTGTTGAAAAACCCTCCCATGGTTGTTTCCCGTATATGGTATATGGTATATGGTATATGGTATATGGGATATGGTATATGGTATATGGTATATGGTATATGGTATATGGTATATGGTATATGGGATATGGTATATGGTATATGGTATATGGTATATGGTATATGGGATATGGTATATGGTATATGGTATATGGTATATGGTATATGGGATATGGTATATGGTATATGGTATATGGTATATGGTATATAGTATATGGGATATGGGATATGGTATATGGTATATGGTATATGGTATATACGGTAAGTCTACTATCTGCGTTGACCCTTCTATTTCTTTTTCATTTAGCATTGTCTCTATGCTCTGTACTCACAGGACTCTACACGCTCATGCACACTTCTTACTCCAACACACACATTAAAACATCCACACACATTTATACTGACTACACACACGCGCACACACTCACATACACCCTTGTGACTCGTTTCAGGAAGCTAGACGTAGGTCACACGTCACTACTTCACAGGAGAGGCATTTTAAGGTCTTTTTGTATTTTGATCAAAATGTGTTTTTTTAGGGGGCAGAAAATGCCTACAGGAAAATGTGAACTTTCATGTGCCTGAATAACAAACTGTCATTGCATCTCAAAATACAAATACAATTGCTCAATTACGAGCCGAGTTGGTTTAGCCACGGAAAAAGACAGGAACCTTCCCGCTAGCCATGATTGGCTGAGATAATGGACGGGTTAGACATGCCAGGGGATGAGTTTGGATTGGTTTGCCATGTAGCATGCTTCTGTCTATAACGTGAGCTGCTCAGTATGTGTTGATAGTCCTTTCTACTGCAGCGCTTTTGAAAGACATAATGTTAGTCATCGAGAACTACAAAAGTGTTGCTACTTTTCTCAACAACATTAATTCCCTGAATTTAGCAGGCGCTATCGACAGGGCAGTTGGACAACGTTGTGATGGGCTACTTTCTGCACATGCCACGGTCAGTGTGAACCTGAGTGACTTGACACAACGCTGGCCAAACAAGATGTAGCTACAAACAAAACAGAGTCAAATGGTTCCAGTCTGCCGCGGGCGTTCATCCATGTATATGGGTAAGAGTCTAGATACATGTTCAGATATTATACATTTCTCATTTTGTCAGAAAGATGTTTTCATTGCAAGTTAAAGTGTATTGTTAGCTGGCGAGCGAACGTTACGGGTATGATTTGTGTAGTAATATTATTCTAATAAGAAATACATTTGCATTGCTAGTTAAAGCTAACATTGAACTTAGATGGTTAGCTTTAGCTACCTGCAAATTCATATTCCAGCTATGACAATACTTGTATTGGTAGTTGTATGAGTTGGGATTATGCCGGTTCATTGTTTAGCTAGCTAGGGTAGACAAAGAAGAGCTCTCCAGTAGGTGTACCAAGGGCCATTTTATTAACTTCTTGAAACTCCCCACCCCGGATCCGGGTTTGTGACTAAAGCCTCAGGCTCATTAGCATAACGCAACGTTAACGATTTCTGAAAATCGCAAATAAAATGAAAATAATGCGTCTGCTCTCAAGCTTAGCCTTTTCTTAACAACACTGTCATCTCAGATTTTCAAAATATGCTTTTGAACCATAGAAATTGACTAATTTGTGTAAGAGTATGCAAAGCTAGCATAGCATTTTGAGTAGCATTTAGCACGCAACATTTTCACAAAAACCAGATAACCAAATAAATAAAATCATTTACCTTTGAAGAGCTTCTGATGTTTTCAATGAGGAGACTCTCAGTTACATACCAAATGCGCAGTTTTTCCTGAAAGCGTCTGTGTGTAGGAGAAATCGTTCCGTTTTCTACATTGCGTCTGGCTACCGAAACGAACCGAAAATTCAGTCACCTACAACGTAAAACTTTTTCCGGATTAACTACATAATATCGACCGAAACATGGCAAACGTTGTTTGGAATCAATCCTCAAGGTGTTTTTTCACATATCTCTTCATTGATATGCAGTTCGTGGAAGCTTGCTTTCCTCTCTGTATCCCATGGAAAAATACTGGCAGGTGACTTTTGCGCACCAATTTCGGCGCAGGACACCGGGCGGACACCTGGTAAATGTGGTCTCTTATGGTCAATCTTCCAATGATCTGCCTACAAATACGTCACAATGCTGCAGACACCTTGGGGAAACGACAGAAAGGGCAGGCTCATTCCTCTCGCATTCACAGCCATATAAGGAGACAATGGAAAACAGAGCCTCAAAATCCTGCTCATTTCCTGGATGCCATCTCATCTTGGTTTTGCCTGAAGCTCACGTTCTAGGGCACGCACAGAGAATATCTTGGTAGTTTTGGACACGTCAGAGTGTTTTCTTTCGAAAGCTATCAATTATATGCATAGTCGAGCATCTTTTTGTGACAAAATATCTTGTTTAAAACGGAACGTTTTTCATCCAAAAATGAAATAGCGCCCCCATAGATGTAAGAGGTTAAAAGTGGGGTTATAAATTTATTCACTTTCAAAGCAGAGTGACCTTCCCATTGTTCCTCAACTGCAGTGTACGATATACCATTTTCTACCTCGAAGTCTCTACTTTTATCCAATGTAAAAAACACAATTGAAAAATGTTCTACATAGGACCGAATCCAGGTGGTGGGTCACATTTACGCTGCTGCTATTCTGTTTATCATACATCCTGATGCCTAGTCATCTTACCCCTATACATATCTCAAATAAAATAAAGTCAAATGTTATGTCACATACACATGGTTAGCAGATGTTAATGCGAGTGTAGCGAAATGCTTGTTGCTCTAGTTCCCTACAGTGCAGTAATATCTAACAAGTAATCTGGCAATTCCCCAACAACTACCTAATACACACAAATCTAAAGGGTGAATGAGAACATGTACATATAAATATATGGATGAGCGATGGCCGAGCGGCATAGGCAAGGTGCAATAGATGGTATAAAATACAGTATATACATGTGATATAACTGAACATGATTAAAATGGCATTATTTAGAGTGCATTGTAATAAAGTGACTAGTGAACCATTTATTAAAGCGGCCAGTGATTGGGTCTCATTGTAGGCAGCAGACTCTCTGAGTTAATGATTGCTGTTTAGCTGATTGCTGTTTAGCAGTCTGATGTCCTTGAGATAATCTACCTCTATCACTCCGGTATCCCTGCACATTGTAAATATGGTACTGGAACTGACCCTGTATTTAGTATGGTACTGAACTGACCCTGTATATAGTATGGCACTGAACTGACCCTGTATATAGTATGGCACTGAACTGACCCTGTATATAGTATGGTACTGAACTGACCCAGTATATAGTATGGTACTGAACTGACCCTGTATATAGTATGGCACTGAACTGACCCAGTATGTAGTATGGTACTGAACTGACCCTGTATATAGTATGGTACTGAACTGACCCTGTATATAGTATGGTACTGAACTGACCCAGTATATAGTATGGCACTGAACTGACCCTGTATATAGTATGGTACTGAACTGACCCTGTATTTAGTATGGTACTGAACTGACCCTGTATATAGTATGGTACTGAACTGACCCTGTATTTAGTATGGTACTGAACTGACCCTGTATATAGTATGGCACTGAACTGACCCTGTATATAGTATGGTACTGAACTGACCCTGTATATAGTATGGTACTGAACTGACCCTGTATTTAGTATGGTACTGAACTGACCCTGTATATAGTATGGCACTGAACTGACCCTGTATATAGTATGGTACTGAACTGACCCTGTATATAGTATGGCACTGAACTGACCCTGTATATAGTATGGTACTGAACTGACCCTGTATTTAGTATGGTACTGAACTGACCCTGTATATAGTATGGTACTGAACTGACCCAGTATATAGTATGGTACTGGAACTGACCCTGTATATAGTATGGTACTGAACTGACCCTGTATATAGTATGGTACTGAACTGACCCTGTATATAGTATGGTACTGAACTGACCCAGTATAAAGTATGGTACAGGACTGACCCTGTATATAGTATGGTACTGAACTGACCCTGTATTTAGTATGGTACTGAACTGACCCTGTATATAGTATGGTACTGAACTGACCCTGTATTTAGTATGGTACTGAACTGACCCTGTATATAGTATGCTTACTTACTTTATCCTGTTCTTGTTATTTTGTATTTTTATTTCTGGTGTGTTTTTGTATTATAATGTTTTTAGTACTACGTTGATATCGATATATCGGCCACCTGCCTCCCCCCTCTAACCACTAGGCTACCTGCCTCCCCCCTCTAACCACTAGGCTACCTGCCTCCCCCCTCTAACCACTAGGCTACCTGCCTCACCCCTCTAACCACGAGGCTACCTGCCTCCCTCTCTAACCACTAGGATACCTGCCTCCCCTCTCTAACCACTAGGCTACCTGCCTCCCTCTCTAACCACTAGGCTACCTGCCTCCCCCCTCTAACCACTAGGCTACCTGCCTCCCCCCTCTAACCACTAGGCTACCTGCCTCCCCCTCTAACCACTAGGCTACCTGCCTCCCCCTCTAACCACTAGGCTACCTGCCTCCCCCTCTAACCACTAGGCTACCTGCCTCCCTCTCTAACCACTAGGATACCTGCCTCCCTCTCTAACCACTAGGCTACCTGCCTCCCTCTCTAACCACTAGGCTACCTGCCTCCCCCTCTAACCACTAGGCTACCTGCCTCCCCCCTCTAACCATTAGGCTGCCTGCCTCCCCCTCTAACCACTAGGCTTCCTGCCTCCCCCTCTAACCACTAGGCTTCCTGCCTCCCCCTCTAACCACTAGGCTTCCTGCCTCCCCCTCTAACCACTAGGCTGCCTGCCTCCCCCTCTAACCACTAGGCTGCCTGCCTCCCCCATCTAACCACTAGTCTGCCTGCCTCCCCCTCTTAACCACTAGGCTGCCTGCCTCCCCCTCTAACCACTAGGCTGCCTGCCTCCCCACTCTAACCACTAGGCTGCCTGCCTCCCCACTCTAACCACTAGGCTGCCTGCCTCCCTCTCTAACCACTAGGCTACCTGCCTCCCCCCTCTAACCACTAGGCTGCCTGCCTCCCCCCTCTAACCACTAGGCTGCCTGCCTCCCCCCTCTAACCACTAGGCTACCTGCCTCCCTCTCTAACCACTAGGCTACCTGCCTCCCTCTCTAACCACTAGGCTGCCTGCCTCCCCCTCTAACCACTAGGCTGCCTGCCTCCCCCCTCTAACCACTAGGCAACCTGCCTCCCTCTCTAACCACTAGGCTGCCTGCCTCTCTCTCTAACCACTAGGCTACCTGCCTCCCTCTCTAACCACTAGGCTACCTGCCTTCCCCCTCTAACCACCAGGCTGCCTGCCTCCCCCCTCTAACCACTAGGCTGCCTGCCTCTCTCTCTAACCACTAGGCTACCTGCCTCCCTCTCTAACCACTAGGCTACCTGCCTTCCCCCTCTAACCACCAGGCTGCCTGCCTCCCCCCTCTAACCACTAGGCTACCTGCCTCCCCCTCTAACAACTAGGCTACCTGCCTCTCTCTAACCACTAGGCTACCTGCCTCCTCTCTAACCACTAGGCTACCTGCCTTCCCCCTCTAACCACTAGGCTACCTGCCTCTCTCTCTAACCACTAGGCTACCTGCCTCCCTCTCTAACCACTAGGCTACCTGCCTTCCCCCTCTCTAACCACTAGGCTACCTGCCTCCCTCTCTAACCACTAGGCTACCTGCCTCCCTCTCTAACCACTAGGCTACCTGCCTCCCCCTCTAACCACTAGGCTACCTGCCTCCCCCTCTAACCACTAGGCTACCTGCCTCTCTCTCTAACCACTAGGCTACCTTCCTCCCTCTCTAACCACTAGGCTACCTGCCTTCCCCCTCTAACCACTAGGCTACCTGCCTCCCTCTCTAACCACTAGGCTGCCTGTCCCGATTGAATGACATGTATGTGTATATTTATTTTGCAACGCTCGTGCAAGCAATGGGGCAGGTTTGGACAGCATGTATGTCACTCATCGTGATCTAGTCAGGTGATCTAGTTACAGATTGTCACGCCCTGGCCATAGACAGGCTTTTATTCTCTATTTTGGTTAGGCCAGGGTTTGACTAGGGTGGGCATTCAATGTTCCTTTTTCTACGTTTTTATATTTCTTTGTTTTTGGCCGGGTGTGGTTCTCAATCAGGGACAGCTGTCTATCGTTGTCTCTGATTGAGAACCATACTTAGGTAACTCTTGCCAACATGGGTTTTGTGGGTAGTTGTTATCTGTTGAGTGTTTGTATCTGCACCAGACAGAACTGTTTCGTTCGTTCACGTCATTGTTTTTTTTGTATTTTCAGTGTTCTATTCCTATTGAACAATATGAATACGTACCACGCTGCACCTTGGTCCTCACCTTCTTCCACCAACGGCTGTTACAGAACGACCCACCACCAACGGACCAAGAAGCGTGGTAAAAAGGAGGAATGGACATGGGAGGACATTCTGGACAGCAAGGGATCCTACACATGGGAGGAGATCCTGGCTGGAAGGGATCGCCTCCCATGGGAACAGGTGGAGGCAGCAGGAGAAGGGAACCAGCGGTACGAGGGAACACGGCTGGCAAGGAAGCCCAAGAGGCAGCCCCAAAACTGTTTTTTTGGGGTGGCACACGGGGAGTGTGGCGGAGTCAGGTTGGGGACTTGAGCCCATTCCCCGTGCTTACCGGGGTGAGCAGGTGACAGGTCAGGCCCCGTGCTATGGGGTGATGCGCACTGTGCCTCGGCCGAGTATTCACAGGCCGGTGTGCTCAGTGCCAGCGTCCCGCATTTGCCGGGTGGAAGCTGGCATCCAGCCAGAATGAGACCGTCAGTGCGCCTCCATGTCCCTGTGCATCCGGTGCCTCGGCCAAGGAAGAGGCCGTCTGTATGTCTCCCCAGGCTGGTGAGTCTTCTGCCTGTTCCCAGAACCAAGTCTCCCTCCTGTCCGGGGCTGCCAGAGCCGCCCTCCTGTCCGGGGCTGCCAGAGCCGCCCTCCTGTCCGGGGCTGCCAGAGCCGCCCTCCTGTCCGGGGCTGCCAGAGCCGCCCTCCTGTCCGGGGCTGCCAGAGCCTCCCTCCTGTCCGGAGCTGCCAGAGCCGCCCTCCTGTCCGGAGCTGCCAGAGCCACCCATCAGTCCAGAGGCACCAGACTCCGGAGCTGCCAGAATCGCAGCCCCTCCGTCCAGAGGCGCCCCTCAGTCCAGAGGCGCCCCTCAGTCCAGAGGCGCCCCTCAGTCCAGAGGCGCCCCTCAGTCCAGAGGCGCCCCTCAGTCCAGAGGCGCCCCTCAGTCCAGAAGCGCCCTCTACGAGGGTCTTCAGTCTGGGGCCCGCTGCGAGGGTCCCCGCACCCGAGCCGCCGCCGTAAAGAAGGCCCACCCGGACCCTCCCCTTTAGAGTCAGGTTTTGCAGCCAGAGTCCGCACCTTTGGGGGGGTTCTGTCACGCCCTGGCCATAGACAGGCTCTTATTCTCTATTTTGGTTAGGCCAGGGTGTGACTAGGGTGGGCATTCTATGTTCCTTTTTCTATGTTTTTGTATTTCTTTGTTTGGGTATGTCTATCGCTGTCTATCATTGTCTCTGATTGAGAACCATACTTAGGTAACTCTTGCCAACATGGGTTTTTGTGGGTAGTGTGTTTTCTGTTGAGTGTTTGTATCTGCACCAGACAGAACTGTTTCGGTTTCGTTCGTTCACAAGGTTTTTTTTGTTGTATTTTCAGTGTTCTATTCCTATTAAACAATATGAACACGTACAACGCTGCACCTTGGTCCTCACCTTCTTCCACCAACGGCTGTTACACAGATTGGATTTCACAACAACATGTTTCCCAGCTCTCCCTCTCCCTCTTCCTCTCTCTCAGAAAGTGACAGGGAGCAGCGTGTGTGTCTGCCAGCCGTCCTTTGATTCTCAACGTTGAGAATCATTTAACAGGGCAGTGTGTGTGTGTGTGTGTGTGTGTGTGTGTGTGTGTGTGTGTGTGTGTGTGTGTGTGTTTGTGTGTGTGTGTGTGTGTGTGTGTTTTAGCATTTGCAACTTCTGAGCTTAGTTCAAAGGAAAATATGCGTTAGCCTACATGCCTATTGCTTTGTTTACAATGTACAACGTTGACATTTCTACACATTCACACACCCACACCAGTGGTGCGTGAAAAATTACTGTTAAGACCATTCTGCAAATAGTCACACGTCAGATAAATGTGTGGTGCTTTTAAAGCAGCTGTTAGCTTTGATATGATAACGGCTCTCCCGAGGGGCGCAGTGGTCAGAGGTACTGCATCTCAGTGCCAGAGGCGTCACTACAGACCCCGGTTCCATCAAGCATAAGAAATGGAGTGTGGGGGAGGGTTTGACAGCTGGTTGGGTGTGTGTGTGTGTGTGTGTGTGTGTGTGTGTGTGTGTGTGTGTGTGTGTGTGTGTGTGTGTGTGTGTGTGTGTGTGTGTGTGTGTGTGTGGAATGAGCTTAAGCCCTGGCTGTGTGTGTGTGTGGAATGAGCTTAAGCCCTGGCTGTGGATGGAGTAATCGTTTCATTCAGTAGGTCAAGTTAAAGAGGCTGTTTTAATACGGACCGTCCAACAGATGGTCTTCAAGATAGAACTATTTCTATATTAAAACACATACTGTACAAAACGTATTTGGAGCAACGGCTGGTAGTTAGTTAGTCTCATTAAAAGGCAGAAGGAAGTCCTGGTGCTAATTTGTCAGTGAATGGTGAGACTCCAATGGGCCGACCCATAACGAACGGAGCCATAAGAGAAGGCCCAGAACTAGCCTTAAACAATTGGGTAAACCAACACATGGACAATACATCAACGTTAAAATAGCATGCAAGAGAGTGTGTCTGTGTGTATGTATGCGTGTGCCTGCCTGCGTGCGTGTTTTTGCATGCATACGTGTATGCGTGTGTGCGTGTGTACTGTATAATGATTCAGGGTAGGAAGCGTTCCCCGTTACCTGATATCAGCCCCGAGACCTGAACCCTAACCTTAACCTCTCCGACCCCAGGCCTAATCCTAACCTTAACCTCTCCGACCCCCAGGCCTAATCCTAACCTTAACCTCCCTGACCCCCAGACCTGAACCCTAACCTTAACCTCCCCGACCCCCAGGCCTAATCCTAACCTAAACCTCTCCGACCCCCAGACCTGAACCCTAACCTTAACCTCTCCGACCCCCAGGCCTAATCCTAACCTTAACCTCCCCGACCCCCAGACCTGAACCCTAACCTTAACCTCTCTGACCCCCAGACCTGAACCCTAACCTTAACCTCTCCGACCCCCAGGCCTAATCCTAACCTTAACCTCCCCGACCCCCAGACCTGAACCCTAACCTTAACCTCTCTGACCCCCAGACCTGAACCCTAACCTTAACCTCTCCGACCCCCAGGCCTAATCCTAACCACCCTTGAGCCCAAACTTGAAACTCTTTGACCCCTATGTTTAACCCTAATCATTTTCGAGACGTGAATCCTAACCTTAACCTCTCCGACCCCAATGCCTAACCCTAACCATCCCGGAGCCCTAATCCTAACCTTTCTGATCCCCATGCCTAACCTTAACCATTCCCGAGGCCTGAATCCTAACCTTAACCCCTCTGACCCTTATGCCTAACCCTAACCACCCTTGAGCCCTAATCTTTCTGACCTCTATGTCTAATCCTAACCATTCCTGAGGCCTAGGTCTAACCTTAACCACTTTGGAATACACCTAAACATAAATTCTCTCCTCCTCTTCTTTCCTTTTCTTCACACCTCCCTCCCCCCTCCCTCTTCTCTTATTTTTTTACTACTGTGGGGATTCATTTGTAATGTCTTGTCTTGTCTCCCGTTTTTCCCCCTCCAAACCCCCTTCCCCTTTTAATTTTTAATCATGTTTTTTTTATTTCATTAAAATATATTGGAGGATATATATAGCCCCTGTGCCTAACCCTAACCCAGCAAGGCTTTGAAAGGTGGGAGGAGGAAATGAGCAGAAAAGGACTTTGTAATAGCCTTTCATTTTGTCATCAGCATTCACTGAGATGCACACACACATACACACATACACACAAACACCCTAATTCACTTTGAAGTTTTTGAATATAATCAAGGGTTTTGTTGTAGCCTGTAAAATGAGATGTGACGGATAGTTCAGAGAGAGAGAAAGCGAGAGAGAGACGGCGACAGACAGAGATACTAGAGGTAGAGTATACTGTATAATAGAAAACATTCATGATTCCCTTAAGGGGCCATTCAGAAGGCTTACTCTCCAGTAACAAGCAACAATTAATTTCATACATCCCACAGGTGGATGTTATGTGTTACATGTTGATGTGTGAGTGAGTGAGTGAGTGAGTGAGTGAGTGAGTGAGTGAGTGAGTGAGTGAGTGAGAAAGAGATGCCAATGAAGCCCCTTGAATTGAGAGAGAGAGAGAGAGGGGGGGCGGTGAAAGAGAGAGGGAGGGGAGAGAGAGAGGAGAGAGAGGAGAAAGAGAGGAGAGAGAGAGGAGAGAGAGAGAGAGAGAGAGAGAGGGGAGAGAGAGATTGAGAGAGAGGAGAGAGATATTGAGAGAGAGGGGAGAGAGAGATAAAGAGAGAAAAGAGAGGGGAGAGAGAGGAGAAAGAGAGGGGAGAGAGAGAGGAGAGAGATAGAGAGAGGGGAGAGAGAGGAGAAAGAGAGAGAGAGAGAGAGAGAGAGAGAGCGAGAGAGAGAGAGAGAGAGAGAGAGGAGAGAGAGAGAGAGAGCGAGAGAGAGCGAGAGAGAGGGGAGAGAGATGAGAGAGGAGAGAGATATTGAGAGAGGGGAGAGAGATGAGAGAGGAGAGAGATATTGAGAGAGAGGGGAGAGAGAGGAGAGAGAAAGCAGAGAGAGAGAGAGAGAGAGAGAGGGGAGAAAGAGAGGAGAGCAAGATAGAGAGGAGAGAGAGATAGAGAGAGCGAAAGAGAGAGAGGACCAGTCTTAGAAACTGTGCAAAGGTGAACAAGCATTATAACTCCGTCAGGAAAAGCCATCCATGTACCTTTTATGGTGACAATAACCCTTATTTGATGTATATTTTGGAAATATTCGAATTAGGCTGTTTCTAAAAGAAAGAGCAATGGCAACTTCGCCAAGATTGATCACATTTCTGTAGAATGTTTTACAGTGACCTTTTCAAACTAAACATGCATGCTGCCTATAACACTTGATTTGTTTGATTTGTTTGACTTCAAAAAAATTTAAAAGTAAAATGCTACAGCCCGCACTTCTATCCAAAAGATGAATCGTTGTTCAATATTTTGTTTCTAAATAGATGATTGTGTTTCTATCTCCTGCCTTGGTATAGGCTCTGAGATGAAATGGGCTATGCTGTCCTGCTCCTATCATACAGCAATACTGTAGCTTACCCATACTGGCAAATGTTTAACATAAGCCACCAATCTATTTACTGTGTTGTGTTTTGTGTTTCATTTTTTGCAGTAACTTATGCTTTATTTGGCAAAGCACTGTGCATTGACTTTGCTGGACTGCCAGGAAATTCTGAAACATTTTTTTAGGCAAAAAAAAATATATATATATATAATAATAATAATAATAATAATAATAAATATATATATATATATTTACATACATATATTACAGAAGGCTACAAACAGTATTAGCATACACACTTCAAAGTAAAAGGCTATAAACCGGCTGCCAATGGGATCACATACAACAAAACAGATTTACTAGGCTACTGGGACCAATTAAATGAGAGATGGGCATGGGAAATTCTGTATGGATACTTTGAGATACTAAACCATTATGGTCTGTCGCGCCCTGACCTAAGAGAGCCCTTTTATGTCTCTATTTGATTTGGTCAGGGTGTGATTTGGGTGGTCATTCTATGTTCTGTTTTCTATGTTTTTCTATGTCTATGTTTTGGCGGGGTATGGTTCTCAATCAGGGACAGCTGTCTATCGTTGTCTCTGATTGGGAATCATACTTAGGCAGCCTTTTTCCCTTTTGTCATGGTGGGAAGTTAACTTTGTTAGTGGCACTAATGCCCTGTTAAGCTTCACGGTCGTTTTGTATTGTTTATTGTTTTTGTTGGCGACATGATCAAATAAAATCAAATGTACGCTCACCACGCTGCACCTTGGTCTACTTCCCATGACGACCGTGACATGGTCAGAAAAAGTGAGGAATTTATCCTGCGATGGTTCTGAAAATAAAACGAATAGGAATAGATACTTATGTAAATTTATTCACAAATTTAAACAGATATTTGCTCTTCTTACGAATGGAAAATGGCTGCATCTGTGATTAATTTTTTTATGAATAAATATAATATCACCCATTTGCACATATAAAATACTAGCCTTGCAATACAATACTTCAACCACCAGATACTGTGCGTACGCATGGTCTAAAGTTTGCGTGGAGGAAAGGACATTCTCACGCCAACTTTAGCGGGAAAAGGTTTTGGGGTATATGTTCTAAATATGTAACATTTATAAATGAGGCCCCAGGTACAGTAAGTGTCTCCAGGTACAGTAATGTCTTTCTTAGTGCAGTATAATAGTCTCATTGTGTCTTAGGTGTTCCATATTGCAGGTGCTCCACGTGAGTATAGGCGTGAGATAGAGAGGAGGGAGAGAGAGAGGAGAGAGATAGAGAGGAGAAAGAAAGGAAAGAGAGAGAGAGAACAGGAGAGAGTGGGGGAAAGAGAGAGAGAGAACAGGAGAGAGAGGGGGAAAGAGAGAGAGAGAACAGGAGAGAGTGGGGGAAAGAGAGAGAGAGAACAGGAGAGAGAGGGGGAAAGAGAGAGAGAGAACAGGAGAGAGAGGGGGAAAGAGAGAGAGAGAACAGGAGAGAGAGGGGGAAAGAGAGAGAGAGAGGAGAGAGAGTGGGGGAAAGAGAGAGAGAGAACAGGAGAGAGAGGGGGAAAGAGAGAGAGAGAACAGGAGAGAGAGGGGGGAAAGAGAGAGAGAACAGGAGAGAGAGGGGGAAAGAGAGAGAGAGAACAGGAGAGAGTGGGGGAAAGAGAGAGAGAACAGGAGAGAGAGAGGGGGAAAGAGAGAGAGAGAGAACAGGAGAGAGGGGGAAAAGAGAGAGAGAACAGGAGAGAGAGGGGGAAAAGAGAGAGAGAACAGGAGAGAGAGGGGGAAAGAGAGAGAGAGAACAGGAGAGAGAGGGGGAAAGAGAGAGAGAGAACAGGAGAGAGAGGGGGAAAGAGAGAGGGCAGGGAAACATAATTTCCCCTGGGTGATAAACCATCCACAACATCCTCTGACCACAGGAGCAGACATGGCAGACAGCCAGCCCTACACAGCAGCCAGCCAGACACAGCAGCCAGCCAGACACAGCATTCAGCCAGACACAGCAACCAGCCAGACACAGCAGCCAGCCAGACACAGCAGCCAGCCCTACACAGCAGCCAGCCAGACACAGCAGCCAGCCAGACACTGCATTCAGCCAGACACAGCAACCAGCCAGACACAGCAACCAGCCAGATACAGCAGTCAGCCAGACACAGCAGTCAGCCAGATACAGCAGCCAGCCAAACACAGCAGCCAGCCAGACACAGCATTCAGCCAGACACAGCAACCAGCCAGACACAGCAACCAGCCAGATACAGCAGTCAGCCAGACACAGCAGTCAGCCAGATACAGCAGCCAGCCAGACACAGCAGCCAGCCAGACACAGCAACCAGCCAGATACAGCAACCAGCCAGACACAGCAGCCAGCCAGACACAGCAGACAGCCAGACAAAGCAACCAGCCAGATACAGCAGTCAGCCAGATACAGCAGCCAGCCAGACACAGCAGCCAGCCAGACACAGCAGCCAGCCAGACACAGCAGTCAGCCAGACACTGCAGCCAGCCAGACACAGCAGCCAGCCAGACACAGCAGCCAGTCAGCCAGACACTGCAGCCAGCCAGACAGACAGACAGACAGAGCAGCCAGACAGCAAGACACAGCAGTCAACCAGACACAGCAGTCAGCCAGACACAGCAGCCAGCCAAACAGAGCAGCCAGACAGATAAAACAGTCAGGTTTTGGTGGTGATGGAGATGGTGGTGGTGGTGGCGGCAGTGGTAGCAGGAGAGGCGATGGTGGTGGTGGAGGTGGGGGTGGTGGTGGTGGTGGCGGCGGTGGGGTTGGAGGTGGTGGAGGGGGTGGTTGCGGGAGAGGCGATGGTGGTGGTGGTGGTGGTGGAGGTGGTGGTGGTGGTTGCGGGAGAGGCGATGGTGGTGGTGGTGGAGGCGATGGTGATGGTGGTGGCGGCGGTGGTAGCGGTAGAGGCGATGGTGGTGGTGGAGGTGGTGGTGGGGTTGGAGGTGGTGGAGGGGGTGGTTGCGGGAGAGGCGATGGTGGTGGTGGTGGTGGTGGAGGTGGTGGTGGTTGTGGGAGAGGCGATGGTGGTGGTGGTGGAGGCGATGGTGATGGTGGTGGTGGTGGTGGTGGTGGTGGTGGAGGTGTTGGTGGTTGGAGGAGGTGGAGGCGGTGGTTGCGGGAGAGGCGATGGTGGTGGTGGTGGAGGCGATGGTGATGGTGGTGGTGGTGGAGGTGGTGGTGGTTGGAGGTGGTGGAGGCGGTGGTTGCGGAGAGGCGATGGTGGAGGCGATGGTGATGGTGGTGGTGGTGGTGGTGGTTGCGAGAGAGGCGATGGTGGTGGAGGTGGAGGTGATGGTGGTGGTGGTGGAGGCGATGGTGATGGTGGTGGCGGTTGTTGTTGCGGGAGAGGCGATGGTGGTGGTGGAGGCGATGGTGGCGGTGGCGATGGTGATGGTGGTGGAGGTGGTGGTGGTGGAGGTGGTTGTGAGAGAGGCGATGGTGGTGGAGGTGGAGGCGATGGTGGTAGCGGTAGAGGCGATGGTGATGGTGGTGGTGGTGGTGGTGGAGGTGGTGGTGGTTGCGAGAGAGGCGATGGTGGTGGAGGTGGAGGCGATGGTGGTGGTGGTGGAGGCGATGGTGGTGGTGGTGGTGGTGGCAGCGGTGGTGGCGGAGGTGGTGGTGGAGGTGGTGGTGGTGGAGGTGGTGGTGGTGGTGGTGGTGGCGGCGGTGGTGGAGGTGGTGGTTGCGGGAGAGGCGATGGTGGTGGTGGTGGAGGTGATGGTGGTGGTGGAGGTGGTGGTGGTTGGAGCTGGTGGAGGCGGTGGTTGCGGGAGAGGCGATAGTGGTGGTGGTGGAGGCGATGGTGATGGTGGTGGAGGTGGTGGTGGTTGCGAGAGAGGCGATGGTGGTGGAGGTGGAGGTGATGGCGATGGTGGTGGTGGTCGCGGTTGTTGTTGCGGGAGAGGCGATGGTGGTGATGGTGGAGGCGATGGTGGTGGTGGTGGAGGTGATGGTGGTGGAGGTGGTGGTTGCGGGAGAGGCAATGGTGGTGGTGGTGGTGGAGGTGGTGGAGGTGGAGAGGATGGCGATGGTGGTGGTGTTGTAAGTAGTGGTGGTGGAGTTGGTGGTGGTGGCGGTGGTGGTGTTGGTGGCGGTGGTGGTGTTGGAGGTGGTAGCGGCGGTGGTTGCGGGAGAGGCGATGGTGGTGGTGGTGGAGGTGGTGGAGGTGGTGGTGGAGGCGATGGTGGTGGTGGAGGTGGTGGTGGTTGCGGGAGAGGCGATGGTGGTGCTGGTGGAGGTGGAGGCGATGGTGGTGGTGGTGGTGGAGGTGGTGGTGGAGGTGGTGGTGGTGGCGGTGGTGGCAGCGGTGGTGGCGGAGGTGGTGGTGGTGGTGGTG
>NC_088239.1:12420306-12427806 GCF_036934945.1 Oncorhynchus masou masou | reverse complement strand
TGGGATGATTTCCCTTTTAAAGCACTAAAAGTATTTCTGATGTTAATAATATTATTTTATATACTGTTCAAATGAAAGTCAGCCTCCTTTAAAGGAGAACATTGCACAATTACACATGACATCACAAGACAAAGGGTATGCTATATGACTCTATGTGTCGTCCAATTGGATAAAGGATAGAATACCTTCATTTAACCCCAAAAAACATTTGTGTGGCATTTAGTATAAAATGAAAATGAGATTAAGTACATTTAAATATCACATTCTATATAGTGAAGCTACAACAGTCCACACAGGTAAAGAATGAATTTCCCTTATAGACATTCTATATAGTGAAGCAACAACAGTCCACACAGCTAAAGAATGAATTTCCCTTATAGACATTCTATATAGTGAAGCTACAACAGTCCACACAGCTAAAGAATGAATTTCCCTTATAGACATTCTGTATAGTGAAGCAACAACAGTCCACACAGCTAAAGAATGAATTTCCCTTATAGACATTCTATATAGTGAAGCAACAACAGTCCACACAGCTAAATAATGAATTTCCCTTATAGACATTCTATATAGTGAAGCAACAACAGTCCACACAGCTAAAGAATGAATTTCCCTTATAGACATTCTATATAGTGAAGCAACAACAGTCCACACAGCTAAAGAATGAATTTCCCTTATAGACATTCTATATAGTGAAGCAACAACAGTCCACACAGGTAAAGAATGAATTTCCCTTCTGGACTAGAAAGAAAAGAACAGACTGAATGGAATAGATTTGTATTTGTCCATTATTTAATGTACACACCTTAATGTAAACACCTTAATGTGCACACCTTAATGTACACACCTTAATGTACACACCTTAATGTACACACCTTAATGTAAACGCCTTAATGTACACACCTTAATGTACACACCTTAATGTAAACACCTTAATGTACACACCTTAATGTGCACACCTTAATGTACACACCTTAATGTACACACCTTAATGTAAACGCCTTAATGTACACACCTTAATGTGCACACCTTAATGTACACACCTTAATGTACACACCTTAATGTAAACGCCTTCATGTACACACCTTAATGTACACACCTTAATGTACACACCTTAATGTACACACCTTAATGTAAACGCCTTAATGTACACACCTTAATGTGCACACCTTAATGTACACACCTTAATGTACACACCTTAATGTAAACGCCTTCATGTACACACCTTAATGTACACACCTTAATGTACACACCTTAATGTAAACGCCTTCATGTACACGCCTTCATGTACACACCTTAATGTAAACACCTTAATGTACACACCTTAATGTGCACACCTTAATGTACACACCTTAATGTACACACCTTAATGTACACACCTTAATGTAAACGCCTTAATGTACACACCTTAATGTGCACACCTTAATGTACACACCTTAATGTAAACACCTTAATGTACACACCTTAATGTAAACGCCTTCATGTACACACCTTAATGTACACACCTTAATGTACACACCTTAATGTAAACGCCTTCATGTACACACCTTAATGTACACACCTTAATGTGCACACCTTAATGTACACACCTTAATGTAAACACCTTAATGTACACACCTTAATGTACACACCTTAATGTACACACCTTAATGTAAACGCCTTCATGTACACACCTTAATGTAAACGCCTTCATGTACACACCTTAATGTACACACCTTAATGTGCACACCTTAATGTACACACCTTAATGTAAACACCTTAATGTACACACCTTAATGTACACACCTTAATGTAAACGCCTTCATGTACACACCTTAATGTACACACCTTAATGTACACGCCTTGATGTAAACGCCTTAATGTGCACACCTTAATGTACACACCTTAATGTAAACGTCTTAATGTACACACCTTAATGTACACACCTTGATGCACACACCTTAATGTACACACCTTAATGTACACACCTTAATGTGCACACCTTAATGTACACACCTTAATGTAAACGCCTTAATGTACACACCTTAATGTGCACACATTAATGTACACACCTTAATGTAAACGCCTTGATGCACACACCTTAATGTACACACCTTGATGCACACACCTTAATGTACACACCTTAATGTGCACACCTTAATGTGCACACCTTAATGTACACACCTTAATGTAAACGCCTTGATGCACACACCTTAATGTACACACCTTAATGTAAACGCCTTAATGTGCACACCTTAATGTACACACCTTAATGTAAACGCCTTAATGTGCACACCTTAATGTACACACCTTAATGTAAACGCCTTGATGCACACACCTTAATGTACACACCTTGATGCACACACCTTAATGTACACACCTTAATGTGCACACCTTAATGTACACACCTTGATGCACACACCTTAATGTACACACCTTGATGCACACACCTTAATGTACACACCTTAATGTGCACACCTTAATGTACACATCTTGATGTACACACCTTAATGTAAACGCCTTAATGTACACACCTTAATGCACACACCTTAATGTTCACACCTTAATGTACACACCTTAATGTAAACGCCTTAATGTACACACCTTAATGTACACATCTTGATGTACACACCTTAATGTGCACACCTTGATGCACACACCTTAATGTACACACCTTAATGTAAATGTACACACCTTAATGCACACACCTTAATGTACACACCTTAATGTACACACCTTAATGTAAACACCTTAATGTACACACCTTAATGTAAACACCTTAATGTGCACACCTTAATGTACACACCTTAATGTAAACGCCTTGATGTACACACCTTGATGCACACACCTTAATGTACACACCTTAATGTAAACACCTTAATGTGCACACTACAGGCAGTGGGCAGCACAGGGTCAGCCACAAAGCAGATGATACACAATGACTATCATGTCATAAAATATTCTTACAAGACAGACAGTATATCAAGTTATATACAATCTTATTACAAGACATACAAAGCTCTCCCTACCATTCGTTCATAGAGTATCCTTGATAGAATATCAGAGATGCTTCTCAAATCCTTCTTCATCCTTCTCCAACTTTCTCCATCTTTCTCAATCCTCAAACCTTCTCAATCCGGGACTCAATTCTTCTCAATCCTCAAATATTCTCCATACTTCTCAAACCTTCTCAATCCGGACTCTATCCTTCTCAAATTCTTCTCAACCTTCTCCATCCTTCTCAAACCTTCTCCATCCTTCTCCATCCTTCTCAATACTTCTCCATCCTTCTCAACCCTTCTCCATCCTTCTCAAACATTCTCCATCCTTCTCACCCGTCTCAATCCGGACTCAGTACTTCTCAAATCCTTCTCAATCCTTCTCCATCCTTCTCTGTCCTTCTCAACCATTCTCAATCCTTCTCCATCCTTCTCTGTCCTTCTCAACCATTCTCAATCCTTCTCCATCCTTCTCTGTCCTTCTCACCCATTCTCAATCCTTTTCCATCCTTCTCAATTCTTCTCCATCCTTCTCCATCCGGACTCAATCGATAACACACACTTTAGGAAATGACTAAACAACAGAGGAAGTCTGCAGGATGATGCATCGCACACACACACACCAACACACACACACACACAAGCACACACTAACACACACACACACACACTAACACACACACACACACACACACACACAAGCACACTAACACACACACACCAACACACACACACCGACACCCGCACACACTTGTTCCTAGGAATTTGACCCTCATCATCAATAGGCAGGATTATCCAGTTCCATGAAAAGAGAGATACACTGAGTCTGGGAAGGAGGGAGGGGAGAGACCTCAGCAAGGCATGGGTTGCCAGTGTGACAGAAGAGAGGGGAAGAAAGACTGAGGGTCTGAAAGAGGTAAGCGAGAGACAGAGAGAGTGATGGAGAGACAGAGAGGGGTGAGGGAGAGGTGAGTGGAGAGAGAGGTGAAAGAAAGAGGTGTGTGTTTGAGAGGGGGGGTGCGAGAGAGAGAGAGAGAGACAGAGAGGGGTGAAAAGAGGAAGCAGCCATTCTTGTCTGAGTGATGGTGTACAGGACCTTGAACAAGGGTTAATGGACTATATCTGTTGTTAACACACACCTGCGTGCACACACACACGCACACACCAAGCCGTCTGTCCTACTGGAAGAAACA
This sequence comes from Oncorhynchus masou masou, assembly GCF_036934945.1. Taxonomy (NCBI): domain Eukaryota; kingdom Metazoa; phylum Chordata; class Actinopteri; order Salmoniformes; family Salmonidae; genus Oncorhynchus; species Oncorhynchus masou. The sequence goes on along the minus strand of NC_088239.1, from coordinate 12,423,635 downwards.
ACCTGGTAAAGGCCACAGTACTCCCACTAAGACAAATGTTGTTATTACTCCCTGCCTTTGCATTCAATTTGTTTCTTAAGCCGCTTGAATACCTAATTTACCCATTTACAGGGCTAGATGGAGTGAGTTAATCTCCACACTCCTTCCCCTGACTACAGCCGTCCCTTTATCTTCACCCATAGAGCGAGAGGAAATACAGGACGTCTAGAGGACGTAGAAGGAACCTGGAAGTGTGACAGCGAAGAATGCTGTTTGTGCCGTGTTCGGTCTTCCCATGATACCGCTGGGGAAGCTGTCCAGTTCCCTAGTGCTGAAATCCATGGCGCTTGCGTCATATAATAGCCCACATTTCATGTGAAGTGTTAGCTGGGCCTATACATGAAGCAGAATAGTTTTTTTGAATGAAACTAAATAACACCACAATCTACAACTGAGGAAACACAGGGCCTATAGAGACCTAGTTTGTAAAAGCTGTTGTGTGTGTCACGCCCTGATCTGTTTCACCTATCCTTGTGATTGTATCCAACCCCTCCAGGTTTCACTGATTTTCCCAGTGTATTTATCCCTGTGTTTCCTGTCTCTCTGTGCTAGTGCATTTATCTCTGTGTTTCCTGTCTCTCTGTACCAGTGTATTTATCCCTGTGTTTCCTGTCTTTCTGTACCAGTGTATTTATCCCTGTGTTTCCTGTCTCTCTGTACCAGTGTATTCATCCCTGTGTTTCCTGTCTCTCTGTACCAGTGTATTTATCAATGTGTTTCCTGTCTCTCTGTGCCAGTGTATTTATCCCTGTGTTTCCTGTCTCTCTGTACCAGTGTATTTATCCCTGTGTTTCCTGTCTCTCTGTAACAGTGTATTTATCCCTGTGTTTCCTGTCTCTCTGTACCAGTGTATTTATCCCTGTGTATCCTGTCTCTCTGTACCAGTGTATTTATCCCTGTGTTTCCTGTCTCTCTATACCAGTGTATTTACCCCTGTGTTTCCTGTCTCTCTGTACCAGTGTATTCATCCCTGTGTTTCCTGTCTCTCTGTACCAGTGTATTTATCCCTGTGTTTCCTGTCTCTCTGTACCAGTGTATTTATCCCTGTGTTTCCTGTCCCTCTGTACCAGTGTGTTTATCCCTGTGTTTCCTGTCTCTCTGTACCAGTGTATTTATCCCTGTGTTTCCTGTCTCTCTGTGCCAATGTATTTAGCCCTGTGATTCCTGTCTCTCTGTGCCATTGTATTTATCCCTGTGTTTCCTGTCTCTCTGTACCAGTGTATTTATCCCTGTGTTTCCTGTCTATCTGTGCCAGTTTGTCTTGTATGTTTCCAAGTCAACCAGCGTTTTCCCCGTTCTCCTGCTTTTGGCATTCTCCTTATTCTAGTCCTCCCGGTTTTGACCCTTGCTTGTTCTGGACTTTGTACCCGCCTGCCTGACCATTCTGCCTGCTGTGACCATGAGCCTGTCTGCCACTCTGTAAATAAATAAAATAAATATATCCCATTTAGCAGACGCTTTTGTCCAAAGCGACTTACAAGTCGGCTGGGGCCACTACTTTTACATATGGGTGGCCCCAGCGGGAATCGAACCCACGACGCTTGGCGTTGCAAGCGCCATGCTCTACCGACTGAGCCACACAGGACCCTCCTGGACTACGATCTGGTTTGGACTTTTTTGCCTGTCCTCGACCATTCTCCTGCCTACCCCTTTGGATTAATAAACACTGTAAGACTCCAACCATCTGCCTCCTGTGTCTGTATTTGGGTCTTGCATTGTGTGTGTGTGTGTGTGTGTGTGTGTGTGTGTGTGTGTGTGTGTGTGTGTGTGTGTGTGTGTGTGTGTGCGTGCGTGCGTGCGTGCGTGCGTGCGTGTGTCCTAAAGTGCACTGTTCCTGCTAACATCTGCAGCACAAAATGGAAGGAGAGTGAGTTCCCTGGTTGTCTCTGTCTCTATTGGCAGGCCAGCACTAACAATCAGGGATAAAATGGGACACATCAGAATGCAGGCTACTCTGATGGCAGATCAACTGCACTACCTACTGACAAGATAGAATGGTGAGTGGTGACTCCAACTGATAGAATGGTGAGAGGTGACTCCAACTGATAGAATGGTGAGTGGTGACTCCAACTGGTAGAATGGTGAGTGGTGACTCCAACTGGTAGAATGGTGAGTGGTGACTCCAACTGATAGAATGGTGAGGGGTGACTCCAACTGGTAGAATGGTGAGTGGTGATTCCAACTGGTAGAATGGTGAGTGGTGACTCCAACTGGTAGAATGGTGAGGAGTGACTCCAACTGGTAGAATGGTGAGGAGTGACTCCAACTGGTAGAATGGTGAGTGGTGACTCCAACTGGTAGAATGGTGAGTGGTGACTCCAACTGGTAGAATGGTGAGGAGTGACTCCAACTGGTAGAATGGTGAGGAGTGACTCCAACTGGTAGAATGGTGAGGGGTGACTCCAACTGATAGAATGGTGAGTGGTGATTCCAACTGATAGAATGGTGAGGGGTGACTCCAACTGGTAGAATGGTGAGTGGTGACTCCAACTGGTAGAATGGTGAGTGGTGACTCCAACTGGTAGAATGGTGAGGAGTGACTCCAACTGGTAGAATGGTGAGGAGTGACTCCAACTGGTAGAATGGTGAGTGGTGACTCCAACTGATAGAATGGTGAGGAGTGACTCCAACTGGTAGAATGGTGAGGAGTGACTCCAACTGGTAGAATGGTGAGGAGTGACTCCAACTGATAGAATGGTGAGGAGTGACTCCAACTGGTAGAATGGTGAGGAGTGACTCCAACTGGTAGAATGGTGAGGAGTGACTCCAACTGGTAGAATGGTGAGGAGTGACTCCAACTGGTAGAATGGTGAGGAGTGACTCCAACTGGTAGAATGGTGAGGAGTGACTCCAACTGATAGAATGGTGAGTGGTGACTCCAACTGATAGAATGGTGAGGAGTGACTCCAACTGATAGAATGGTGAGGAGTGACTCCAACTGGTAGAATGGTGAGGAGTGACTCCAACTGATAGAATGGTGAGGAGTGACTCCAACTGATAGAATGGTGAGGAGTGACTCCAACTGGTAGAATGGTGAGGAGTGACTCCAACTGGTAGAATGGTGAGGAGTGACTCCAACTGGTAGAATGGTGAGGAGTGACTCCAAATGGTAGAATGGTGAGGAGTGACTCCAACTGATAGAATGGTGAGGAGTGACTCCAACTGGTAGAATGGTGAGGAGTGACTCCAACTGATAGAATGGTGAGGAGTGACTCCAACTGATAGAATGGTGAGGAGTGACTCCAACTGATAGAATGGTGAGTGGTGACTCCAACTGATAGAATGGTGAG
>NC_088239.1:12242806-12417806 GCF_036934945.1 Oncorhynchus masou masou | reverse complement strand
GAAGGGTGGATCAGTGGTGAGTGGGAGACAGATAGAATGAAGGAGAGAGAAGAGGAAGGGAGAGGTAGAGAGAAAAAAGAGAGGATAGAAGGGACAAAAAGAATCACAGAGAGAAGAGAAAGGGACAGAGTCATTTCCAGTGAGTGAGTGAGTGAGTGAGTGAGTGAGTGAGTGAGTGAGTGAGTGAGTGAGTGAGTGAGTGAGTGAGTGAGAAAAAAGAAAGAGGGAGAGAGAAAGAGAGAGATTGGAAAGAATTAACAAAAAACTGAGCAAACTACAATGCTATTTGTCCCTAAACAGAGAGTACACAGTGGTAGAATACTTGACCACTGTGACTGACCCAAAATTATGGAAAGATTTGACTATGTACAGACTCAGTGAGCATAGCCTTGCTATTGAGAAAGGTCACTGTAGGCAGATCTGACTCTCAAGAGAAGACAGGCTATGTGCTCACTGCCCACAAAATGAGGTGGAAACTGAGTTGCACTTCCTAACATCCTGCCAAATATATGACCATATTAGAGACACATATTTCCCTCAGATTACACAGATCCACAAAGAATTCGAAAACAAACCCAGACTTGATAAACTCCCATATCTACTGGGTGAAATACGACAGTGCCATCACAGCATCAAGATGTGTGACCTGTTTCCACAAGAAAAGGTCAACCATTGAAGAACAAACACCATTGTAAATACAACCCATATTTATGTTTATTTATTTTCCCTTTTGTACTTTATCTATTTGCACATCGTTACAACACTGTATATATACATAATATGATATTTGAAATGTCTCTATTATTTTGGAACTTCTGTGAGTGTAATGTCTACTGTTCATTTTTATTGTTTATTTCACTTTTGTATATTATCTACTTCACTTGCTTTGGCAATGTTCACATATGTTTCCCATGCCAATAAAGCCGCTTGAATTGAATTGAATAGAGAGAGAGAGAGAGATGGCAGTGCAATGAATTAACAGCTAACAGCCTGGTTTCCCCTCTCCTGGTTTCCCTGTTTCTGAGTATGATTAATCTACCGACCACACACATGCACAAACACACAGCTGCATAGATGCAGTAATAATGAGATATTATAAATAAAACCCAGGAGGGCAGTTAACTGTAACAGCTTGTAGGACCAACATGAATATTTAATATGCTTCCAGTAGTCAGATGTGGTAGTGTCCTGATCCAAACCTCTACGGTTCCATAACAGGGTTACTACTCCTGGACAAAGCTATACATGAGTGTGCTTTGGTCCTGTGGATCATATAGAATCGGGTATGTTACTTAGAGCAGGGCGGCTGGAACCAACCGATATAACTCTAAACAAGCTACAGAGATATACACTATATCTCCAAAATAATCTAATCGGTCTGCAATGATAAACACACAGCTTTATTTAGATAGGTTACACCGCATGCACGTTGACAACATCAACAACAACAACAAATAAAGTGGCAACCAATCCAAGCATGAAGTTCCACCACCACGAGCATGTTTTTCTCATAGGCTACCTTTTCCGGGTAGGCGAGTATCCCTTAAAACGAAGCCTTGACAACAACACCAGACCCGGTATAATAACATATAAGACCATGTACCTTCTGGGAATAAGAGGGAAATTGTATTGAGCGTCCTAGCTGCTGCGTCGCATAAATATATGTACCCACTAAACACGCACGACAAAATACAGTCAGTTGGCAATGAACCCATCTACAAAATAGCCAAAATAGTCATAATGGCACAAAACATTATTTCCGTGCGTCAGGGGTCGGTTCTCATGCCCTGTCTTCCACAGTTCCCTGCCCCGAGATGCCCCCGCGAGCCACCACCAGCTCAAATGACGATGAAACAAACCGGTAACTTACGTGCTGAAGGGAGAGCACCGTGCAAGCTGCTGAAACTGTTAAATATCCACAGCATTGACGTTAACGGGAGTGTTAAAACCAGCCCGGGACTTCGCCGGTGCATCTTAGCGTTGATAAAAGACTGAAAACGGAATAAATGAAAGTGTCGGAGAAATATATCCGTTCAGTGCGAGACACGGCTTTCCTGCCGCTCGAGAGCTACAGACTGGCGATGAGAAGACTATGCGCGCGAATATCTCTATCTCTAATTCCCACCCACCCTCCCCCTCTCTCCCTCCCTCCCTCCCTCCCTCACTATCTCTCTTTCTCTCTCTCCCTCCCTCTCTCTCCCTCCCTCCCCCTCTCCCCCTCTCTCCCTCACTCCCCCTCTCTCACTCTCTCTCTTTCTCTCGCACTCTGACTGTTTCTCTCTCGCACTCCCTCTCTCTCTCTCTCTCTCTCTCTCTCTGTCTCTCTCTCACCCTGTCTCTCTATCTCTCACACTCACTCAATATTATAGACTCCCAACAAACCATAGCTATTCGTGCCCTCGGTTCCCAACTTTAACGACGTCACCAACAGCAGCACTCGGTGATAGTAAGAGATGGTTCATTACAATATCAATGCATTTTTATGGTAGGCAGTACTCAGTGCCGTGTGGACTAGTGAGACTGATGGCTCTTCTGAAGGAAGCTTCCTTTGGTTCAGAGGTCGCTAACCTGTGCTGAATGCTGCTGAAGTTGCTCTCAATTCAATTCAATTCAAAGGGCTTTATTGTGCTGGGAAACATATGTTTACATTGTTGAAGCAAGTGATATAGATAATAAACAATAGTGAAATGAACAATACAAAATGAACAGTAAACATTACATTATGTCTATATACCGTGTTGTAACGATGTGCAAATAGTTAAACTACAAAAGGGAAAATAAATAAATATAGGTTGTATTTACAGTGGTGTTTGTTCTTCACTGGTTGCCCTTTTCTTGTGGCAACAGGTCACAAATCTTATTGCTGTGATGGCACACTGTGGTATTTCACCCAATAGATATGGGAGTTTATCAAAATTTGATTTGTTTTCAAATTCTCTCTCTAACACTCTTTCGCCTCCCACCTCTTGCTGCAGACCATATACCACAGGTATGACAAAACAGTTATTTTTACTGCTCTAATTACGTTGGTAAACAGTTTATAATAGCAATAAGACACCTCGGGGGTTTGTGATATATGAGCAATATACCACGGCTAAGGGTTGTGTCCAGGCATTGCACATTGCGTCGTGCATAAGAAGCCCTTAGCCGTAGTATATTGGCCATATTATTGCTTCATTGTAGCCTACACATTGCAGATAAGCCTATGATAGGCTAGCCCTGTGCTTCTCAAACTTTGGGGCGGGTGAGGGGGTCGGCAGGGGATAGCTTTTTAAAGGAATTCAGTCCAACTTACTCTTCAAAGTTGTAATTGTAGAATGCACGAAGTACAATTAGTAAATTGGGTAGTGTATCATCAGTTTTGCTGTTGTCATGTCAGTCATTGCATGACCTTAGAGAGCTATTTATAACAGATCAACTAGCCCGTGTCAGCTAATGTTTTTTAGCTGGGTCTTTTAGCCCATAGATGTTGTTGTAATGTTTGTCACTCAAATCATCTTCAAAACTGCAACGTGTTCTCTGCACCCCAAGACAAAATGTGTAGAATAGCAGGAAATGAGCTTTAAAAATGACAGAATAGTCTCCATCTCAAAAAATGTATAGAATTGCAGGAAATAAGCTTTAAACCTGCAACATTTTCCCCAATGCTGGTAGGGGGTGTCTGAGTGGAAATGTGTTGGAACTCCTAGGCTGGGCTACTCCACACATTTAAAAAGGGGGAAATGTCTGGATGGGCTTGATGGTGCTTAGATGAATGGTAATATAAGAAGGGCCTTTTGATTCTGGATGTAGAGAAATGGACGGCACTCCAAAAGACATTTTGTGCAGCAGTCAAGGCTGATCACCTGGTCGCATGTGAATTCCACGACATGACCTGGTATGGAGATATTAAAGTAAACTCAGTAGCCTATCAACACTGAACAATATTTTGGACGTTTTTTCATTCATTCAAGCTGCTGTGAAGAACCTACAGTGGCAAGAAAATGTATGTGAACCCTTTGCAAATAGCTGGATTTCTGCATAAATTGGTCATACAATTGGATCTGATCTTCATCTAAGTCATAACAACAGACAAACACAGTCTGCTTAAACTAATAACACACAAACAATTATACATTTTCATATTTTTATTGAAAGCACTGTGTAAACATTCACAGTGCAGGGTGGCAAAAGTATAACTGGTTGACCCTTTAGGTCTTCTGAGATCTCTTCTGTTAGAGGCATGGTTCACATCAGGCAATGCTTCTTGTGAATAGCAAACTCAGTGTTTTTTATAGGGCAAGGCAGCTCGAACCAACATCTCCAATCTCGTCTCATTGATTGGATTCCAGGTTAGCTGACACCTGACTCCAATTAGCTTTTGGAGAAGTCATTAGCCTAGGGGTTCACATACTTTTTCCAACCTACACTGTGAATGTTTAAATGATGTATTCAATATAGACAAGAAAAATACAATAATTTGTGTGTTATTAGTTTTAAGCACACAATGTGTCTATTGCTCTTACTTAAAGGGTACCCTAGTGGTTAGAGCGTTGGACTAGTAACCGAAAGGTTGCAAGGTCGAATCCCTGAGCTGACAAGGTACAAATCTGTCATTCTGCCCCTGAACAGGCCACTGTTAACCCACTGTTCCTAGGACGTCATTGAAAATAAGAATTTGTTCTTAACTGACTTGCCTAGTAAAAAAAATGAAGATTGACTAAATTTGATGACCAATTTATGCAGGAATTCAGGTAATTCCAAAGGGTTCATATACAGTACAGTAGGCCTACTGGCGTTGAGAGCTCTTAATGGCTCGTCCACATAGAATTTGCTTTCCAAACATAGGCTAGACCTACATCTATGGTTGGGTGGTGTTCGTGTTCCCATTCATTGCAGATATAAAAAACAAAGGTCCAACCCATTTAATTTACAGTATAACGTGTGCAGAGAGGTGTGTTTCTGTAGGCATTTTCCTGGGAGGAGTTAAAAACCGCTCTCCTCTCACCTGTGCTAATTAATACTTCCTGGTCACCTGTGTTGGCCTCCCCTTCCTGTGCCATGAGACCCATAACCCCACATGAGAGTGCCCTTACTAGTGTACAAAACAAGCTGAAACATCCCTAGACAGACAACACACATGGGACGTGTTCCCATGCTCAGATGCTGCACACATCATCAACTGTGCTGTTGGGCACCAGATTGATGTGGTTAGTTGACACGTAATGTCCATCCAGGCGCAGTAAGATCTGGCATCCGTCGGAGTCATGCGTCCACAGCCTAAACAACACGTTGGAAGGCCAAAATGGCTCCCACACCAGGTTAGATTTGCAGTGTTTCTCTCCTAAATGAGTGCAGAATTGATTTATGTTAATTAGTGACCTTCAGTGTCAATCGCTCTGTGGATTATTAGCATATTCTCAAAATAGCACTGGAAGTACTGAAGAATACCAATATCTGCACTGTGTTGTTCACTAAGATATCCATATGTCTGCTTGTATTCTGTCACACGTTACATAATAATAACAATAATAATAATTATATCTAGTCCAACGTGTGACAGAATACAAACAGGCATATGGAAATCTGAGACTTACAATAATATTATTATTATATTATATAGACTACCTTCTATCAGAATATATCATCGTGTCACGTTCTGACCTTAGTTCTTTTGTTATGTCTTTGTTTTTAGTATGGTCAGGGCGTGAGTTGGGTGGGTTGTCTATGTTCTTTTGATTTGGGATTTCTGTGTTTGGCCTGGTATGGTTCTCAGTCAGAGGCAAGCTGTCATCGTTGTCCCTGATTGAGAACCATCCTTAGGTTGTCTGGTTGCACTTTTGAGTTGTGGGTGCCTTTTTTCCGTGTTAGTGTTTGTGCCACACATCTTCAAATAATACTTTTGCAGGAATCTCCTTGCGAATGATTTTGCCGAAGATTGTTTTGTTTGTTTCGTTCATTCTCCGTTGTTATTCTGTAGTTTAGTGTTCTTGTAAATAAAGTAACCTTATGGACGCTTACCACGCTGCACATTGGTCCGATCTCTCCTACTCCTCTTCGTCGGAGGAAAAAGACGACCGTTACACATTGTATGTTATAGCATCAGAATATACTGGTATATACTGTTATAGCATCAGAATATACTGGTATATACTGTTATAGCATCAGAATATACTGGTATATACTGTTATAGCATCAGAATATACTGGTATATACTGTTATAGCATCAGAATATACTGGTATATACTGTTATAGCATCAGAATATACTGGTATATACTGTTATAGCATCAGAATATACTGGTATATACTGTTATAGCATCAGAATATACTGGTATATACTGTTATACTGTCAGAATATACTGGTATATACTGTTATAGCATCAGAATTTTCTGGTATATACTGTTATAGCATCAGAATATACTGGTATATACTGTTATACTGTCAGAATATTTTATTATATACTGTAATATGTTCAGAATATACTGGTATATACTGTTATACTGTCAGAATATACTATTATATACTGTAATATGTTCAGAATATACTGGTATATACTGTTATAGCATCAGAATATACTGGTATATACTGTTATACTGTCAGAATATTTTATTATATACTGTAATATGTTCAGAATATACTGGTATATACTGTTATACTGTCAGAATATACTATTATATACTGTTATACTGTCAGAATATACTATTATATACTGTTATACTATCAGAATATACTGGTATATACTGTTATACTGTCAGAATATACTGTTATATACTGTTATACTGTCAGAATATATTATTATATACTGTTATACTGTCAGAATATACTGTTATATACTGTTATACTGTCAGAATATATTATTATATACTGTTATACTGTCAGAATATACCGTGTAGGCCTAGCTGTATGTGTGTCGATTGACTGAAATATGCTAAAGGAAAATAGGGTTGAGCTCACATCTGTAGAGGAAAACATTGTGGTACAGCCTACAATGTTCTGGGCTTCAAATAGGCGACTGACTCTAATCAGCTCCCATTTGTTTAAGATTACAATGTATGCATGCACATGATCTCCTTTGCCATAAATGCCCAGACCTCTTATACAGCAATGCTACATCTGTTTTGGTTACCACATGGCATGAAAGAGAGTCTGTAGAATTCAGCACTGGCCCACTTCACCCAATAGCTGTCATGTTGCTACCTCGCAAAGTTCTGTTAATAGGCTATTCATTCCACCTATTTCTGATTGGATGATTTAGCAGTTCTGACTCCTGTAGTTCCGATCCTCCAGCCGTCCAATCACATTAACTTTAATATCTATTCATTTGCGAGGCTTATATTCTGGATAAGAGATCCAATATTGCCATGGCCTCACACCCATAACGTTCATTCACTCCACAAATTAACGAGGGATCCCATCAAGCACCATCACAATATTCTCTCTTATCTGATCCCAAGCTCTTTTCATCCCTAATAGAACATTACACTGTGGATAATTCAAAAGGTCTGTCATACCAAACGCAGGTGAAAGCTACTTTAGCTAGTCGGAGAGTGAGAGTGAGAGGGAGAGGGAGAGGGAGAGGGAGAGGGAGAGGGAGAGGGAGAGGGAGAGGGAGAGGGAGAGAGAGAGGGAGGGAGAGGGAGAGGGGAGAGAGAGAGAGAGAGAGAGAGAGGAGGAGGAGATACCATCACTTTAGAGAAAAATATAAAGAAAGTTGCTGATGTCTTGGATTTACTGTATGAAAAAATGATTTTCCTTTTTGAAAGACCTGTAGGGTCACAAGATGTTTCCCTTTCCCAGAAAAGAGAGAGAGAGAGAAGGGAGATTCTGGGTTTGGGGTCTAATACACAGTGCCCTCAGAAAGTATTCATACCCATTGACTTAATCTATGTTGTTGCCTGAATTAAAAATGGATGAAATAGATTTTTCTTTCTCACACATCTAAACACATTACCCCATAATGACAAAGTAAAACACGTTTCTAGCCATTTTTGCTAAGTATTTTTTACAAAAGAACAGAAATATCTCATTTACATAAGTATTTACATCCCTGAGTCAATACCTTTGGCGGCGATGACAGCTGCCTGTCTTTGTGGGTAAGTCTTAAGAGCTTTAAGATCTTTAAGAGCTTTGCACACCTGGATTGTACAACATTTGCACTTAAAAAATATGTCTGTATTATTTAAACCTTGTCAAGTTGGTTGTTGATTATTTTGAGACAGCCATTATCCAGTCTTGCCATAGATTTTCAAGTCGATTGAAGTCAAAACTGTTACTAGGCCACAATAAATGTAGTCTTGGTAAGCAACTCCAGTGTATATTTAGCCTTGTGTTTTATGTTATTGTCCTGCTGAAAGGTGAATTTGTCTGAACTCCACCATTGTCCTTGCCGATCCAAGAATACCCATAACATGGTGCAGCCACCAGTATGCTTGAAAATATGAAGAGTGTTATTCAGTAATATGTTGTGTTGGACTTGCCCCAAACATTAGGCTTTGTATTCAGGACATAAAGTACTTTTTTTGACACATTTGTTACAGTTTTACTTTAGTGCCTTATTGCAAACAGGATGCATGTTTTGGAATATTTGTATTTTGTACAGACTTCCTTCTTTTCACTCTGTCATTTTGGTTAGTATTGTGGAGTAACTACAATGCCCTCAGTCGTCTCCCATCACAGCCATTAAACTCTGTAACTGTTTTAAAATCACCATTGGCCTCATGGTGAAATTCCTGAGCAGTTTCCTTCCTCTCCGGCAACTGTCAAGAAGGACTCCTGCATCTTTGTAGTAACTGTCTTTAATTAATAACTGTAATGAATAACTTGTGTAATTAATAACTTCACCATGCTCAAAGGGACACTCAATGTCTGTTTTTCTTTTTTTTACCCATCTACGTGCCCTTCTCTGCGAGGCGTTGGAAAACCTCCCTGGTCTTTGTGTTTGAATCTGTGTTTGAAATTCACTTCTCGACAGAGGGACCTTAAAGATAATTGTGGGGTACAGGGATGAAGTATTCAATCAAAAATCATTTTAAACTCTTGTTGCACACAGAGTGAGTCCATGCAACTTATTACGTGAGTATTTTTTTAATTTGACCCCTTTTTCGTGATATCCTGGGGCGGCAGGTAGCCTAGTGGTTAGAGTGTTGGGCCAGTTACTGAAAGGCTGCTGGATTGAATCCCCGAACTCACAATGTAATAATCTGACGTTCTGCCCCTGAACAAGGTAGTTAACCCACTGTTCCCGGTAGGCCGTCATTGTAAATAAGAATTGGGTGTTAACTGACTTTCCTAGCTAAATAAAGGTTCAATTAAAATAAATATCTAATTGGGAGTGACAGTCTTGTCCCATCACTGCAACTCCCCTACGGACTCGGAAGAGGTGAAGGTCAAGAGCCATGTGTCCTCCGAAACTCGACCCTGCCGAGCCACACTGCTTCTTGACACACTGCTCGCTTAACCTGGAAGCCAGCTGCACCAAAGTGTTGGAGGAAACACCATCCAGCTGGTGACAAAAGAATGACTATTGGCCCGCCACAAGGAGTCACTAGAGCGCAATGGGACAAGGAAATCCTGGCCGACCAAACCCCTCTCTAACCCGGACGACACTGGGCCAATTGTGCAGCACCTCATGGGTCTCCAAGGCACATACTGTTGTGACACAGCCTGGGATCGAACCAAAGTCTGTAGTGATACCTCAACCACTGCAATGCAGTGCCTTAGACCCCTACGCCACTCAGGAGGCTTCATTTGACTTGTTTAGGACATGTTTCCTCCTGAACTTATTTAGGCCATAACAAAGTGGTTGAATACTTAGTGACTCAAGACATTTCTGCTTTCCATTTTTTATGAATTTGTAAAAATGTCTAAAAACATAAATCTACTTTGACATTATGGGCTATTGTATGCCAGTGACACAGAATCTCAATTTAATCCATTTTAAATTCAGGCTGTAACAATAAAATGTGTTGTTGTGTGTGTTACATTTATTGACAGCACTGCTTCTTTTAAAACAACACCTTAAGCTAAACAAAAATATTAGTAACCATGTTTACAGTCATTTGTTTCTGAAGCGTTTCATGAGCTCAATTAACTAAATTAGTTTAAAGGATGGATGAAGAGGGGAGAAGATAAAGACAGAGAGAGAAGGAGAGTTGTTGGAGATAGAAAGAGAGAGAGAGAGAGAGAGGGAGAGAGTGAGGAGATAGAAAGAGAGAGAGAGAGAGGGAGAGAGAGTGAGGAGATAGAAAGAGAGAGAGAGAGGGAGAGAGAGTGAGGAGATAGAAAGAGAGAGAGAGAGAGAGAGAGAGAGAGAGTGAGGAGATAGAAAGAGAGAGAGAGAGAGAGAGAGAGTGAGGAGATAGAAAGAGAGAGAGAGAGAGAGAGAGAGAGAGTGAGGAGATAGAAAGAGAGAGAGAGAGAGAGAGAGAGAGAGTGAGGAGATAGAAAGAGAGAGAGAGCGAGAGAGGGAGAGAGAGTGAGGAGATAGAAAGAGAGAGAGAGAGAGAGGGAGAGAGAGTGAGGAGATAGAAAGAGAGAGAGAGAGAGAGAGGAGATAGAAAGAGAGAGAGAGAGAGAGAGAGGGAGAGAGAGTGAGGAGATAGAAAGAGAGAGAGAGAGAGAGAGAGAGAGAGAGAGAGAGAGGAGATAGAAAGAGAGAGAGAGAGAGAGAGAGAGAGCGAGAGTGAGTGTGTGAATGTACTGGTAAAAGAAAACAGGATTCTGTCAAGGATGCTGATAAAGTGATACTCCCCCTCTCTTCCTCCCTACGATTGGTTGACAATGATTCAGATTCTCTAACTCTCCTTGTCTGCCCTCATTAACCCCCAAGTACTGCATCGGTATAGGTGGAAGCAACATTTTGCTAATATTTTTATTTGTTATTTTTTATTTCACCTTTATTCAACCAGGTCAGCCAGTTGAGAACAAGATCTCATTGACAACTGCAACCTGGCCAAGATGAAGCAAAGCAATGCGAAAACAACACAGAGTTACTGTAGCGGTTTTCTTCTAGTGAAAGAGAGGCGGACCAAAATGCAGCGTGGTTAGTTTTGTAGATCTTTAATAAAGATAAACATTACAAAACAAGAACCGTGAAAAACCAAACCAGTCCTATTTGGTGCAACAAACACAGAGACAGGAACAATCACCCCCAAAAACCCAACACAAAACAGGCTACCTAAATATGGTTCCGAATCAGAGGCAATGACTAACACCTGCCTCTGATTGAGATCCATATCAGGCCAAACATAGAAATAGACAAACCAGACACACAACATAGAATGCCCACCCAGCTCACGTCCTGACCAACACTAAAACAAGGAAAACACACACGAACAATGGTCAGAACGTGACAGTTACACATCGGATAAACAAACATACAGTCAATAACACAATAGAAAATCTGTATACAGTGTGTGCAAATGAAGTAAGGAGGTAAGGCAATTGTCGCGTTCTGACCTTAGTTCCTTTGTTTTGTCTTTGTTTTACTATGGTCAGGGTGTGAGTTGGGGTCTATGTTCTTTTTTCTATGATTTGGGATTTCTGTGTTTGGCCTGGTATGGTTCTCAATCAGAGGCAGCTGTCAGTCGTTGTCCCTGATTGAGAACCATACTTAGGTAGCCTGGTTTCACCCTTGAGTTGTGGGTGATTATTTTCTGTTCTGTGCTTTACCGTTTAGGACTGTTCGGTTTTGTCGTTTTATTGTTTTCGTTCAAGTGTTCAGTATTGGTATTAAATACAATATGGACACTTACCACGCTGCGCATTGGTACTCACCTTCTTCCACCACCAACGGCCGTTACAGCAATAAATAGGCCATAGTGGCAAGGTAATTTCAATTTAGCAATTTACACTGGTGCAAGTATAAATACTGGTGTGCAAAAAAGCAGAAAAACAAAAACAAATATGGGGATAAGTTAGGTAGTTGGTTGGATGGGCTATTTACAGATGGGCTGTGTACAGCTGCAGCGATCGGTAAGCTGCTCTGACAGCTGACGCTTAAAGTTAGTGAGGGAGATATAAATCTCCAACTCCAGTGATATTTGCAATTCGCTCCAGTCATTGGCAGCAGAGAACTGGAAGGAAAGGCGACCAAAGTAAGTGTTGGCTTTGGGGGTGACCAGTGAGATATACATGCTGGAGCGCGTGCTACGGGTGGGTGTTGCTATGGTGACCAGTGAGCTGAGATAAGGCGGGGCTTTACCTAGCATAGACTTATAGATGACCTGGAGCCAGTGGGTTTGGTGAAGAATATGTAGCGAGCGCCAGCCAACGAGAGCATACAGGTCGCAGTGGTGGGTAGTATATGGAGCTTTGGTGACAAAACGGATGGCAATGTGATAGACTGCATCCAATTTGCTGAGTAGAGTGTTGGAGGCTATTTTGTAAATGACAAAGTCGAGGATCGGCAGGATAGTCAGTTTTACGAGGGTATGTTTGGCAGCATAAGTGAAGGATGCTTTGTTGCAAAATAGGAAACCGATTATCTCTCTTCTCCCCCCTTTCTTTTCTTTCTTTCTCTACTACTCTTCTCCCCTCTTTCTCATGCTAATACTCTTCTTCCCTTCTCTTCCTCTCCCTCTCTCTACTACTCTTCTCCCCTCTCTCTACTACTCTTCTCCCCTCTCTCTCCTACTCTCCCTCTCTCCCTCTCTCCTACTCTTCTCCCCTCTCTCCTTATTTATTAATCTTCTCCCCCCTCTCTACTACTCTTCTCCCCTCTCTCTTACATTTCTCCCCTCTCTACTCTTCTCCCTCTCTCTCCTAATCTTCTCCTTCTCTCTCCTAACCTTCTCCTTCTCTCTCCTACTCTTCTCCCCCTCTCTCCTACTCTTCTCCGCTCTCTCTCCAACTCTTCTCCCATCTCTCTCATACTCTTCTCCCCTCTCTCCCTCTCTCTTACGTTTCTCCCCTCTCTCCTACTCTACTCCCTTCTCTCCTACTCTTCTCCCCTCCCTCTCTTACTCTTCTCCCCTCTCTCTCCTACACTTCTTACCCTCTTCCTCTCTCCTTCGCTCTGACTCTTTTCCCCTCTCTACTACTCTTCTCCCCCTCTCTTTCTCTCTCCCTCTCTCTACTACTCTTCTCCCCCTCTTTCTCTTACTCTTCTTCCCTTTCTCTCTACTACTCTTCTTCCCTTTCTCTCTACTACTCTTCTCCCCTCTCTCTACTACTCTTCTCCACTCTCTCTACTACTCTTCTCCCCCTTTCTTTCTCTCTCCATCTCTCTTATTCTTCTCCCCTCTCTCTCCTACTGTTCTCCCCTCTCTCTCCCTCTCTCCTACTCTTCTCCCCTCTCTCTCCTACTGTTCTCCCCTCTCTCTCCCTCTCTCCTACTCTTCTCCCCTCTCTCTCCCTCTTTCTTACTCTTCTCCCCTCTCTCTCCTACTCTTCTCCCCTCTCTCTCCCTCTCACTACTATGCTTCTCTCCATCTCGCTACTACACTTCTCCCCCTCTCTCTACTACTCTTCTCTCCCCTCTCTCTACTACTCTTCTCCCCTCTCTCTCCCTCTCTCTCCTACTCCTCTCTCTACTTCTCTTCCCCCTCTCTCTACTTCTCTCTCCTAATCTTCTCCTTCTCTCTCCTAATCTTCTCCTACTCTTCTCCCCTCTCTCTCCTACTCTTCTCCCCTCTCTCTCCTACTCTTCTCCCCCTTTCTCCTACCCTTCTCCCCCCTCTCTCCTACTCTTCTCTCCCCTCTCTTCCACTTTATACTACTCTCCTCCCCTCTTTCTCATCCTACTACTCTTCTTCCTCTCTCCTTCGCTCTACTACTCTTCTCCACTCTCTCTACTAATATTCTCCCTCCCTCTCTCTACTACTCTTCTCCCCTCTCTCTCTACTACTCTTCTCCCTCTCTCTCTACTACTCTTCTCCCCTCTCTCTCTACTACTCTTCTCTCCTCTCTCTACTACTCTTCTCTCCTGTCTCTCTACTACTCTTCTCCCCTCTCTCTCTACTACTCTTCTCCCCTCTCTCTCTACTACTCTTCTCCCCCTCTCTCCTACTCTTCTCCCCCTCTCTCCTACCCTTCTCCGCTCTCTCTCCTACTCTTCTCTCCCCTCTCTTCCACTTTATACTACTCTCCTCCCCTCTTTCTCATCCTACTACTCTTCTTCCTCTCTCCTTCGCTCTACTACTCTTCTCCACTCTCTCTACTAATATTCTCCCTCCCTCTCTCTACTACCCTTCTCCACTCTCTCTACTAATATTCTCCCTCCCTCTCTCTACTACTCTTCTCCCCTCTCTCTCTACTACTCTTCTCCCCTCTCTCTCTACTACTCTTCTCCCCTCTCTCTCTACTACTCTTCTCCCCTCTCTCTCTACTACTCTTCTCCCCCCTCTCTACTACGCTTCTCCCCCCTCTCTACTACGCTTCTCCCCCTCTCTACTACGCTTCTCCCATCTCTTACTCTTCCTCCCTCTCTCTCCCTACTACTCTTCTCCCCTCTCTCCCTCTCTCTACTACACTTCTCCCCTCTCTCCCTCTCTTTACTACACTTCTCCCCTCTCCCTACTACTCTTCCTCTCTCCCTCTCCCTCTCCCTACTACTTTCATTCCCTCTCTTGACTACTCTTCTTACTACTCTTCTCACCTCTCTCTATTCTTTTCTCCCCTTTTCTCCCTCTCTCTGTCATACACCTATTCCACCCTTCTCTCTCGCTCTCTCCCTTCTTCCCCCTACATTTCCATCCTCCCTGTCACTCTCACCTGCTCCATCTCCTCCTCTCCTGGATTAGAGATAATGACAAGTGCTGTGTTCCATGAGTGGTTAACATTAGCCTCCTTATCTATTGGCTGTAAGTTGACAGAAGTAGACGGGCTCTGCCCATATTTGACAGGTGAGTTTGCTGACTATTAAAAACTTCTAGACTGCTTCCTACTGGTGGAAAGTTTTTGAAACTGTGTAAAATGTAATTTGAAAGTGCAGATTTACCTGTTCTTGACCCTTGTTATAAGTACATCAACAAGTACAACATGTACAGAAAGAGGGGGATTTGAACAGAAGTAAAGGTTGTTGAGATAAAATAAGTGATATTTCCGGTGCTATGCAGATGCCAGGGATAAGAGTCGTCTGGCTTCAGCTCTCTTCCTAAGCCCCCTGATCACCCCACCCTTCAAACCACTACACCTCTAATGCCTTCATTTAATGAGAAAACCTGCTGCAGGAAACTATACCCACTGTTCCGTCTTCTTGCGAGAGAGAGAGAGAGAGAGAGAGAGAGAGAGAGAGAGAGAGAAAAACTAGAACCCACTGGATTCTCCAATTACATTGAATGAACTACCAGACAAAATACAAACCCTCCAACCCAAAAAGTTCTGTGGTGTTGATGGTACCCTCAATGAAATTATAAAATATACAGACCACAAATTCCAGTTAAATACTTAATACTTAAATTTTTAAACATGATTCTCAGCTCTGGCATCTTCCCCAATATTTGGAACCAAGGACTGATCACACCAATCCACAAAAGTGGAGACAAATTTGACCCAAATAACTACCGTGGGATATGTACATTTCCAGAGTGAAAACAATGTTCTGAGCAAATGTCAAATTGGCTTTTTACCAAATTACCATACGACAGATCACGTATTCACCCTGCACACCCTAATAGACAAACAAATCAACCAAAACAAAGACAAAGTCTTCTCCTGCTTTGTTGATTTCAAGAAAGCTTTTGACTCAATTTGGCATGAGAGTCTGCTATACAAACTGATGGAAAGTGGTGTTGGGGAAAAAACATACAACAATATAAAATCCATGTACACAAACAACAAGCGTGCAGTTAAAATTGACAAAAAAACAACACAATTCTTTCCACATGGCCGTGGGGTGAGACAGGGATGCAGCTTGAGCCCCACCCTCTTCAGGATATATATAAACTAATTGGCGAGGGCACTGCAAAACAGTCTGCAGCACCAGGCCTCACCCTACTAGAATCTGAAGTCAAATGTCTACTGTTTGTTGATATACTGTGGCTTTTGTCCTCAACCAAGGAGGGCCTTCAGCAGCACCTAGATCTTCTGCACATATTCTGTCAGACCTGGGCACTGACAGTAGATCTCAGTAAGACAAAATAATGGTGTTCCAAAAAAGGTCTAGTTTCCAGGACCACAAATACAAATTCCATCTATATACCATTTCCTTAGAGCACACAAAAAGCGATATGTACATCGGCCAAAACATTAGTGCGACAGGTAACTTCCAAAAAGCTGTGAACGATCTGAGAGGCAAGCCAAGAAGGGCCTTCTATGCCATCAAAAGGTACATCAAATTCAACATACCAATTAGGATATGGTTAAAAATACTTGAATCAGTCATAGAGCCCATTGCCCTTTATCTTTGTGAGGTCTGGGGTCCACTCACCAACCAAGAATTCACAAAATAGGACAAACACCAAAATGAGCCTCTGCATGCAGAATTCTGCAAAAATAAGTACAACGTAAAACACCAAATAATTCATACAGAGCAGAATTAGGCCTATACCCGCTAATTATCAAAATCCAGAAAAGAGCCGTTAAATTCTACAACAACCTAAAAGGAAGCAACTCCCAAACCTTCCATAACAAAGCCATCACCTACAGAGAGATGAAGCTGGAGAAGAGTCCCCTAAGCAAACTGGCCCTGGGTCTCTGTTCACAAACACAAACACATCCCACATAGCCCCAGGACAGCAACACAATTTGACCCAACCAAATCATGAGAAAACAAAAAGATGATTACTTGACACATTGGGGGAAAAATGAGCAAACTAGAATGCTATTTGGCCCTAAACAGAGAGTACACAGTGGCAGAATACCTGACCACTGTGACTGACCCAAATTAAGATAAGCTTTGACTATGTACAGACTCAGGGAGCATAAGTTTGCTACTGAGAAAGGCCTCCGTAGGCAGACCTGGCTCTCAAGAGAAGACAGGCTATGTGCACACTGCCCACAAAATGAGGTGGAAACTGAGCTGCACTTCCTAACCTCCTGCTAAATTGAATATTTATGTTTATTTATTTTCCCTTTGTACTATAACTATTTGCATATCGTTACAACACTGTATATACCTATAATATGATATTTGAAATGTCTCTATTCCTTTGGAACTGCTGTGAGTGTAATGTTTACTGTACATTTTGTATTGTTTATTTCACTTTTCTTTATTATCTATTTCACTTGTTTTGGCGATGTAAACATGTGTTTCCTGTGCCAATAAAGCCCTTTGAATTGAATTGAGAGAGCGAGAGGGTTTGGGGAGAGGGAGAGAGATCTCTCTACACACCCTACACTTGGCATAAGTCATGAACCAATCCCGCTCTGATAATAACAAACCACACAAGCTAAATTAGACGTGCGCTCACGAACACACGCCACATGCAATCGCTCGCTCTCTCCCTTCTCTGTTCTCTTTCCTGTCTCTTTTTTCCATTATATCCTCATACCCAGGCTGGTATTAGTGTTATGTTAGCGGTGTGTGGGTGGGATTGGCTGGAATAAGTCTGGCTCCTATATTTTCTGGGTGAAACATGATTATAGTGATTTGGAAGGATGTGGTACAGTTTAGCAACTGTTTTAAGATGTCTGGTCAGTAAGTACATGGAATCAAAACAAACTATTTCACTTTCATTTTCTTTCTGTAAATAATTTACATAGGCCCGCTGCACTGCTGTATAGTAGTAATGATATTTTTTTGTTGTACGACACACTTTCAAGTAAGAATCGTAATCGCCAGGTGTTAAACAGACAATCATTAAAAGAGTTCAGACAGGGCAAATACACAGCACTGTAAGGACACACACAAGGACACATTCAGGGTCACACAGTACACAGGGAGAAAGATGAAATAAATCTAGACAGAGTAGATGTATTTTCATTCTAAATGTTGATTAATGTGCTCCTTCCATGTCAACTAAGTACAGTATTACGCATAGACACCCAGAACACTATGAAGACAAGAGTAATTGTCAAATGGCAACAAAACTATCAATTACAATCCATGTTGTCTCTCTCAGCCTCTCTCTCCTTTACACTCTCTCTGTCTCTCACTCTCTCTCTCTCTCTATCTCTCTGTCTCTCTCTCTCTCCCTTTACTCTCTGTCTCCTTTACTCTCTCTCTCTCTCTCTCTCTCTCTCTCTCTCTCTCTCTCTCTCTCTCTCTATGTCTCTCTCTCAGAAGAAGGCATTGACATGCATGCACATTTTTAAAGGGGTACTAGCGTTAGCGCAATGACTGGAAGCCTATTGGTATCTGCTAGCATCCCATGAAGTCTCTAACTTTCCTTCTTCCTTCACATTCTTTCTTTTGTCCCCAAGAACAATGTGCATTGTTAAGTGCTGGGTCCATTCTGAATACTCAGACCTGAGGGGATTTCAGGCGGTTCAATTTCCTCTCCTCTCCTCACCTAGTGTGTGTGTGTGTGTGTGTGTGTGTGTGTGTGTGTGTGTGTGTGTGTGTGTGTGTGTGTGTGTGTGTGTGTGTGTGTGTGTGTGTGAGCATTAATTTGGTCAACAGAAATAGAGAATAAAATATTTGTCAAAAACCTATTTTTCCGATGGCAATTGACGAGACTGTAACCGACTAAATAGACTCCGAAAAAATATAACTAAAACAAAAAATATTTTTTATTGCAGCTGACTAAAACGAGACGACACAAAATTATCTCTGTGACTAAAATCTGACTACTAAATGGACTGGACAAGAATCTTGGAGAGATTGAGAGATTGTCAGTGATAAGCACCATTAATAATTGGCAGTACAGCTGTGCAGCGCAGTTATGTTCAGCAGTGGGAAGGAAGTGCCACACCTGCCACACAGCCTACATCACCTGGTGAGCTGCAGGAGAGCAAGCAAGCGATGAGTGTGAGCAGACCGGCAGACAGGCTCCGTTTCGCCTCCAATTATACACATTGTGCAGGCTATTCGCTTGCTTCTTGGTTAAAAAACAAAAGCTGCTTTAAGAAATTAAAATAGCAGCATTTTGTTTAATAGTAAAACAACAGTCTAGCTATGTTTTTCTCTCCCTTGAGTATAGAAACGTTTTGAATTTGTATTCTCGCTCGACCCCTTGCACTTCATTTCATAGCCAGGATCTGTAGCCAAAGTACAAACCAAGTACCCCTCTTTTCCTCAGAGAAAACTGCTTGTTTTTAGCCATTACCATTCAAAAGGTATGACCCATAACACAAGCACTATGTTAATACAAGCACTACGTTAACACAAGCACTACGTTAATACAAGCACTACGTTAATACAAGCACTACATTAATACAAGCACTACGTTAACACAAGCACTAAGTTAATACAAGCACTACGTTAATACAAGCACTACATTAATACAAGCACTACGTTAATACAAGCACTACGTTAATACAACGTTAATACAAGCACTACGTTAATACAAGCACTACGTTAACACAAGCACTACGTTAATACAAGCACTACGTTAATACAAGCACTACGTTAATACAAGCACTACGTTAATACAAGCACTACGTTAACACAAGCACTACGTTAATACAAGCACTACGTTAATACAACGTTAACACAAGCCCTACGTTAATACAAGCACTACGTTAATACAAGCACTACGTTAATACAAGCACTACGTTAATACAAGCACTACGTTAACACAAGCACTACGTTAATACAACGTTAACACAAGCACTACGTTAACACAACGCTAACACAAGCACTACGTTCATACAACGTTAACACAAGCACTACGTTAATACAAGCACTACGTTAATACAAGCACTACGTTAATACAAGCACTACGTTAACACAAGCACTACGTTAATACAAGCACTACGTTAACACAAGCACTACGTTAACACAAGCACTACGTTAATACAAGCACTACGTTAATACAAGCACTACGTTAATACAAGCACTACGTTAATACAACGTTAACATAAGCACTACGTTAATACAACGTTAACACAAGCACTACATTAATACAACGTTAACACAAGCACTACATTAATACAACGTTAACACAAGCACTACGTTAACACAAGCACTACGTTAATACAAGCACTACGTTAATACAAGCACTACGTTAATACAACGTTAACACAAGCACTACGTTAATACAAGCACTACGTTAACACAAGCACTACGTTAACACAAGCACTACATTAATACAACGTTAACACAAGCACTACGTTAACACAACGTTAACACAAGCACTTTGTTAATACAACGTTAACACAAGCACTACGTTAACACAAGCACTACGTTAATACAAGCACTACGTTTCTTCTTTCTTTTACATTCATAAAGCATATCTCAGGCCGTTTTAAAACTAGGCTACTTGGGGTCCGGACTATTAACCATTTGTTTAGGCTACGACTTGTTAAGTCATGCCACATCATTAGCTAGCTATAGCGAACAGTCTAGGGCGAGTTCAGTAGGACGCAACGTTTTGGAACGTTCAGATAGAAATATGCTATGTAGAACAAACATGCCGCTCTGACATGTTGAATAAGGAATAACGTCGGCTCTATTCAGGATATTTCTATCTGCAATGTTCGAGAACGTTTTGCAACTGAATGTGGCCCTGGAAGCATTAACAGCAGCCTTGGCAACCATTTGGTTGTACGGAAAGAGAGGAAAATGAATAGCAAACAATTTATTGACAAAATCCCTCTTGCCTCTACACTATATCTGACTGGGTAAATAACTTTATTTTGGACCCAGTGACACAGAATAGAGTACTGGGACTTCAACCATATGGACTCGCGATTCGACTCGTGACTAAACAATTGGTGACTGTGTAATGTTGATAACAATAGTAATGTAGGAAGAGAGGAGGTGTGACCCATATAACTTTGCCAATATTTTGCAGTACCATCTGGTGATTGTGCTACCCTCTCTCTCTCTCTCTCTCTCTGCTTGTGTGAGTCTGTTGTTTTCTATGTTATGTACAGTATCTATGTAGACTGAATAAGGAGTTTACATGGCCAGATAATAGTTCTATATTATTGTATATTATTGTATATGTTTGGGAAGAGAATATGATGCTATGCTGACATATGTTGGTAGGACAAAGCTTTGTATGTTTGTGCACATGACAGTCAGGGATTTATCTTTACTACAGGTTAAAAAGGTACAAAATGCAGAAATCGCTCTGCAATTTCTTGGTTGCTAAAATTTGAATAGTTCGCCTAATTTCAGTTTATGTGACAAAACAAGCAAATATAGTGTAGATAATCATTGTACAATTTAAATCGCTGTGAAATATATTTTCTCTAACTAAAAATATTATATTTCCAGCTGTTTGAAGCTGGTGTACAAAACCAGAAGTTGAAGATGCAAAAAACAAAACATAAGAACGGGAAGCATAAAAATAGCACACATAGAACAGATCTACCGCTTCTTAGACTTGCTTTTAATGGGAATGACAGATCTATAACTCATATTTCTATGTGCATTTGATTTGGTTGCCCAAAAAGTTACACATTGCAGCTTTAATGAGGCAATACAAATGTGACTTGAATAAAATGTGATAAAAATTCAAGGCCATTTAGTTGACTAAAATGGCCCATCACTTTCATCATGTTGACAATAACTAGACTAAATCATTATTCAAATGTCTAACGTGTGACTAAGACTTAATTATATTTCAGTCAAAATGACTAAGACTAGACTAAATCTAAAAATGTAAAAAAGACTGCCAAAATGAACACTGGTGTGTCTTTGGATGTGTCAGATGAGGTAAATAAGAACAGGCACTCCCATCCATCGCTGTCTCCATCCATCTCTACAGATGACAGGCAAAGTGCTGACACTGCCTTATTCACACACACACACACACACACACACACACACACACACACACACACACACACACACACACACACACACACACACACACACACACACACACACACACACACACACACAGGCTGACACCGCCTTATTCACACACACACACACACACACACACACACACACACACACACACACACACACACACACACACACACACACACACACACACACACACACACACACACAACACACACACACACACACACACACACACACACACACACACACACACACACACACACACACAGGCTGACACACACACAGGCTGACACCGCCTTATTCACACACACACACACACACACACACACACACACACACACACACACACACACACACACACACACACACACACACACACACACACACACACACACACACACACACACACACACACACACACACACACAGGCTGACACCGCCTTATTCACACACACACACACACACGCACCCACAATCTTATTCTCAAATGTATTTTAAGAAATAATAAATTCCTGGTTTAATGTAAGTGTTAAATCATGTGCAAATAACTTTCTCTCTCCCTCCACATTCTCCTTTCCCTCTTTCTCTCTCTCTCTCTCTCTTTCTCTCTCTCTCTCTCTCTCTTTCTCTCTCTCTCACTCTCTCGAACTAGCTACAGGAGATGGAAGAATGATTTCAACAGATTTATACATGTGTAAGGTACTGTATAAAAGCTATAAGATATATATGAGAACTATTGTTTTTGTGACTATGATCAAATATTGTTTTGTATCCTTGTGTAAGTACAATAGATATGGATGTTTTGTTGTTGTTGCATACTTTATACTACATAGAATGTAAAACCCTTTCGAATTCAAATGAGCCCCCTGATGATGGAATGGTAAAAGGGGAAAGATGCGTTTGTTGAACATTCAAACTGATCTTTGGCTCCCCGTGGCCTGTAACCCTGCGTTCTGTGATGAATGCATTTCATTAGATTGCCGTACAGTCATTAATGCTGCAGTGTCTGCATGGGAAAGAAAATTGAGTTCAACTTTTATTTTTCATGGGAGGATTTCTTTGTCTATATAGTTATAAATGATCAGTAATCCACAACGCACGCTCACGCACACACACACACACACACACACACACACACACACACACACACACACACACACACACACACACACACACACACACACACACACACACACACACACACACACACACACACACACACACACACACACACACACACACACACACACACACACACACACACACACACACACACACACACACACACACACACACACACACACCCTGAGAGGTTCCATGGTACTATAAACACGTGGTAATTTCTCACCGTGAGAAGGAAATCTGTCACCTTAGACCAATGTTATATTTTTGCTCCCTCTGAGCACAATATTGTCCCTCAACCTGAATTTGTTTATCATTTGTTAAGTGAAATGTTGGGGTTGGGACAGGTGGGGATGGAGAGACATTCATCTCTTCCTGGCCTCCCTCCTCAACTAGCCAGAGGGGATGTGTGTGGTGTGTGTCTGCATGCATGTGTGTGTGTGTGTGTGTGTGTGTGTGTGTGTGTGTGTGTGTGTGTGTGTGTGTGTGTGTGTGTGTGTGTGTGTGTGTGTGTGTGTGTGTGTGTGTGTGTGTGTGTGTGTGTGTGTGTGTGTGCGTGCGTGCGTGCTCCAGCAGAAGTTTCAAGCAGGGTCACAGATATTATTAACAAGTCAGAGTGAAAGTAAAGCCAAACTACTAATGTCCCAGTGTACAGACTACTAGGTTACTCTCTATACTAATGTCCCAGTGTATAGACTACTAGGTTAATCTCTATACTAATGTCCCAGTGTATAGACTACTAGGTTACTCTCTATACTAATGTCCCAGTGTATAGACTACTAGGTTAATCTCTATACTAATGTCCCAGTGTACAGACTACTAGGTTACTCTCTATACTAATGTCCCAGTGTACAGACTACTAGGTTACTCTCTATACTAATGTCCTAGTGTACAGACTACTAGGTTACTCTCTATACTAATGTCCTAGTGTATAGACTACTAGGCTTCTCTCTATACTAATGTCCCAGTGTATAGACTACTAGGTTACTCTCTATACTAATGTCCCAGTGTATAGACTACTAGGTTACTCTCTATACTAATGTCCCAGTGTATAGACTACTAGGTTACTCTCTATACTAATGTCCCAGTGTATAGACTACTAGGTTACTCTCTATACTAATGTCCCAGTGTACAGACTACTAGGTTACTCTCTATACTAATGTCCTAGTGTACAGACTACTAGGTTACTCTCTATACTAATGTCCTGGTGTATAGACTACTAGGTTACTCTCTATACTAATGTCCTGGTGTATAGACTACTAGGTTACTCTCTATACTAATGTCCTGGTGTATAGACTACTAGGTTACTCTCTATACTAATGTCCTGGTGTATAGACTACTAGGTTACTCTCTATACTAATGTCCCAGTGTACAGACTACTAGGTTACTCTCTATACTAATGTCCCAGTGTACAGACTACTAGGTTACTCTCTATACTAATGTCCCAGTGTACAGACTACTAGGTTACTCTCTATACTAATGTCCCAGTGTACAGACTACTAGGTTACTCTCTATACTAATGTCCTAGTGTACAGACTACTAGGTTACTCTCTATACTAATGTCCCAGTGTACAGACTACTAGGTTACTCTCTATACTAATGTCCCAGTGTATAGACTACTAGGTTACTCTCTATACTAATGTCCCAGTGTATAGACTACTAGGTTACTCTCTATACTAATGTCCCAGTGTATAGACTACTAGGTTAATCTCTATACTAATGTCCTGGTGTATAGACTACTAGGTTACTCTCTATACTAATGTCCCAGTGTATAGACTACTAGGTTACTCTCTATACTAATGTCCTGGTGTATAGACTACTAGGTTACTCTCTATACTAATGTCCTGGTGTATAGACTACTAGGTTACTCTCTATACTAATGTCCCAGTGTATAGACTACTAGGTTACTCTCTATACTAATGTCCCAGTGTACCGACTACTAGGTTACTCTCTATACACACTCTCTATCCAGACAAATGAATAGAGTATGTTTGTATGTGAAAATGACTGAAGACTTTGATTTGTAGAAAGTGACTGAAGATTGATTAGTTCATAGGTTCCAGAGATGAAGACCCCTGATGTGTTGCTGTGTTGAATTCATCCCCTGTACTGTCTCATGTTACAACCTACCCTTCAGATTAAGGCTTTTAGTTTTGTGGGGGGGTGGGGTATTCCCCCTCAAGATTTGGCATGGGTCCTCAGATCCTCAAAAAGTTCTCCAGCTGCACCATCGAGAGCATCCTGTCTGGTTGCATCACTGCCTGTTACGGCAACTGATCGGCTTCCGACCACAAGGCACTACAGAAGGTAGTGTGTACGGCCAAGCTTCCTGCCATCCAGGACCTCTATACTATGCGGTGTTAGTGTAGCCGATGTGAAATGGCTAGCTAGTTAGCGGTGGTGCGCGCTAGTGGCGTTTTAATCGGTGATGTCACTTGCTCTGAGACCTTGAAGTAGTGGTTCCCCTTGCTATGCAAGGGCCGCGGCTTTTGTGGAGAGATGGGTAACGATGCTTCGAGGGTGACTGTTGACGTGTGCAGAGCGTCCCTGGTTCGCATCCGGGTCGGGGCGAGGGGACGGGCGTAAAGTCTATACTGTTACATTAGGAAGGACCTACAAATTGTCAAAGACACCAGACACCTGAGTCATAGACTGTTCTCTCTACTACCACACGGCAAGCGGTACCTGAGCCCCAAGTCAAGGTCCAAAAGGCTTCTAAACAGCTTCTACCCCCAAACCCCAAGACTACTGAACATCTAATCAAATGACTTCCCAGACTATTTGCATTAACACCCCCCCCCCCCTTTGCACTGCTGCTACTCTCTGTTTATCTATGCATAGTCACTTTAAATCTACCTACATGTACATATTACCTCAATTACCTCGACCAACCGGTGCCCCGTGCATCGACTCTGTACCTGTAATAGTCCCGCTATTGTTATTTTACTGCTGCTCTTTAATCATTTGTTACTTTTAATTATTTGTTTTATTTATTTGTTTTATTTTTCTTTAAACTGCGTTGTTGGTTAATTAGTAAGCATTTCACTGTGAGGTCTCCACCTGTTGTATTAGGCGGATGTGACAAATAAAATTTGATTTGATTATCAATTTGTAAGTCGCTCTGGATAAGAGCGTCTGCTAAATGACTTAAATGTAAATGTAAATTATGAATAGGTGTGTTGGGGGTTGGGGGGGTTGAGACCTTAATCACCGTATTCACTGTTGCTGTGTTTAGCTCCTTAGGCACAGATATATGATTCATCCTCTGGACTAGATAGACCTAAAACCGAAAAGATCATATCCTGCATTTCCTTAGAACTATCTTGATTATATTCTTGCCCACCGATAGATGGCGCCATCACAGAGTCTACGGACCTTTTTCCACCAGAGTAGGTCCGTCTTGCTGAAAAATGGTCCTGGCTGTCAGACTCAGAGCTGTTGTTGACTATTTACTCATCTGATCAGGAGCTCATGCTAATACTGTTACTTGACTCAGTGAGTATTTTATGAACTTGCACCTTAAAAACAAGACATGATTATTCTACCGAAGTCGTGTTGACAGTAAAACGTTTAATGTGTGGGCGTAGGCTTGTGGATCTGTGTCCACGACGTTCTTGTGGTGCTTTTACTTGTCATAATCGTTTGCGCGTGAAAGCATTTTTTATTTTATTATTTATTCTAATAAAATTACAATGCAATGACAAAAAACATAGGGCATCACTACACGCATATTTCCTCTAAAGAAACATAAAATAACCAAAGTAAAAAATGAATGTATAAAAAAGAAAATCACAAACGTTATACGTTAATTGAGTTTTAAAAGTACCTCATAAAATGAGGTCAGGGGTTACAATTGTATGAACCTATGGAGAGCAGTGAGAATAGAAAAGTACCAAACTCGGCATCTCTGTTCTTGCTGACGCCCGATTGCAAGATGTTTGATATTTTTATTGTTCTGTGAATGCTTTCTGCTGATGGTTCAGCTATATTCTAGATAAAACTAAGAGGCACATTGATAATTAGAGCCTACAATAACCAGCTTATCTCAAAGTTCAGGTTGCGAGCTGTCAACAATGCAGCAGACAGACACGTTGTGGTGTGTTTGTTGATTATTCTACCCCCTGTATAGGCCGGTAGGGCGATCTGGAGTCATTTTTACCGTCCAAACGCATTGTATGCATCCGTCCATACACAACATCTGGGATTAGCATTTAGTGTGGTGGTGTAAAACGGTGTTTAATAAGTAAGGTATACTTATTTTCATTTTTTTGCCTCGCCATTAAACAACGTTAAGGAGGATGTCGAAGCATCCTGAGTAGAGAATGTTTTAGGTACGAACCGGTCCACGGGGGATTGCTGGTTGCAGAACATGCATTTGAACGGTAAAATAACGCCATAATATTGCCATCTGTCGGTCTTTGGTCTACCTGTATAGCATCATCGCGCAACTTGTCAAGAACCAAGTAACATTTATATTAAAGATTTTGACCATCTGTAACATTTAAAATATATATATATAAATGTTAATTTGTATGGATAGTTGTGGGACGAAGCTACTTCCTGCACTATTCCTTCTCCATATGGAGACTTGTTGGCCATGTCAACTCTGGTGTCACTGTATTTCTGTTACCCTCAAGAAATCCCTCAGAACCACTCATCACTGTCCATGCTGCTTAGATGGAATTAAATGGGGTGTATTCATTATGCTGATTCTGTTGCAAAACGTTTTGCAACAAACCATTTACACCAAACAAAACGTTTTGCAACAAAAACAAGAGCTTCTATTGGACACATTCAAGTAGGTCCTCTCCATTTCGTTCTGTTTGCTTCCGTTTGGTTCTTAAACGGTTGGAAGACGTAATGAATACACCCCTTGTATGAAGCTGATTAACTGGCTGTTGTCTCTGACTGGTCAAAAGATCAGATCACAATGCCCGGACGGGCAATCGGTGTTCGAGTCAGAGGTCATTAGAATGTTGGGAAACCTGTTCCTTTAACTCGTTTCAAACTCATTCAATGGGTGTCTGCAGGTTTTCACTCCTGCCTTGTACTTGATTGATGAATTAAGGTCACTAATTAGTAAAGAACGCTGCACTTCTTCTTTCGGATTTGGTTGGTGGATCGCATCCATCTTTTAGGTGCATACACTGCCACCTACTGTACTGGTGTGTGAGGCCTGTCAAGGCCACCTACTGTACTGGTGTGTGAGGCCTGTCAAGGCCACCTACTGTACTGGTGTGTGAAGCCTGTCAAGGCCACCTACTGTACTGGTGTGTGACGCCTGTCAAGGCCACCTACATTACATTCTTGATACGTCAATACAAAATTGGGGAAAGGGAACATTTCCCTGCCAACTATTAACCTCTCTAACAACCCCCGCCCCCCCTCCCTATTCCACTATTAACCTCTCTAACAACCCCCGCCCCCCCTCCCTATTCCACTATTAACCTCTCTAACAACCCCCTCCCTATTCCACTATTAACCTCTCTAACAACCCCCGCCCCCCTCCCTATTCCACTATTAACCTCTCTAACAACCCCGCCCCCCCTCCCTATTCCACTATTAACCTCTCTAACAACCCACCCCCCTATTCCACTATTAACCTCTCTAACAACCCCCCTCCCTATTCCACTATTAACCTCTCTAACAACCCCCGCCCCCCTCCCTATTCCACTATTAACCTCTCTAACAACCCCCTCCCTATTCCACTATTAACCTCTCTAACAACCCCCCTCCCTATTCCACTATTAACCTCTCTAACAACCCCCCTCCCTATTCCACTATTAACCTCTCTAACAACCCCCCTCCCTATTCCACTATTAACCTCTCTAACAACCCCCGCCCCCCTCCCTATTCCACTATTAACCTCTCTAACAACCCCCCTCCCTATTCCACTATTAACCTCTCTAACAACCCCCCTCCCTATTCCACTATTAACCTCTCTAACAACCCCCCTCCCTATTCCACTATTAACCTCTCTAACAACCCACCCCCTATTCCACTATTAACCTCTCTAACAACCCCCCTCCCTATTCCACTATTAACCTCTCTAACAACCCCGGCCCCCCTCCCTATTCCACTATTAACCTCTCTAACAACCCCCGCCCCCCTCCCTATTCCACTATTAACCTCTCTAACAACCCCCGCCCCCCTCCCTATTCCACTATTCAACCCTATCTAATCCTACTCCAGACCAACAGTCTGAGAGGAGGACAGAACCCTACCCCCCCCCATTCCACTATTCAACCCTATCTAATCCTACTCCAGACCAGAGGAAATCTCTCAGGTTCTCTAACCCTGTATCCATCTTCTTCTACCACTCTCTGTTGGACTTTACTACAGAGGAAACCTCTCAGGTTCTCTAACCCTGTACCCATCTTCTTCTACCATTCTCTGTTGGACTTTACTACAGAGGAAACCTCTCAGGTTCTCTAACCCTGTACCCATCTTCTTCTACCACTCTCTGTTGGACTTTACTACAGAGGAAACCTCTCAGGTTCTCTAACCCTGTACCCATCTTCTTCTACCACTCTCTGTTGGACTTTACTACAGAGGAAACCTCTCAGGTTCTCTAACCCTGTACCCATCTTCTTCTACCACTCTCTGTTGGACTTTACTACAGAGGAAACCTCTCAGGTTCTCTAACCCTGTACCCATCTTCTTCTACCACTCTATGTTGGACTTTACTACAGAGGAAACCTCTCAGGTTCTCTAACCCTGTACCCATCTTCTTCTACCACTCTCTGTTGGACTTTACTACAGAGGAAACCTCTCAGGTTCTCTAACCCTGTACCCATCTTCTTCTACCACTCTCTGTTGGACTTTACTACAGAGGAAACCTCTCAGGTTCTCTAACCCTGTACCCATCTTCTTCTACCACTCTCTGTTGGACTTTACTACAGAGGAAACCTCTCAGGTTCTCTAACCCTGTACCCATCTTCTTCTACCACTCTCTGTTGGACTTTACTACAGAGGAAACCTCTCAGGTTCTCTAACCCTGTGCCCATCTTCTTCTAACCACTCTCTGTTGGACTTTACTACAGAGGAAACCTCTCAGGTACTCTAACCCTGTACCCATCTTCCTCTACCACTCTCTGTTGGACTTTACTACAGAGGAAACCTCTCAGGTTCTCTAACCCTGTACCCATCTTCTTCTACCACTCTCTGTTGGACTTTACTACAGAGGAAACCTCTCAGGTTCTCTAACCCTGTACCCATCTTCTTCTACCACTCTCTGTTGGACTTTACTACAGAGGAAACCTCTCAGGTTCTCTAACCCTGTACCCATCTTCTTCTACCACTCTCTGTTGGACTTTACTACAGAGGAAACCTCTCAGGTTCTCTAACCCTGTACCCATCTTCTTCTAACCACTCTCTGTTGGACTTTACTACAGAGGAAACCTCTCAGGTTCTCTAACCCTGTACCCATCTTCCTCTACCACTCTCTGTTGGACTTTACTACAGAGGAAACCTCTCAGGTTCTCTAACCCTGTACCCATCTTCTTCTACCACTCTCTGTTGGACTTTACTACAGAGGAAACCTCTCAGGTTCTCTAACCCTGTACCCATCTTCCTCTACCACTCTCTTCACTGCTTTATAACACTCCCTGCTGTAACCCTGGCAACCTCAACCTGCCTTTCTCTCACCAGACACCTCCGATCTCCAGCCCCACAACTAACACACACAATTTTCTCCACCGATATTACACATTCCTTCGTCTCATGCCCTCCTGCACATTTCTCACATCTAGAAATCTCTTCTCCACATACTTCATGCAAGGATCCATTCTCTCCACAAATCTCACTCCCACTCGGCCAGAATCATCCTTAGGACAAAGCCCGAATTCAGAGGTCCTCACCGCAGGTACTACACTGAACAAAAAATATGAAATGCATGTAAAGTGTTGGTCCCATGTTTCATGAGCTGAAATAAAAGAGCCCACCAGGTGCACCAGTGTTGTGATTCAACACAATGCCACAGATGTTTTGAGGGGGTGTGAAATTGGCATGCTGACAGCAGGAATGTCCACCAGAGATGTTGCCAGAGAATTGAATGTTGATTTATCTACCATAAGCCGCCTCCAATGTTGTTTTACAGAATTTGGCAGTACGTCCAACCGTCTCACAACCGCAAACCATGTGTATGGCATTGTGTGGGTGAGCGGCTTGCTGATGTCACAGTTGTGAACAGAGTGCTACATGGCCCATTGTTGTGCCATTCATCCGCCGCCATCACCTCATGTTTCAGCATGATAATGCACGGCCCCATATCACAAGGATCTGTATACAATTCCTAGAAGCTGAAAATGTCCCAGTTCTTCCATGGCCTGTACACTCAGCAGACATGTCACCCAAATGAGCATGTTTGGGATGTTCTAGATCGATGCGTACGACAGCGTGTTCCAGTTCCCACCAATATCCAGCAACTTCGCACAGCCATTGAAGAGACAAGGAGATTGTGTTGCGCTGCATGAGGCAAATGGTGTTCACACCAGATACTGACTGGTTTTCTGATCCACGCCCCTACTTTTGTTATTTTAAGGTATCTGTGACCAACAGGTGCATATTTTTTATTCCAAGTCATGTGAAATTCATAGATTAGGGCCGAATTCATTTATTTCAACTGTGATTTCCTTATGTGAACTGTAACTCAGTACAATCTTTTAAATTGTTGCCCGTTGCACTTTATGTTTTTGTTCCGTATACAGGGCTTTCGAGAAGTATTCAGACCCCTTCCCCTTTTCCACATTTTGTTACATTAGAGCCTTATTCTAAAATGGAATAAAAAAAATAATTCCCCATCAGTCTACACACAATACTCCACAATGACATCACAATACCCTATAATGACATCACAATATCCAATAGTGACATAGCGAAAACTGTTTTTTAGACATTTTGTGCCGTGACGCTCCCCATCCGACCTGACAGAGCATGAGATGATTGAAAAAACGATTAACTTACATTTTCGATTAAGGCTGTAACTTAAGAAAATGTGGAAAAAGTCAAGGGGTATGAATACGTTCCCAAATGCACTGTACATCCATACTCTCGTCAGGTTCCATCTCTGAGCTAATAGAGCACGTAGTACTTGGCACCAACCTTACTCACCACACTGCTTCCCTCTACACTCAGCTCCTTGTCGACGGTCATCACTGCACCTGCCACCATAATGAATTCACCCTCACTCTCGTCACATTCACTTTCCTTCTCCAGATCTCCCAGAAGGCTTGTGCAATCCCCACTCCATATTTATTTAGAATATGTTCCACTTTCCTCCTTTGTTTATTTTTTTATCCTACCTCCATTCATCCCCACGCTGTGATCTCACCGATTCCCCCCTCAGCTGGTTGTCTAGGTCTTAATTGACAGGAAAAACCAAAAAACCTGCAGATACTAGGCACTCTATGGAATGAGTTTGACACCCATACCGTAGAATGTTGGGAAACCTTCTACCTAGAGTCTGCCACTTGGCTTGACAGCTATGTTGTTGACAGGTGATTTTATTGGGAGAAATTGCCTTGATAGTGAGAGGTTATGATATCGGGTTGGTAGGCCTACTTGTGTTCAAAGTTTTGGGTGTCAGAGATGTTAGGTCATTGACGATTATTTGAAGAGTTTGATCAACTTTGAAGAAAGGAAGTGTAGGGAGTGATAGTATGTGGTTTTCTGTTCCAGTTGAGTACTTGTGCAGAAGAGGGAATATCTGGATGGTCATGGATGAGGAATTCACTCCTTTAGACTCTCTGCTAGCAATACACACTCTCTCTCTCTCTCTCTCTCTCTCTCTCTCTCTCACTCTCTCACTCTCATTCTCTCTCTCTCTCTCTCTCTCTCACTCTCTCACTCTCATTTGTCTCTCTCTCTCTCTCTCTCTCTCTCTCTCTCTCTCTCTCTCTCTCTCTCTCTCTCTCACTCTCTCACTCTCTCACTCTCATTTCTCTCTCTCTCTCTCTCTCTCTCTCTCTCTCTCTCTCTCTCTCTCTCTCTCACTCTCTCACTCTCATTTGTCTCTCTCTCTCACTCTCTCTCTCACTCCCTCACTCTCTCACTCTCATTTCTCTCTCTCTCTCTCTCTCTCTCACTCTCTCACTCTCATCTCTCTCTCTCTCTCTCTCTCTCTCTCTCTCTCTCTCTCTCTCTCTCTCTCTCTCTCT
Organism: Oncorhynchus masou masou; assembly: GCF_036934945.1. Lineage (NCBI taxonomy): Eukaryota > Metazoa > Chordata > Actinopteri > Salmoniformes > Salmonidae > Oncorhynchus > Oncorhynchus masou. The sequence continues at coordinate 12,384,744 of NC_088239.1, read as the reverse complement.
CTCTCTCTCTCTCTCTCTCACTCTCTCTCTCAATTCAATTCAATTCAATTCAAGGGTCTTTATTGGCATGGGTAACATGTGTTAACATTGCCAAAGCAAGTAAGGTAGATAATATATAAAGTGAAATGAACAATATAAATTAACAGTAGACGTCACACATACAGAAGTTTCAAAACAATAAAGACATTACAAATGTCATATTATATATATATATATATATATATATATATATATATATATATATATATATATACAGTGTTTTTACAATGTACAAATGGTTAAGGACACAAGATAACATAAATAAGCATAGATATGGGTTGTATTTACAATGGTGTTTGTTCCTCACTGGTTGCCCTTTTCTCGTGGCAACAGGTCACAAATCTTGCTGCTCTGATGGCACACTGTGGAATTTCACCCAGTAGATTTGGGAGTTTTTCAAAATTGGATTTGTTTTCGAATTCTTTGTGGATCTGTGTAATCTGAGGGAAATATGTCTCTCTAATATGGTCATACATTGGGCAGGAGGTTAGGAAGTGCAGCTCAGTTTCCACCTCATTTTGTGGGCAGTGAGCACATAGCCTGTCTTCTCTTGAGAGCCATGTCTGCCTACGGCGGCCTTTCTCAATAGCAAGGCTATGCTCGCTGAGTCTGTACATAGTCAAAACTTTCCTTAATTTTGGGTCAGTCACAGTGGTCAGGTATTCTGCCGCTGTGTACTCTCTGTGTAGGGCCAAATAGCATTCTAGTTTGCTCTGTTTTTTTGTTAATTCTTTCCAATGTGTCAAGTAATTATCTTTTTGTTTTCTCATGATTTGGTTGGGTCTAATTGTGCTGCTGTCATGGGGCTCTGTGGGGTGTGTTTGTGAACAGAGCCCCAGGACCAGCTTGCTTAGGGGATCTTCTCCAGGTTCATCTCTCTGTAGGTGATGGCTTTGTTGTGGAAGGTTTGGGAATCGCTTCCTTTTAGGTGGTTATAGAATTTAACAGCTCTTTTCTGGATTTTGATAATTAGTGGGTATCGGCCTAATTCTGCTCTGCATGCATTATTTGGTGTTCTACGTTGTACACGGAGGATATTTTTGCTCTCTCTCTCACTCTCGTTCTCTCTCTCTCACTCTCATTCTCTCTCTCTCTCTCTCTCTCTCTCACACTCTTTCTCACTCTCATTCTCTCTCTCTCTCTCCATCTATCTCTGAAGAACACAGGCACATACAGACCTTCCTACAGAAGTCTTTCACTGCATAATGCAGTCGTTTAGTTTTTCCTCTTAGTTTTGGGCTATAGCCTAGCTGCCGCAAACTCAGCTTTTCATTGTTGCCCTCTAATCAGGGACTGATTTAGACCTGGGACACCAGGTGGGTGCAATTATCAGATAGGACACAAAAGCAGCAGTACTGTCTAGCCTATTGGGGCGTCATGCATGGAACAATTCAGTGATTAGATCTGCAGATGTAAAATGTCCAACTCGGGAAAATTCACAGTAGACCAAGTCTTGTCCCCTATTACAGAAAGTTGGACTGAGGTTCTGTGAGTTGCAAAACAAGAGATATATATATAGTTATTATCATGGTCTGGAATAACGCTGACTTGAATGGTCCTGTACATATCAGAGGGCTAAAAGATAGCTGTTTTGTTCCAACAGTAATAAACACAATGTTCTCTGTACCTCTGTATTCATGTGTTGGATATGGAATTCAGGAGGGGGGGGGGGGAAGAGGGATGGTAAAATGTAGGAGAGGGGCGACTCAGGAAATTGTAAGGGAGAGATGGAGAGAGAAGTGTGAGATGAGGAAGTGTGTGTGGGGGGGGGCAGGAGGTGTTATTTTCTCTGTGTTGCTCAGAGTTACTCATACCCCAGGTAGGAAGGTAGTTATGTGTCCAGGGCTATCTTCTAAATCCCTGTTATCTACTGTCAATACACTGCCTGTAAGTTTGTGTGTGCATGTGCCGTGCACAGTGATTGCACAGTGTGTGTGTGATTTGTTCTGGAACAGGGTTTTGCTCTAGACTTTCATTCTGCTCTATGCCTCTATCCCAGGGTTGTTTACAGAATTGACCGTATTTGGTTATTATATAAGATATAATACCATATTCCACACATCAGAGTGTGCTTTTAGAGGAAATGATAGGATCTAGGCTATTCTCTGATTGCAGTTTTATTATGTTCTGCTCTCCATCGTCTCCCACCTTTCTATTTCTTGATCTCCCCCTAGCTGTCTCCCTCTCTCTCCATCCCCCTCATGAGTCAGAATCTTCTAAGTTGAGACAAGCTCTACATATTTATTACACGTGGGCATTCCATGTGGAGTATTAGCATGGTATTCTGAGTCCTGATCATCTCATTGTGGGCAGATGGTAAAAACAACAGCCTGTGGACAACCTCTTTCACTGCATGGTAGAACACATCCAGCATGCATATTTATTAAGAGAACGGTCTATTGTATTTTAATGAACACAAATTCCTTGAGCACAGTCATTTGGTGTGTGTGTGTGTGTGTGTGTGTGTGTGTGTGTGTGTGTGTGTGTGTGTGTGTGTGTGTGTGTGTGTGTGTGTGTGTGTGTGTGTGTGTGTGTGACAGACGGCTGTCTGTAAATGAGAGTTTATGAAAACCGCTTGTCTCTCTTCCTGTCAACAGATCCTCATTAAGAGGATACATCAAATTGTATAGCCAGTCTGACTGGATGTACAGATGACTGACAGAGAGACTTCTTCAGCCATAGTAGCTGACTGTTGTATCAGCACCCATGTAAGAGTCCTTGAAAATAACCTTTCAGACTTTTTCCAATTGTTTGTTTTTGTATTTATAGAAACAAAGAACATAACAGTACGCAAGACAGAAATCCCCAAAACAACGGTCCGCAGTACTGAAACTTCACAGGTTGTTGAAAGAATCCTCTCAACAGAAAGTTTCTTCTGTTCTTGATGTGAGTCTCCCACGTTAGTCTATAGAGATGTTAGTGTAATAAAAAGCAAGGTATTTTAAAGCCTTCCTCCCAAAACAGTCTTAAAATAAGACTTAATAATAAAATAAATAAAAACTACAATTTAGCCTCTAGCACTTTAGGATAGTATTACTTACTATTGGGTGTTTTATTTGCTAAAATCACAGAACACTACAGGCGCTTATTAGAGATTTTTTATTTTTTATTAAATGCACACAGCTTCTGCTAATTTGCATAGTTTAATTCCAGGATTCACTTCCATCATTTTAATACATTTCTTAATTTTCTGTACTATTTACACACTATTCACATTTCTTTTGTCTTAGTATGCCTAAATTTTTGTATTTATTATTCTCTTTGACTGTGCCTTTTCAGCTGTTCTTATTTTCACCACTAGAGGGCAAACTGACCATTTCTAGGGGTCTGCACTCCCAAAGTTGATTACTGTTTTTGTGCTTGCCAGTTAGCTAGCAGTTGTCAGCGTTTAGCAGCCAATGCTAGCATTTTCTTACTGGCAATAAAAATGGATGATAGCCATATTTTTTTGAGTCATTATTGAATTAATTGAATATTAAAAAAATAAATATAATATTAAACCTCAAACAATTCATGGTAACCTCGTAATCAATTCATGTAGTGCCGCCTATTCTTGGGAACCGCTCTCCTCTTCTGCCTGTGTTGCTCCGCTAGCGTGATCAAGATCTCTAACTCCCAGGGGTGCCAGCATGAGAAGATCCCCACAGCAAAGCACTATGTCTGGAGAAAATGAGGCAAAACTCATCACCCGTCTAACACATTCCTACCCTGAAGCACGGAGGTGGCATCATTATGCTATTGGGATGCTTTTCAGCAGCAGAGATTGGGAGACTGATAAGGATAGAGAGGACAAGGAATGGAGCCAAATACAGGCAAATCCTTAATGAGAACTGTGCAAACGACCTTAGAAGACAATGACCCCAAGCAGACAGCCAAAGCAACGCTGGAATGGCTTCAGAACAAGAATGTGAAAGTCCTTGAGTGGCCCAGCCAAAGCCCAGACTTGAATCTCATTGAAAATCTGTCGAAAGACTTGAATATTGTCGATTTTAACAGAGCTTGAGAAATTATGCAAGGAAGAATGGGAGAAAATCCCCAAATCCAGATTTGCAAAGCTGATACAGACATTCTCAAGATGACTCTAAGCTGTTATCGCTGCCAAAGGTGCTTCTACGAAGTATTGACTCAGGCGTGTGAATACTTATGTAAATGTAGATTTCTGTATTTAATTTTCAATACATTTGCAAAAATGTCTAAAAATATGTTTTCATGTTGTCATTATGGGGTATTGGGTGTAGATGGGTCAGAGAAAATTTATTAATACATGTAATCCATTTAGAATTCAGGCTGTAACACAACAGAATGTGGAATAAGTCAAGGGGTGTGAATACTTACTAAAGGCACTGTGGAAATGTTATGGCATTTGCTCCATTGGTTTTGTTGTAAGGCAACTTGCGGGCCTGCATTATGCTCTAATGGCCACAATAGCCTTTTGGCCACAGTCTGAAACTAACTTAGGCCCAGTGTAGTGAAATGATTTTCCTGTCTTTTTATATTTCAATACTGTGAAATGTAAATTGTAAAAAATAATGCTAAAGTTTAAAAAAGACCACCTGAAGATGTTTGTTTTTTTGTGGGAGGGGTTTTTGGCCTTCCATTTGACCTACCATGACCAATAAGAAATAGTTCCACACATAGTTAGAATACTAGAATGGCCATGAACCTTCTTACGATGGTCCAAAGGTCAGCCGTGTTGGTCAGGGAGTTGGTCATTGTTTTCCAGGGCTGTGATAAGATGCTGTGTAAAACAGTGTAGTGAATTATATTTCTGTATTGTGTGTGTGTTAGCTCACTGGCCATTTACACTTTGACAGGAATGATTCCATCCTTTTCAATTTAACTGCCAATATGCCAACATTCCATTCAGACAATGCAGTGAATCCACAGCTGTAATCAGTTGATGAAAGGACTTAGACAAGTAAATGCAACAAGTACTGGTATTGTATCATATTATAGCACTCACAGCTCGCCATAAATCTGATTTAGATTTATGATCTGTGTATGTATATTTGAGGCTATTTATACAGAAAGTGTACGAAACACATTTAAACTATAATTATACTGAACAATAAATGTAAACGCAACATGTAGAGTGTTAGTCCCACATTTCATGAGCTGGAATAAAATATCCCAGAAATGTTCCATATGCACAAAAAGCTTATTTTGCTCACATTTTGTGCATTCATTTGTTTACATCCCTGTTAGTGAGCATTTCTCCTTTGCCAAGATAATCCAGCCACCAGACAGGTGCAGCATATCAAGAAGCTGATTAAACGGCATGATCATTACAAAGGTGCAACTTGTGCTTGGGACAATAAAAGGCCACTCTAAAATGTGCAGTTTTGTCACTCCACACAATGCCACAGATGTCTCAAGTTTTGAGGGCGTGTGCAATTGGTATGCTGACTGCAGGAATGTCCACCAGAGCTTTTGCCAGATAATTGAATGTTAATTTCTTGAAATTGTTGCATATTGAGTTGTATCTTTTTCTTCAGTGTATACAGTATGACAATATTTTAAGTTGACTATAATTCCATTACACAATTTCTGATCTCGCATGCCTTTTATTTTCCTGCATGACCTAAGTCAAAGCAGGAAATGCATCACCTATGCCTCCAATTTGACTGGTTTTGGATTTCCCTTTGACCAAGATGGCTGCTATTTTCGCCACATTCTGGAACTTTGAGGGTTTGACATAGCCCCTCTAGTAATTTAATATTATCTATATGGTTCTAAATCTATCTGCTCATTTTCCCCTCCACTCAAACCACTCCCAGACTAGAGGTCTTCTGGGATCCAAAAAGTTGACGCTGTTCTGAAATGGACCCAGGACCCGAATAAATTAATGTTTTAAATATGGAGACCTGGATCCGAGGACAACCAGACCTGGCCATGTGTAGACCTGGTTGGATTCAGACCCAGTCTGATTTGATCTGTGTGAGGGAAGTAGCAGAAAATATATATACAGTGACTGGAATTACCTGGATTTCTGCATAAATTTGTAATGAAATTTGATCTGATCTTCATCTTAGTCACAACAATAGACAAACATAGTGTGCTTAAACTAATAACACAAATTATTGTATTTTTCTTGTTTGTATTGAATACATAATTTAGATATTCACAGTGTGGGTTGGGAAAAGTATGTGAACCCCTAGGCTAATGAATTCTCTAAAAGCTAATTGGAGTCAGGAGTCCGCTAACCTGGAGTCCAATCAATGAGACGTGATTGGAGATGTTGGTTAGAGCAGCCTTGCCCTATAAAAAACACTCTCACAAAATTTGAGTTTGCTATTCACAAGAAGCATTGCCTGATGTAAACCTTGTCTCTTTTACAAAAGAGATCTCAGAAGACCTAATATTATGAATTGTTGACTTGCATAAAACTGGAAAGGGTTACAAAAGTATCTCTAAAGGCCTTTATGTTCATCAGTCCACGGTAAGACAAATTGTCTAAATGGAGAAAGTTCAGCACTGTTGCTACTCTCCCTAGGAGTGGCCGTCCTGCAAAGATGACTGCAAGAGCATAGCGCAGAATGCTCAATGAGGTTAAAAAGAATCATCAAGTGTCAGCTTGCTTGCTATCATGAATTCCCGAAGTTTATCAAGACAGTTTGCAGGAGAATGTAAGGCTGTCTGCCAAATTGAAGCTCAACAGAAGTTGAGTGATGCAACAGGACAACGACCCAAAACACATAAGTAAATCAACAACAGAATGGCTTCAGCAGAAGAAAATACACCTTCTGGAGTGCCCAGTCCTGACCTCAACCCGATTTTTAAAATGCTGTGGCATGACCTCGAGAACAGTTCACACCAGACGTGTTAAGATTATTGCTGAACTGAAACATTTTTGTAAAGATGAATGGTCCAAAATTCCTTCTGACCGTTGTGCAGGTCTGATCCACACAACGGATACAATTACAGAAAACATTTGGTTGAGGTTATTGCTGCAGGCAAAGGAGGGTCAACCAGTTAAATCCAAGGGTTCACATACTTTTCCCACGCTCCACTGTGAATGTTTACACGGTGTGTTCAATAAGGACATGAAAATGCATAATTGTTTTTGTGTTTAAGTAGACTGTCTATTGTCATACCTTAATTGTATTTATAAATTTAACTAGGCAAGTCCGTTAAGAAAAAATTCTTATATACAATGATGGCCTACTGGGGAACAGTGTGTTAATTGCCTTTTTCAGGGACAGAACGACAGATTTTTACCTTGTCAGCTCGGGATTCGATCTAGCAACCTTTTGGCTACTGGTCAAATGCTCTAACCACTAGGCTACCTGCCCCCTTAAAATTAAGATCAGATCAAATTTTATGCAGAACTCCAGGTAATTCCAACGGGTTCACATACTTTTTCTTGCCAATGTATATTTTTTAGCTATGTTATTAACTGAAGCTGTTAGAGAGAGAGAATGGAGCTAGCAGGGGGGGGGGGGGTGGGCGTGTGTTTGACTGTGTCGCTGAGTGGTACGAGGAGGAGAGAGACAGCACCAATCAAGCCGACTCGCAGTAGTTACTCACTTCTAGCTGCCGAAGCTAAGTTATTTATTGTCTAATCTGATTACATAGTACCTGTTTTGACTGCATAAAACCGAGATGAAAAGCTAGTTCAGCAAGTTAGCTAACTAGCTGGGTTGGCTAATCAAAGCACTTTCCCCCATCCAACACACCAACAACAACAACACCATTCAAATGATTAGGAGCCAGAGGTGAGTTCCGCTTTGACTTGTGATTGGCCGACAAAAACAGCAAGCGATACATGCCTCTCTCATGAACAGCTGCAGCAGCATAAACGAGACAATTTCTCCCCCTCTACTGCAGCAGTCACTTTCGTGTCTGTACGGGTCCTTACTTGCAAATCCGTTTTAATTATACATACCCAAGACCTGTGACCATCAGAACCAACCCGGGTCCGAGGGTCAACTAAAGAATTTCAGACCCAACCTGGTCGGTCCTGGGTAATCGAGTTCCGGTGGACCCTTGAAGACCTCTATCCCAGACAGTCCCGGCAAAATTCTGTCTTTGTTAAGAAGACATTCCACCAACACCTGGGATATGGATGCCTGAGGAAGACATTCCACCAACACCTGGGATATGGATGCCTGAGGAAGACACAAAACGTTGTAACAATAACATCACCTGGGAGTAAACCATCGTTTCTGTTTCAGAGTAGATCTGGTATTGTGTAACAAATTAAAGTAATGTTCTCTATCTCCCTCTCTACTCTCTCTCTCTCTGGATTTCCCCAGGCACACAGAACATGTCAGATGATTCTCAACCAGCCTTTGGAAACAGAGTACCTGCACACACACAGGAGTAAAGTTTTTCATCTCTTTCCTTTATTAGTGACGGGTACCAACATCTATCATTCTTTATCATATAGATATCATTGAGCAAGGTATGTCATTGAACAAGATGTATCTTTCCTCTTGGCTTGTGAAAGTAACCCTAGCTCTAGCATACATGACCGTTCCACAAAACCCTTCGTACAGGCTATCAAGTTAGCATTTTTTTATTTTACCTTTATTTAACCAGGCAAGTCAGTTAAGAACAAATTCTTATTTTCAATGACGGCCAAGGAACAGTGGGTTAACTGCCTTGTTCAGGGGCAGAACGACAGATTTGTACCTTGTCAGCTCGGGGGTTTGAACTTGCAACCTTCCGGCTACTAGTCCAACGCTCTAACCAATAGGCTACCCTGCCGCCCCAAGTGATATAGCATACATGACTGTTCCACAAAACCCTTCATACAGGCTATCAAGTCAGCATACATGACTGTTCCACAAAACCCTTCATACAGGCTATCAAGTCACCATACATAATTGGCCCTCTGATGGCCCATCAGAGGTGTATGGGCTTCCTGTTGAATTCAGACTGGTTGGCTTCCAGAACATTCACAACTGGCCCTTTAGCCAATCAGCCAAACAGTTGTGGACTCCACAGAGCTGTGGGGGTAAAGAGCAACGTGAACACTGAAATAGTAGTGTGGGAGTTTTATTTCAATATTTATCGATATCGTATCAAACAATGCAACCAATATTGCTGTAGAATGTCCATATCGGTGACCATCACTATTATTAATCAAAGGAAATGAAATGTATCCTAAAGCTAAGACTGGACATTAGGTGTGTACTGATATAGTATTGACCTTCTCTAAACCAACCGTCCTCCTTCTCTAAACCAACCGTCCTCCTTCTCTAAACCAACCGTCCTCCTTCTCTAAACCAACCGTCCTCTTGGAGTACTACTGGGAATGCAGGCAGCTGTTCCACAGCTGTTTGTTGGGGGGGGGGGCATCTTCTGAAGCTGTTGAAGCTGTTCTTTATTCCTTATCTTTACATTCTTTATTGCAATGTGTTTGCCAGTACACACCCCTCTCGTGACACGTGCACTTGTTCAGAACAGAATCTCTCTCCCGCTCTGCTGAATGCATTAGTTCTATTAAACAAGGTGCTTAGAGAAGCTTCTGTCGCTCCTTTGAAGTCTTTCCTTGCGACACTAAAACAGACTTCTGGAAGCCTCCTGTTCAATATGTGTAGCATTAGTAAGTTGTGATGTTTGCTTCAAAAACATAAAACATGAATACCATTTAAAAGTGGCAATTGGGGAACCGCATATATTGTTGGGTGAATTTTTAAAATATATATTGTAACACTTGCATTATGTTTAGGAGCAATGGTAAATAAAATATAAAAGATTTTGCACACAACAGTCAAATACTCTTAGATTCATCTTATCTAGATTCAACCACCTGTTTCAGCAAATTAATGTCTCTCTGTAGGTCTACTGCAGGTCTCTGTAGGTCTACTGCAGGTCTCTGTAGGTGGGGAGGCCAACCACCAGTATAACATCACCACTCGACAATGAGACCGGTACCCCACCATGATTACCCCACCATGAGGACCCCACCATGAGGACCCCACCATGATGACCCCACCATGATGACCCCACCATGACCCCACCATGATGACCCCACCATGATGACCCCACCATGATGACCCCAGCCATGGTGACCCCACCATGATGACCCCACCATGATGACCCCACCATGAGGACCCCACCATGATGACCCCAGCCATGAGGACCCCAGCCATGAGGACCCCAGCATGAGTACCCCACCATGAGTACCCCACCATGATGACCCCACCATGAGGACCCCACCATGATGACCCCACCATGAGGACCCCACCATGATGACCCCACCATGATGACTAGAGTAAATAAGTGCTAATTACAGTGTTCTGTCCTCCAGGAGAATGAACCAGTTAATAACAGTGTTCTCTGTCCTCCAGGAGAATGAACCACAGTGTTCTCTGTCCTCCAGGAGAATGAACCAGTTAATAACAGTGTTCTCTGTCCTCCAGGAGAAGGAACCACAGTGTTCTCTGTCCTCCAGGAGAATGAACCAGTTTAACAATGTTCCGCCGTTATTCTCTGCATTATGGTAATGATATTAGAGGTACATCGCTCATGGTGATAAGACCCACAGTCAACTTTTCCTTCTAATCAGAGACGGATTTACGCCTGGACAGCTGGACAATCACTAAGTAGAGAAACTAACAACAAAAACACATGGCCTTCCAGGCTCTCCCTGCATAATGTTATGGAGATGCTAGAGAGAATACGGTTGTATTTATTCTAATGTTACTCAGAGAGAATCACAAGCTATGGTAATGTTCATCTTTGAGAATTGTGTAACAGATCTAGGGGCTTTGAGGTGTTTCAGGAGATGTGCATAACTCTATATAAATGAAAGAGAGAGCAGGGAGGGAAAGAGGTGTTCTTCAGGGGGTGAAGGGGGCATAAGATGGAGCCTACCTCACCTGGAATGAACTACCTTCTTAAGGGCATTCACTGGAACATGGTGTGTGTTTGAGAGACATTATTCACAGAATAAAGAGGGAGTTTTGCTATTTTTGCCTCTCTCTGTTTATCTGTCTGTTCCCCCCCCCCGTCCTCCTTCTAGAAGTGTCGGTTGATAGAGACAGCAGATCAGGAGCTGACTGACTTCACTAAATGTCTGGCCATCATGGTGGAGGAGATCAAAAGACAACCGCTTCGGGTAATCCTCCTCTTCTCCCTCCCATGTCCTCCCCCTCTCCTTCCTCTGTCAGGTTATGTACACCGTTCTGTCTCTCTGTGTGTGTGATGGTGGTTAAGAGTGAAAGGTCCATGTGTGCAGTGAGGGATTTGAGGAGAATAACACTCGGACAAACACACATCCTCTTTGACAGTTGAGAGACGCACACACACACACACACACACACACACACACACACACACACACACACACACACACACACACACACACACACACACACACACACACACACACACACACACACACACACACACACACACACACACACACACACACACACAGACAAGGTCCCTGATGAACTGTCACTCAGCCAGCGAACCAGTGTCCTCAAACAGTCTGTCTAGTTAATCACTGAGACAGAATCAGTCCATCTATCCTCGAACTCTGAGCTTTGTGCCAAAACATCCCTTTTAACCTTCTGTTTGTTCTTCTCTTGAGTATTATCTAACCTCCCTGTTCTGAAGGTATACAAATCATCTGTAGCAGTGTTTAAAGCCTGAGCTTGACAACGATGAAATAGACAGTATAGTGAATAACCACAATGTACTGTAACAGTCCATATCTGGCAGGTTTCCAGCCAGACAGATTTATGGGAATTAAGACTAATGATCGTCATTAGATTCATCCCTCTGACAGTCATCACGAAATTATTCCATCATATTATCACACTATAACATTATCACATTATAACATTCACACTATAACATTATCACACTATAACATTATCACACTATAACATTATCACACTAAATCAAATCTAATTGATTTACATAGCCCTTCGTACATCAGCTGATATCTCAAAGTGCTGTACAGAAACCCAGCCTAAAACCCCAAATATCAAGCAATGCAGGTGTAGAAGCACGGTGGCTAGGAAAAACACCCTAGAAAGGCCAAAACCTAGGAAGAAACCTAGAGAGGAACCAGGCTATGTGGGGTGGCTAGTCCTCTTCTGGCTGTGCCGGGTGGAGATTATAACAGAACATGACCAAGATGTTCAAATCTTCATAAATGACCAGCATGGTCAAATAATAATAATCACAGGCAGAACAGTTGAAACTGGAGCAGCAGCACGGCCAGGTGGACTGGGGACAGCAAGGGGTCATCATGTCAGGTAGTCCTGAGGCATGGTCCTAGGGCTCAGGTCCTCCGAGAGAGAGAGAAAGAAAGAGAGAAAGAGAGAATTAGAGAGAGCATACACAGGACACCGGATAGGACAGGAGAAGTACTCCAGATATATCAAACTGACCCTAGCCCCCCGACACATAAACTACTGCAGCATAAATACTGGAGGCTGAGACAGGAGGGGTCAGGAGACACTGTGGCCCCATCCGATGACACCCCGGACAGGGCTAAACAGGAAGGATATAACCCCACCCACTTTGCCAAAGCACAGCCCCCACACCACTAGAGGGATTATCTTCAACCACCAATTTACCATCCTGAGACAAGGCTGAGTATAGCCCACAAAGATCTCCGCCACGGCACAACCCAAGGGGAGGGGGGGGGGGGCGCCAACCCAGACAGGAAGATCACATCAGTGACTCAACCCACTCAAGTGACGCACCCCTCCTAGGGACGGTATGAAAGAGCCCTAGTAAGCCAGTGACTCAGCCCCTGTAATAGGGTTAGAGGCAGAGAATCCCAGTGGAAAGAGGGGAACCGGCCAGGCAGAGACAGCAAGGGCGGTTCGTTGCTCCAGAGCCTTTCCGTTCACTTTCACACTCCTGGGCCAGACTACACTCAATCATATGACCCACTGAGGAGATGAGTCTTCAGTAAAGACTTAAAGGTTGAGACCGAGTTTGCGTCTCTCACATGGGTAGGCAGACCATTACATAAAAATGGAGCTCTATAGGAGAAAGCCCTGCCTCCAGCTGTTTGCTTAGAAATTCTAGGGACAATTAGGAGGCCTGCGTCTTGTGACCGTAGCATATGTGTAGGTATGTACGGCAGGACCAAATCAGAGAGAGAGGTTTATTTTTATAATTTCATTTCACCTTTGTTTAACCAGGTAGGCAAGTTGAGAACAAGTTCTCATTTACAATTGCGACCTGGCCAAGATAAAGCAATGCAGTTTGACACATACAACGACACAGTGTTACACATGGAGTAAAACAAACATACAGTCAATAATACAGTATAAATAAGTCTATATACGATGTGAGCAAATGAGGTGAGATTAGGGAGGTAAAGGCAAAAAAAGGCCATGGTGGCGAAATAAATACAATATAGCAAGTAAAACACTGGAATGGTAGATTTGCAGTGGAAGAATTTGCAAAGTAGAAATAAAAATAATGGGGTGCAAAGGAGCAAAATAAATAAATAAATAAAATAAATACAATAGGGAAAGAGGTAGTTGTTTGGGCTAAATTATAGGTGGGCTATGTACAGGTGCAGTAATCTGTGAGCTGCTCTGATAGTTGGTGCTTAAAGCTAGTGAGGGAGATAAGTGTTTCCAGTTTCAGAAATTTTTGTAGTTTGTTCCAGTCATTGGCAGCAGAGAACTGGAAGGAGAGGCGGCCAAAGAAAGAATTGGTTTTGAGGGTGACCAGAGAGATATACCTGCTGGAGCGCGTGCTACAGGTGGGTGATGCTATGGTGACCAGCGAGTTGAGATAAGGGGGGACTTTACCTAGCTGGGTCTTGTAGATGACATGGAGCCAGTGGGTTTGGCGACGAATATGAAGCGAGTGCCAGCTAACGAGAGCGTACAGGTCGCAATGGTGGGTAGTATATGGGGCTTTGGTGACAAAACGGATTGCACTGTGATAGACTACATCCAATTTGTTGAGTAGGGTATTGGAGGCTATTTTGTAAATAGGTAGGAGCAAGCCCATGTAATTCTTTGTAGGTTAGCAGTAAAACCTTGAAAGCAGCCCTTGCCTTGACAGGAAGCCAGTGTAGGGAGGCTAGCACTGGAGTAAAATGATCAAATTTGTGTTTAGCACTAACTGAAGTTTATTTAGTCTTTTATCCGGGTAGCCGGAAAGTAGAGCATTGCAGTAGTCTAACCTACAAGTAACAAAAGCATTGATTAATTTTTCTGCATCATTTTTGGACAGAAAGTTTCTGATTTTTGCAATGCTACGTAGATGGAAAAAAGCTGTCCTTAAAACAGTCTTGATATGTTCTTCAAAAGAGAGATCAGGGTCCAGAGTAACGCTGAGGTCCTTCAGTTTTATTTGAGACGACCGTACAACCATTAAGACTATAACACTATAACATTATCGCACTATAACATTATCACATTATCACACTAACATTATCGCATAACATTATCGCACTATAACATTATTACATTATCACACTAACATTATCGCATTAAAACATTATCACATTATAACATCACATTGTCACGTCATTACTTTGTCCTACCATTACATTGTCATACCATTACATTTCCATAACATTACATTGTCATACCATTACATTGTCATACCATTACGTTGTCATACCATTGCCTTGTCATACCATTCCATTGTCATACCATTACATTGTCATACCATTACATTGCCATAACATTACATTGTCACATTATTACATTATCACATAACATTCTCAATGCCAGAATATCAGACAGAACATTATTATTTGCAGGGGTGCAACTTAGTTTAAAGTGGGGGGGCATAACTTGACAGGTGATCTGGAGGTCCTCCCAATCTTAAGCTAATTTCCTGCATTTCTACACAATATAATATGACCCATGACCCTTCTAGCCGTCTGTATTTAGCCCACAGTCATCAAGCTAGGTAAGAGATCATTATTAAATATGTTTAAGTGATTGATAAGACTGAACTATATTTTTGTTCAGTGTAATTCATATCATAGTACTACTAATACTGTAGAGGTCTTTTTACTTGAACACAATATAGCTGAGTCACCCTGTCCTGCCCCTAGGGGTCCACGGCCATGAAGCGCCCTAAACCCAACACACCCCACTCAGCTTTAGGATCTTAGTGAAACATTCATTATTGGTTTCAGGTGTGTCAGGTCAAGGCCAGAGTGACAACAGTACAGCAGACCACCAGGGCCTGGACTAAGCAGCCCAGCAGCTTGGGATTGGCTAAATTGGTATCTCCCTTGACGTGGGCACGTTTTCAATACAGACTCCTTTAGTCATACTGCATTCCGTATAACACATCCAGACCTTATGAAAGTTACCCAGGTTACCTTTAATCTGGTAATAAATCAAATCAAACGATACATAACTTGACATTGTGGGAGGATAACCAGCCTTATAATTAATGGAACTGCTATAAATGCGAGGTTACAAACTTTATTCTGATAAGTCACCAGTATCAACATTTCCAAGCAAACAAAAACAGGGAGAATCTGTAGACATGCTGAGATAAAATAACATAGTATTCGCTGGAATTCAGCCAGCCTTCACGAGATCATAACATATGCAAATATGTCCCCTCTTGTGGTTTACACCTCCAGCATGAGAATTACAACCCTTGATACAGTTTGGGAATCAACTGTAGAGGTTTGTCAAACTGCCTTAAAATAGATCATCTTCGAAGCTTCTGTCTTGTCCAGTGTTTGCTGCACAGAGAGAATAGTGTTGCATCAGCAAAAGTTCACTTCTGCTCTGTCACAGACTTGCTTCCCATCTGATCCTGCTCACGACAAAGAGTTACCTTGGTGTACATTGTATTATCCATGGATAGAATCATTGGTTCACTAATTGAAATGAACATTATTCCCAAATCCCAGACTGTAAACTTCTGTCCTGTAGCTACTGTAAGTCTACCCATCAATTCAAGATGGAACTTTGTATCAATTCACTGATTGTTATAATATACTACTAAACAAAGCCTGGCTCTGTAGATTGGTCTTCCCTGGCTGGCTGAACCTGCTGGGACACGTTTATACTGTTTCAATGTGAAAAGTAGTAGCCAGTTTCTGCACTGCTCACTTTAACAAATCAGAGAAAAAGCTCAATACAGACACTAGCAATACAGACACTAGCTGCCTCTGTACTGGTCCAATATGCCAGCCTTTCAGATGCTTTACCTTCACACAGCCTGTCCGCACGCTCTGTGGTGTCTGAGTGGTCCTAAATTCTGCCAGCTGAAACCGGAGAACCGCCTACCTGACCGCTCTGAGGAGCCAGCATGGTCCTAAAGCACACTGGAGCTGCATTGTGTATCACAGTGCAATGATACAACTTGGGGGGAGAATATGCAAATCATGTCCCCCCCATCCCCAATGAAAATTGCACCCCTGATTATTTGTATAATCACTCAATAGTGAGAGACAGAGCGCCGTCTGTAGATTTGTAGGAGCTAAAGTAGGTAGTGCTACGTAATGTACTTCAGTAGCCTGGTCCCAGACCTGTACATCAACCATGACAACAGCAGTCAGAGCGGTTGGCTAAAGCACATGCAGATCTAGGATCAGGCTAGTACTTCTTTGGAGGTTACATAAGTTGTATAATATAGGCCATTGGTTTGTCCTGTTTCCATTTGTGTCTGTCTGTGCTGTTACCTGTTTGTTTGTCTTATTCTAGGCTGTGGTTAAAGGCGCTGAAGTTGCAACAAAGATTTAACATAATACTTTATTTCTGTTTTATAATCTTTCTCTGTCTCCAAGGACTGTAGCTTGGCAACGCTTGTTTACAGAACACTGTCATTCAGATCAATTATTTCTGAAGCAGTTCGGTGTGCAAGCATCCTTATCAGAGAAAAGTGTTTTTCTAAAGCCGTCCTCTGTTGTGTGTGGTTGTTTGACAGATGTGGATTTTTACCTCAATAGTCACAGTTCTAAATGTGTTTATTTGTGGCCCAAGGCATAGATGAAAGATGTAAATAAGGACAATCCCTGCCTCTGTCAATATCATACCGTAACCATGGTCAAGGTGCCGTGGAGTGTCAGCCAGTATGGTGGTGTTTGTGCCCATTTACATGTTTACATATGAATCATTTAACAGACACTCTTATCCAGAGCCACTTACAAGAGCAATAAGGGTTAAGTGCCTTGCTCAAGGGCACATCGACAGATTTTTCACCTAATCGGCTCGGGCCCAAAAGCTCTTAACCGCTAGGCTACCTGCTCCCTTATGGTTTACAGTTCCGTAGAGAACATGAGCTAGAACAGCATATGTGTGTATATATATGTAAAACGGTTGCACACATTGGATTCTCTCTGCTGCATTGTGTCCTTCAGAGCACTCTCAGGGAGAAGAGCTAATGAAAGAGAGGGGATGGCGAGAGGCAGAGCGGCAGAGCGGGAGAGCTATATTGAAGAGAGGGTAAATCCATTTGAATTTAATCACTTACCTTCCATACATATTTGCCCGTTGTAGAAATGCTCAGAATGTGACTTTTTGGGAACTGAGTGCCAGAACATTAAAGAGCTCAAGGTGCTGAAAGTTGACCCTTTTAACCCCACCCTTCATCGCCTTAAAAGATAAAAGGTTGAGATTTAAATCATTTAAAATCTTACAAACAGGGTTGTCAAACTATTTTATAATTTCTAAAAAACTTTGTCATTTTTGGTACATTTAATGTCAATGATCTAAAAAACGTGTGAACATATTTTTCCCTATTCACATATGTTGTAGTTTATACTCTATTTTACATAATCTGAGGTTTCTGTGTTGTGACCTCCATTGGTGACAGGGAATAGCAGCAGCGTAAAAGAGGGGAGGGGAGAAATGCAAATAGTCTGGGAAGTAATTTGATTAGGTGTTCAGCAGTCTTATGGCTTGGGGGTAGAAGCTGTTTAGAAGCCTTTTGGACCTTGACTTGGGGCTCCGGTACCGCTTGCCATGTGGTAGCAGAGGGAACAGTCTATGACTAGGGTGTCTGGAGTCTTTGACAATTTGTAGGTCCTTCTTCTGACACCACATGGTACAGAGGTCCTGGGTGGCAGGAAGCTTGGCCCCAGTGATGTACTGGGCCGTATGCATTACCCTCTGTAGTGCCTTGCGGTCAGAGACCGAGCAGTTGCCTTACCAGGCAGTGATGCAACCAGTCAGTATACTCTTGATGGTGCAGCTGTAGAACCTTTTGAGGATCTGAAAACCCATGCCAAATCTTTTTAGTCTCCAGAGGGGGAATAGGTTTTGTCATGCCCTCTTCACAACTGGCTAAGTGTGCTTGGACCATGTTAGTTTGTTGGTGATGTGGACACCAAGGAACTTGAAGCTCTCAACCTGCTCCACTACAGCCCCATTGATGAGAATGGGGGCGTGCTCGGTCCTCCTTTTCCTGTAGTCCACAATCATCTCCTTTGTCTTGATCACGTTAAGGGAGAGGTTGTTGTCTCTGTTCATCATATATGCATGTACATACTACCTCAATCAGCCTGACTAACTGGTGCCTCGCTACTGTATATAGCCTCGCTACTGTATGTAGCCTCGCTACTGCATACAGCCTCGCTACTGTATATAGCCTCGCTACTTTTATAGCCTCGCTACTGTATATAGCCTCGCTACTGTATGTAGCCTCGCTACTGTATGTAGCCTCGCTACTGCATATAGCCTCGCTACTTTTATAGCCTCGCTACTGCATACAGCCTCGCTACTGTATGTAGCCTCGCTACTTTTATAGCCTCGCTACTGTATATAGCCTCGCTACTTTTATAGCCTCGCTACTGTATATAGCCTCGCTACTTTTATAGCCTCGCTACTTTTATAGCCTCGCTACTGTATATAGCCTCGCTACTTTTATAGCCTCGCTACTGTATATAGCCTCGCTACTGTATGTAGCCTCGCTACTTTTATAGCCTCACTACTGTATATAGCCTCGCTACTTTTATAGCCTCTCTACTGTATATAGCCTCACTACTGTATGTAGCCTCACTACTGTATATAGCCTCGCTACTGTATGTAGCGTCGCTACTTTTATAGCCTCTCTACTGTATATAGCCTCACTACTGTATGTAGCCTCACTACTGTATATAGCCTCACTACTGTATGTAGCCTCGCTACTGTATATAGCCTCGCTACTGTATGTAGCCTCGCTACTGCATATAGCCTCGCTACTTTTATAGCCTCGCTACTGTATGTAGCCTCGCTACTTTTATAGCCTCGCTACTGTATATAGCCTCGCTACTTTTATAGCCTCTCTACTGTATATAGCCTCACTACTGTATGTAGCCTCACTACTGTATATAGCCTCGCTACTGTATGTAGCGTCGCTACTTTTATAGCCTCTCTACTGTATATAGCCTCACTACTGTATGTAGCCTCACTACTGTATATAGCCTCACTACTGTATGTAGCCTCGCTACTGTATATAGCCTCGCTACTGTATGTAGCCTCGCTACTGCATATAGCCTCGCTACTTTTATAGCCTCGCTACTGTATGTAGCCTCGCTACTGCATATAGCCTCGCTACTTTTATAGCCTCGCTACTGTATGTAGCCTCGCTACTGCATATAGCCTCGCTACTTTTATAGCCTCGCTACTGTATGTAGCCTCGCTACTTTTATAGCCTCGCTACTGTATATAGCCTCGCTACTTTTATAGCCTCGCTACTGTATATAGCCTCGCTACTTTTATAGCCTCGCTACTTTTATAGCCTCGCTACTGTATATAGCCTCGCTACTTTTATAGCCTCGCTACTGTATATAGCCTCGCTACTGTATGTAGCCTCGCTACTTTTATAGCCTCGCTACTGTATATAGCCTCGCTACTTTTATAGCCTCTCTACTGTATATAGCCTCACTACTGTATGTAGCCTCACTACTGTATATAGCCTCGCTACTGTATGTAGCGTCGCTACTTTTATAGCCTCGCTAATGTATGTAGCCTCGCTACTTTTATAGCCTCGCTACTGCATACAGCCTCGCTACTGTATATAGCCTCGCTACTTTTATAGCCTCGCTACTGCATACAGCCTCGCTACTGTATGTAGCCTCGCTACTTTTATAGCCTCGCTACTGTATATAGCCTCGCTACTGTATGTAGCCTCGCTACTGCATATAGCCTCGCTACTTTTATAGCCTCGCTACTGCATACAGCCTCGCTACTGTATGTAGCCTCGCTACTTTTATAGCCTCGCTACTGTATATAGCCTCGCTACTTTTATAGCCTCGCTACTGTATATAGCCTCGCTACTTTTATAGCCTCGCTACTTTTATAGCCTCGCTACTGTATATAGCCTCGCTACTTTTATAGCCTCGCTACTGTATATAGCCTCGCTACTGTATGTAGCCTCGCTACTTTTATAGCCTCGCTACTGTATATAGCCTCGCTACTTTTATAGCCTCTCTACTGTATATAGCCTCACTACTGTATGTAGCCTCACTACTGTATATAGCCTCGCTACTGTATGTAGCGTCGCTACTTTTATAGCCTCGCTAATGTATGTAGCCTCGCTACTTTCATAGACTCTCTACTTTTATAGCCTCGCTACTGTATATAGCCTTGCTACTGTATATAGCCTCGCTACTGTATATAGCCTCGCTACTTTCATAGCCTCTCTACTGTATGTAGCCTCGCTACTTTTATAGCCTCACTACTGTATATAGTCTCGCTACTTTTATAGCCTCTCTACTTTTATAGCCTCGCTACTGTATATAGCCTCGCTACTGTATGTAGCCTCGCTACTGTATGTAGCCTCTCTACTTTTATAGCCTCGCTACTGTATGTAGCCTCGCTACTGTATGTAGCCTCGCTACTGTATATAGCCTCGCTACTTTTATAGCCTCTCTACTGTATGTAGCCTCGCTACTTTTATAGCCTCTCTACTTTTATAGCCTCGCTTCTGTATATAGCCTCACTACTTTTATAGCCTCTCTACTTTTATAGCCTCTCTACTTTTAAAGCCTCGCTACTTTTATAGCCTCTCTACTTTTATAGCCTCGCTACTTTTATAGTCTCGCTACTTTTATAGCCTCGCTACTTTTATAGCCTCTCCACTTTTATATCCTCTCTACTTTTATAGCTTCGCTACTGTATATAGCCTCGCTACTTTTATAGCCTCTCTACTTTTATAGCCTCGCTACTTTTATAGCCTCACTACTTTTATAGCCTCTCTACTTTTACAGTCTCGCTACTTTTATAGCCTCTCTACTTTATAGTCTCTCTACTTTTATAGCCTCGCTACTTTTATAGCCTCTCTACTGTATATAGCCTCGCTACTGTATATAGCCTCGCTACTGTATATAGCCTCGCTACTTTTATAGCCTCGCTACTTTTATAGCCTCTCTACTTTTATAGCCTCGCTACTTTTATAGCCTCGCTACTTTTATAGACTCGCTACTGTATGTAGCCTCACTACTTTTATAGCCTCGCTACTTTTATAGCCTCTCTACTTTTATAGCCTCTCTACATTTATAGCCTCTCTACTTTTATAGCCTCGCTAATGTATATAGCCTCACTACTTTTATAGTCTCGCTACTTTTATAGCCTCTCTACTTTTCTAGCCTCGCTACTGTATGTAGCCTCGCTACTGTATGTAGCCTCTCTACTTTTATAGCCTCTCTACTTTTATAGCCTTGCTACTGTATGTAGCCTCGCTACTGTATGTAGCCTCTCTACTTTTATAGCCTCTCTACTTTTATAGCCTCGCTACTGTATATAGCCTCGCTACTTTTATAGCCTCGCTACTTTTATAGCCTCTCTACTTTTATAGCCTCGCTACTTTTATAGCCTCTCTACTTTTATAGCCTCTCTACCTTTATAGCCTCTCTACTGTATGTAGCCTCGCTACTTTTATAGCCTCGCTACTGTTATAGCCTCTCTACTGTATATAGCCTCGCTACTGTATGTAGCCTCGCTACTGTATATATCCTGTCTTTTTACTGTTTTATTTCTTTACTTACCTATTGTTCACCTAATACCTTTTTTGCACTATTGGTTAGAGCCTGTCAGTAAGCATTTCAATGTAAGGTCTACACCTGTTGTATTTGGCGCACATGACAAATACACTTTGATTTGATTTGTCTTGGCACCACACGGCCAGGTCTCTGACCTCCTCCCTATATGCTGTCTCGTCGTTGTTGATGATCAGGCCTACAGGATGGGTGTCATGTTTTGGCTGATAAATGTACTAAAATGGGAATAGCATTTAAATTGCTACTTTCAAATGGTATCAGAAAAATGGTTGGCTGTCCAGACATCAGAGAATGTTGACTTTAATGGTATTTTTTTTATTTATTATAAAGTCAAACCTCCATAGGAAATATAGATAATAGAATAGACATGACCATTTAAGTTGACATTTGACGGTGGGTGGCCATATTTGTGGTAGTAATTAGAACATAACATTTCAATGGTGTACCTGCTAAATTACAGTGGTCTGAAGGGATAGGCCCCTTCTATTCCTTATATTTATATGATTAAAATGACATACACCAAGAGCACGTTGTGTATCAACCAATAGTGGGCACAACACAACAACTTCAGATGTGTAACAGGGTCTAAGCTACAATGTATGTGAATGTGGAAAAAATATACACTACCGTTCAAAAGTTTGGGGTCACTTAGAAATGTCCTTGTTTTTGAAAGAAAAGCTATTTATTTTGTCCATTAAAATAGCATCACATTGATCAGAAATACGGTGTAGACATTGCTAATGTTGTAAATGACTATTGTAGCTGGAAACGGCTGATTTTTAATGGAATATCTACATAGGCGTACAGAGGTCCATTATCAGCAACCATCACTCCTGTGCTCCAATGGCACGTTGTGTTAGCTAATCCAAGTTTATAATTTTAAAAGGCTAATTGATCATTAGAAAACCCTTTTGTAATTATTTTAGCACAGCTAAAAACTGTTGTGCTGATTTAAAGAAGCAATTAAACTGACCTTCTGTAGACTAGTTGAGTATCTGGAGCATCAGCATTTGTGGGTTCGATTACAGGCTAAAAATGGCCCGAAACAAAGAACTTTCTTCTGAAACTCGTCAGTCTATTTTTGTTCTGAGAAATGAAGGCTTTTCCACTCGAGAAATTGCCAAGAAACTGAAGATCTCGTACAATGCTGTGTACTCCTCCCTTCACAGAACAGCACTAACTGGTTCTAACCAGAATAGAAAGAGGAGTGGGAGGCCCCGGTGCACAACTGCACAAGAGGACAAGTACATTAGAGTGTATAGTTTGAGAAACAGATGCCTCATAAGTCCTCAACTGGCAGCTTGATTAAATAGTACCCGCAGAACACCAGTCTCAACGTCAACAGTAAAGAGGCGACTCTGGGATGCTGGCCTTCTAGACAGAGTTCCCCTGTCCGGTGTCTGTGTGCTTTTGCCCATCTTAATCTTTTCTTTTTATTGGCCAGTCTGATATGGCTTTTTCTTTGCAACTCTGCATAGAAGGCCAGCATCCCGGAGTCACCTCTTCACTGTTGACGTTGAGACTGGTGTTTTGCAGGATATATGTAGGATATTTTCAGACTTCAAAAGTGGTCGAGAACAAATGCTGCTGGAGGTAGTGTTGGGGGACTCTTTCCCATGGTCCAAAGAAGACACCAATGCTCCAGGGTAAGACCTTCAGATGATAACTATTCTCTCTCTCGGTCTCTCTCTCCAAGTGGATACTATAGTGACCCTGGGTGGTCTGGCTGACAGGAAGGTTTGACCAGACCATGGCTTCAGTAGAGACTGTACCACGCCCTCAACATGACACAACTACCTCTGCTGTTTCTACAGGGATGCAGTCTGGCCTACCTGCTACGGCCGGTAACTATACGCACACACTAGTGTTTTCACGACGCTAACATTTTACGTCCAATATTAGGCCAAGTATTACATTTACATTTAACATTACATTTAAGTCATTTGGCAGACGCTCTTATCCAGAGCGACTTACAAATTGGTGAATTCACCTTATGACATCCAGTGGAACAGCCACTTTACAATAGTGCATCTAAATCATTTAAGGGGGGGTGAGAAGGATTACTTTATCCTATCCTAGGTATTCCTTAAAGAGGTGGGGTTTCAGGTGTCTCCGGAAGGTGGTGATTGACTCCGCTGTCCTGGCGTCGTGAGGGAGTTTGTTCCACCATTGGGGGGAACAAACCATTGGGGGGAACAAACGATACCAAGTAGTATAGTGCCGTCCCCGGGCGCTTGTTCCTGTTCTCTAAAACGTTCTCCAAAAACCTGGCACTGAAAATCACACTTCTACTCAGTACACCTTTCATTTAACTTCACACTGTTCAGTGTTTAATGGAATACTGCATAGAATGGCTGATTTGCTCAAATTTGCAAATGTAACTTGGCTGAAGGAATGGATGGAAGGAATATACATGCATAATGATCTGAATGTCAATGTGTCACAGTAAGGGGAAAACACTGCATTAAACCTTGTTAACTCTTCAGTTAACAGAGACACACACTCCGTCTCCCTCACTCTCATAAACACACACCACTCTCTCTCCCACAAACACACTTCTCCCAACTTTTAAAACGTTAGGCACCAAACAGAATTTAAGACGCACACAGAAATACATAGATTTTTGAAATGGTTCAGGCTTCCTTTAGGCCTATACGAATCCTACCTATGTGAATCCTACCTATACAAATCCTACCTATACGAATCCTACCTATACGAATCCTACCTATACGAATCCTACCTATACGAATCCTACCTATACGAATCCTACCTATACGGATCCTACCTATACGAATCCTACCTATACGAATCCTACCTATACGAATCCTACCTATACGAATCCTACCTATACGAATCCTACCTATACGAATCCTACCTATACGAATCCTACCTATACGAATCCTACCTATACGAATCCTACCTATACGGATCACAACTCATGAGTTGCAGACCCTTTTCTTGTATTCCTGAGCCAATCAGATGTGCCTAAACCTACTGTCAAGTTACCAGGTTGTTTGCTAGCTAGGTAACATGACTGAACAATGTTTGCTATTGTTATCAAACCAATCATTTGCGACCCGGATTAGTTTAAAACGGCTGTGACATTTGTGAAATCATATCAAATGCGCGCGAGTCCCGATTGAAAGAAAACCAGTAATCTCCGGTAATATGGGTCATATGTTTTTAGGCAAGCATGCCTGTCACGAAGTTGTGCTCCATTTGACCTCTGACACCCAGAAGTTGCATGACAGTGAACTTTCAAAGTCCGTTCAGACTGGTCTGTGCTCTTGGTTATAACAGGCAATGCAATTATACAATGTAGGCTGTCAATATTGCTCGCTACTTCAATGTAACAAATGTACAAATCTAACAACAGAAAACTTAGCAGGGGCTGGGTCTGCATCTCTGCTCGCCATCACGGCTAAAATATATATTTTTTAAACTGATGGAGAGATAGAAGCGCGTAAAGACAGAGAAAAGCATGTCAGTCAGGGGCGGGCTGGTCGGAGTAGCGGCTGACTGATTACAGATGACACACATGAAATGGCATGAAAGTGAATATTATTGGACCAGGGCATACAAGAGACTAGTGGCTGTTGCTTAAATTCAAGTGAACTGGTAAACAAAACTGACTTTAAAATATTTTATAACAGGTTCTTTAGATTGGTCGGGCTGAAAACTTCTGTAGTATCATATGAAACGGTACTACAGTCGTGGCCAAAAGTTTTGAGAATGACACAAATATTATTTTTCACAAAGTCTGCTGCTTCAGTGTCTTTAGATATTTTTGTCAGATGTTACTATGTAATACTGAAGTATAATAACAAGCATTTCATAAGTGTCAAAGGCTTTTGACAATTACATGAAGTTGATGCAAAAGTCTATTTGCAGTGTTGACCCTTCTTTTTCAAGACCTCTGCAATCCGCCCTGGCATGCTGGCAATTAACTTCTGGGCCACATCCTGACTGATGGTAGCCCATTCTTGCATAATCAATGATTGGAGTTTGTCAGAATTTGTGGGTTTTTGTTTGTCCACCCGCCTCTTGAGGATTGACCACAAGTTCTCAATGGGATTAAGGTCTGGAGCACATATGTCAGAGTCAAGGCCCGCGGGCCACATCCGGCCCGCGAGAAGATTTTTTACGGCCCCTGGGATGATCTTGATTTATTATTAGAACCGGCCCGCAGACCGCAGCAAGCCGGCAGCCCGCAGATCTTTTACACGCACCAATACTACATTTCCCACAATGCAACGGTGACGCACCGAGCAGTAGGCTGCTTCATTTCAATATTTATTGGCACAGCAGTCGTCAGCATCACAGTAAAATTAACTTTCAGATACCCATCAAAAATGGCAAAACGGAAGGTGGACACTGAGAACCGGGGTTTCAAACAAGGTGGGAGTCGGAGTATATGTTCACGGAGGTAGCTGGAAAACCTGTGTGTCTTCTGTGTGGAGAAAGTGTGGCGGTACTGAAAGAGTATAATCTGAGACGACATTATGAAACGAAACACGCGGACAAAAACAAGAATATGGACATGGAACAAAGGCTACAAAAGGCAGAGGAATTAAAACGAGGCCTCAAATCTCGACAGGCTCTGTTCAAAAAAGCCAAATCACAAGGCCAGGCTGCTGTCAAGGCCAGTTTTATTTTGGCAGAAGAGATCGCTAAATCAGCCCGGCCATTTACGGAGGGGATTTCATCAAAAACTGCATGATTAAAGTTTGTGACGAAGTTTGCCCAGAAAAAGGCAACTCTTTTTAAATGTGAGTCTGAGCAGAAACACCATTGCCGAGAGAGTAGACCAGTTGTCCATCAATCTAAAAGAGCAGCTTGTGAAAAAGGGAAAGATTTCATTGCATATTCCTTGGCTGTGGATGAGAGCACCGACATTTCTGACATTGCCCAGTTGTCAATTTTCATCCGCGGAGTGGACTCCAGCCTAAGCGTGACAGAGGAGTTTTTGGCTTTACGTCCTATGCATGGCACAACTACGGGGCATGATTTGTATGAAGAGGTGTCAAGATGTGTAAATGAGATGGAGCTGCCTTGGGAAAAACTCGTGGGTTTGACAACCGACGGAGCACCTGCGATGTGTGGACACAGGAGCGGACTGGTGGCGAAGATACGGGAAAAGATGCAAGAGGAAAACGCGACAGGTGAGCTGACAGCTTATCATTGTATCATACACCAGGAAGCGTTGTGCGGTAAAGCCTTGAAAATGGAGCATGTAATGAGCATCATCACGCGCACAGTTAACTTTATCAGAGCCAAAGGTTTGAATCACCGCCAGTTCAAGGCATTTCTGACGGAGTTAGAAACGGAGCATGGTGATTTGCCTTATCACACAGAGGTGCGATGGCTAAGCCAGGGAAAGGTGCTTCAAAGATGTTTCGAGCTTCGTGAGGAGATTTGTCTGTTCTTGGACAGCAAAGGGAAAGACACAACACAACTCCGAGACGAAATGTTTCTGTGTGAAATGGCTTTTCTGTGTGACATTACGAGTCATCTGAATGCAATGAACTTGCAGCTGCAGGGTCGGGATCATGTCATCTCTGATATGTACAGTACAGTGAAGGCATTTAAAACCAAACTGACTCTGTGGGAGACGCAGATGCGGAAAGAAAATTTGAGCCACTTTCCCAGCTGCCAGACCATGAAAGAGAAGCTCTCTACCAGTGCGTTCCCGAGCGCACAGTTGGCTGATAAAATAGGTATGCTTGCCGCTGACTTTCGACGCCGATTTGCTGACTTTGAAGCACAAAAAAGCAGGTTGGAACTGCTCGGTAACCCATTTGCTGTTGACGTGGAAAGCTCACCACCAAACCTCCAAATGGAGTTGATTGACCTCCAATGCAATGATGCACTGAGGGCAAAATATGCGGCAGTGGGTGCTGCGGAGTTCGCCCGTTTCCTCCCCGACACAATGCCCCAGCTGCGCATCCAGGCTGCTCAAACGTTGTCTATGTTTGGCAGCACATACCTGTGTGAACAACTTTTTTCTTTGATGAACCTGAACAAAACATCACACAGAAGTCGACTTACTGCTGAACACCTACACTCAATTCTGAGGATTTCCTCAGCTCAGAGCCTTACCCCGAACATTGATGAACTTGTGGAAAAGATGGGACACCACCAAGTATCACCCTCAACCTCAAACAAGTGAACATTACTGTGCAATCACATATTTAGAGTTTTTACTCAGTTCAAGTTTAAAAGTTAAAGTTTAATATTTGTTTTCACTGCATGTTACTTCTCCTTAAACAAAGTGTTGTTTTTGATTAATAGATTTTTGCACTTTATTTTATTGTATTTCAATCCAATTATATTTTAAAAATATTTCAGTTGAGTGGATGATAGAAAATTGCTATTATTGTTTTTTTCTTTGAAGTAAATTTAGCCCACTTTTGCTAAAATAGAAAATATAGGCTACTGATGGTGCCTTGAATACCGGTTTCTTTCATTTAATGTTCATGTTATGGGGATTTTTATATAAAGGAAATTTGTCTTTTGTGTCTGTTGAAAATTAAAGATTACTGACAGAGCCATAAGAAAATATTGCTTTATTTATCTGATCATATTGGAATATATTTGTTAGGTTTTCAGTAGGTTCAATTAGGTTCACTAGACTATATGCGTCATTTAAAAATTTTTCAATGAACATTCGAACAGTCCGGCCCTCGGCTTGTAGCTAAATTTTTTATTTGGCCCTCCGTCCATTTGACTTTGACACCCCTGGTCTGGAGAGTTTCCTGGCCATGGAGCAAAATATCAATGTTTTGTTCCCCGAGCCACTTAGTTATCCCTTTTGCCTTATGGCAAGATGCTCCATCATGCTGGAAAAGGCATTGTTTGTCACCAAACTGTTCCTGGATGGTTGGGAGAAGTTGATTTCGGAGGATGTGTTGGTACCATTCTTTATTCATGGCTGTGTTCTTAGGCACAATTGTGAGTGAGCCCAGTCCCTTGGCTGAGAAGCAACCCCACACATGAATGGTCTCAGGATGCTTTACTGTTGGCATGAAGCAGGACTGATGGTAGGGCTCAACTTTTCTTCTCCGGACAAGCTTTTTTCCAGATGCCCCAAACAATCGGAAAGGGGATTCATCAGAGGAAATGACTTTACCCCAGTCCTCAGCAGTCCAATCCCTGTACCTTTTGCAGAATATCAGTCTGTCCCTGATGTTTTTCCTGGAGAGAAGTAGCTTCTTTGCTGCCCTTCTTGACACCAGGCATCATCCAAAAGTCTTCGCCTCACTGTGCGTGCAGATGCACTCACACCTGCCTGCTGCCATTCCTGAGCAAGCTCTGTACTGGTGGTGCCCCGATCCCGCAGCTGAATCAACTTTAGGAGACGGTCCTGGTGCTTGCTGGACTTTCTTGGGCGCCCTGAAGCATTCTTCACAACAATTGAACCGTTCTCCTTTGAAGTTCTTGATGATCCGATAAATGGTTGATTTAAGTGCAATCTTACTGGCAGCAATATCCTTGCCTGTGAAGCCCTTTTTGTGCAAAGCAATGATTAGGGCATGTGTTTCCTTGCAGGTAACCATGGTTGACAGAGGAAGAACAATGATTCCAAGCCCCACCCTCCTCTTGAAGCTTCCAGTCTGTTATTCGAACTCAATCAGCATGACATAGTGATCTCCAGCCTTGTCCTCGTCAACACTCACACCTGTGTTAACAAGAGAATCACTGACATGATGTCAGCTGGTCATTTTGGCAGGGCTGAAATGCAGTGGAATTGTTTTTGGGGGATTCAGTTCATTTGCATGGCAAAAAAGGGACTTTGCAATTAATTGCAATTCATCTGATCACTCTTCATAACATTCTGGAGTATATGCAATTTGCCATCATACAAACTGAGGCAGCAGACTTAGTGAAAATGTATATTTGTGTCATTCTCAACTTTTGGCCACGACTGTACAGTATTCTAATGTTGGTATCATAAGTATCATGACGTTTTGGTACCGTGATATTACCGTGGTACTGACATGCCATGATGCAACACACATGCACCAGTCAAGTCTTCAAAACACTTTAGTTACAAATGTTAGTGTAAGGGTCCTTGACAAGGTTGTGTTCACCTTTGTGTTAAACCCCATACGTTCAGTCTGTCAGTCAGTTCATTACATCCGTACTGTGGTGACAAACGAGCTTGATTAAGTGTGTCTGTGTTTGTGTGTGACTCATAGGAGTTAGATTAATTGGAGGTGTTGAGGTATGAAGCAGCAAATGACAAGATGTCTTTGGCATAATGACAAACAACAAAGAGTGAGGGGGGGAGAAAGAGGGGGAGGGAAGAGAGTAGAGAGAGAGAGGGAGGGAGGGAGAAACTGGGGCATGTGGGTGGTAATATTGCTAGAGCAAAAACATTTCATTCAAAATAACTTTGCTCAGGCTCCTTGTAAACTCATTCATCTGAGAAGAGGGAGGGAGTGAAGGGATTGATTTGGAGACCAGGTAAAATAATTTTGGAGATGCAAATTAAACACCCTCACCGCAAATTATTTACGATAATAGGTAATAGGTGTGTGTGCGTGTCTCTCTGTGCGCGTGTGTGTGTGTGTGCGGGCACGCGTGTGCTTCCAGCTGTCAGAATTAGACGCTCATCCATGTTTGTCGAACATAAATTTTCTAAATTGTTCCAAATTTCTAAGTGTTTAAGGTTCTGTTTAGGCATTAATTCAAAATGGTTAAGGTTTGGGATAGGCTTAAAACAAAAATCTCAAAAACAACTTTCTATCACTAGACTCAACATGCAACCTTTGGCGTGGTTGGCGCGATGCGGCAGGATTCCTAAAACAACCCAGGTGTAATATACGTCTGGCCACTGGTTGGTTTTGTGGCGCTAGTCTGATTTTGCATAGGGAACTGTAAACAGGAAGAGGTGCATATTTATTCGCCCAGCAGCAGTCACTGAGCTAGCAAGCTAAAGTTTTAGCTAGTGAGTCACATAAATTTACATTCAGCCTGTTAAATATTTCAGTCCGATTGGCCTTATCTTACTATATAAGCATGGCTTAACATAGTTTGATAGCTAACATGCTAGCTAGCTAATGCTAACAACACCAGCTAATCTCATATGTGGATGTCTCCATCTTTGTAGCTAACGTTAGCTAGATAATTAAAGTAGCTGGTTAATGTGGTGCACAGCAGGCTACAATACTGTTATAGTATTACTGAATGACAACACTTGTCATTACTAGTTAGCAAGTTGGTTGATTATGTGATACAGTGGGCTACAGTACAACATTACTAAACGATAACAACATAGCCTTGTCAATAGATCCTAGTGGTTTGATGTGATGGGGTACAGTAGGCTACAGTACAACATTACTAAACGATAACAACGTAGCCTTGTCACTAGATACTAGTTGTTTGATGTGATGGGGTACAGTAGGCTACAGTACAACATTACTAAACCATAACAACGTAGCCTTGTCACTAGATACTAGTTACTAGTAGTTAGGCTACAGTACAACAACAGTAGTCTTCCTACTGTTCTGTTATTCGTTTAGTCTGGAAATGGTTAAATGAGCTAATATTATAGAGATCACACATTCATGCAGCTGTGGTGTTGTCACATTGTCTATGGATACGTCTTTTACTTGAGAACTCTGCCCTCTTTGCCAGGTCTCCCTTGAAGAAAATAGCTTATTTTACCAGGGCAAAAATAACATAACGGTTGTGTGCACTCTCACTAGGTTTTGGTCACTAGATGCCCCCATTGTGCTTTTTGACCTTATGTTTTTTCCCTTGATTCCCATTATTATTTGCACCTGTGCCTCGTTTTCCCTAATTGTATTTAAACCCTTAGTTTCCCTCAGTTCTGTGCTCTGTGTTTGTATGTTAGCACCCAGCCCTAGTGTTCTGTGTATTCTTGTCGATTCCGGTGGACGCTCTTGTGGAATTCTGTTTTTGTTTTTTGAGTATCTCTTGAGGCTTTTTTGTGCTATACCTACCACCTTTTGGATTTGCCATTTTGTATTGAAGGACTTCTCCTTTTTACTTTATTAAATACACCGTCTTAAGTACTGCTGTGTCTGCCTCATCTTCTGGGTTCTGCTGACTATTCGTGGCTCAGTTGGTTAAGTGACTGTTTCTCACTCCGGAGACCCAGGTTCGTAACCGGGTCCTGACATCAGTGGCAGATTTCGAAAAAAGAAAATGGACATATACAGTATATCATCAGCAATTCTCAATCAGATGAGATAAACCGCTAACCCAAAATTGAATTTCATAAATGTGCGCACTAATAATTGTTAATTTTCCAATTCTCTATGCCCTATCCATTCCCAGACTTGAAGCCCTCTGTCCCCAGCAGGAAAAAACAGGAAAAAGTGTTGGCTTAAGGTACAACATCCTATTGTGGACATTTTAAGATAAATTAAGTTCGTATTTAGATGTAGAGTTAATGGATAGAAGCATATACAAGCAATCAATTACATGTATTTTATACAGTCATATGGAAACGTTTGGACACCCCTCTGAGGCCGCATAATAGTTTACTCTGTTGTCACAGAAAATGATCACAGTGGCATGCCATTCATTTTCTAATAAAAGCTGAGTACTGGGGTATTGTCCAGACAAAGATTTTTAGTGTAGCAATATTAAGTTGTATGAAATTAAATCAGATGTGAAAAATAGGCTATACAAAAATGTGGGCACCCTTGTCATTCTGTTGATTTGAATACCTGTAACTACTTAGCACTGATTAATTGGAACACACATTTGGTTTGGTGAGCTCATTAAGCCTTGAACTTCATAGACGAGTGCATCCAATCATGAGAAGAGGTATTTAAGGTGGCCAATTGCAAGTTGTTGTTCTCTTTGACTCTCCTCTGAAGAGTGGCAACATGGGGGCCTCAAAACAACTCGCAAATGACCTGAAAACAGAGATTGTTCAACATTATGGTTTAGAGGAAGGCTACAAAAAGCTATCGCAGAGATTTAAGCTGTCAGTGTCCACTGTGAGGAACATAGTGAGGAAATGGAAGAACACAGGCACGGTTCTTGTTAAGGCCAGAAGTGTCAGGCCAAGTAAAATATCGGAGAGGCAATGGCGAAGGATGGTGAGAACAGTCAAAAACAGCCCACAGACCACCTCCTAAGACCTACAACATCATCTTGCTGCAGATGGTGTCACTGAGCATCGTTCAACAATTCAGCTCACTTTGCACAAGGAGAAGCTGTATGGGAGAGTGATGCGGAAGAAGCCTTTTCTGCACACAAGTCACAAACAGAGTCACTTGAGGTATGCAAACGCACATTTGGACAAGCCAGCTTCATTTTGGAATAAGGTGCTGTGGACTGATGAAACAAAGATTGAGTTATTTGGTCATAATAAGGGATGTTATGCATGGCGGCAAAAGAACACAGCGTTCCAAGAAAAACACTTGCTACCCACAGTAAAGTTTGGTGGGGGTCCCATCATGCTGTGGGGCTGTGTGGCCAGTGCCGGTACTGGGAATCTTGTTCAAGTTGAGGGTCGCATGGATTCCACTCAATATCTGCAGATTCTTGGGAATAATGTTGAAGAATGAGTCACAAAGTTGAAGATACACCGGGGCTGGATATTTCAACAAGACAACAACCCAAAACACTGCTCAAAATCTACCCAGGCATTTATGCAGAGGAACAAGTACAATGTTCTGGAATGGCCATCCCAGTCCCCAGACCTGAATATCATTGAGAATCTGTGGGATGTTTTGAAGCGGGCTGTCCATGCTCGGCAACCATCAAACCTAACTGAACTGGAGATGTTTTGTAAGGCGGAATGGTCCAAAATACCTTCATCCAGAATCCAGACACTCATTAGAGGCTATGGGAAGCGTCTAGAGGCTGTTACTTTAGCAAAAGGAGGCTCTACTAAATATTGATGTGATTTTTCTATTGGGGTGCCCAAATTTATGCACCTGTCTAATTTTGTTTTGATGCATATTGCACATTTTCTGTTAATCCTATAAACCTCATTTCACTACTGAAATGTTACTGTGTCCATCAGTTATTTGATAGATGAAAATGAAATTGCTGATCCAAACACCCAATTATTTATTTTTTCATATGACTGTGAATTCCCTTTTACGTCAACAGTTGTCACAAAGTGCTTATACAGATACCCAGCCTAAAACCCCAAAGAGCAAGCAATGCAGATGTAGAAGCAGTAAGGAAAAACCCTCTAGAAAGGCAGAAACCTAGAGAGGAGCCAGGCTCTGAGGGGTGGCCAGTCTTCTGGCTGTGCTGGTGGAAATTATATAAGAGTACAGCCATTTTGGCTAGATCGTTCTTCAAGGAATTTAAATGTTCATAGATGACCAGCAGGGTCAAATAATAATCACTGTGGTTATAGAGGGTGAAATGGTTCAGCACTTCAGGAGTAAATGCCAGTTGGTTCTTCAAAGCTGAGCATTTAGAGGTGGAGACAGTAGGTCCGGTAGAGAGAGACAGGATCAAACAGTGGGTCCGGTAGAGAGAGACAGGATCAAACAGTAGGTCCGGTAAAGAGAGACAGGATCAAACAGTGGGTCCGGTAGAGAGAGACAGGATCAAACAGTAGGTCCGGTAGAGAGAGACAGGATCAAACAGTAGGTCTGGTAGAGAGAGACAGGATCAAACAGTAGGTCCGGTAGAGAGAGACAGGATCAAACAGTGGGTCCGGTAGAGAGAGACAGGATCAAACAGTGGGTCCGGTAGAGAGAGACAGGATCAAACAGTAGGTCCGGTAGAGAGAGACAGGATCAAACAGTAGGTCCGGTAGAGAGAGACAGGATCAAACAGTAGGTCCGGTAGAGAGAGACAGGATCAAACAGTGGGTCCGGTAGAGAGAGACAGGATCAAACAGTAGGTCCGGTAGAGAGAGACAGGATCAAACAGTGGGTCCGGTAGAGAGAGACAGGATCAAACAGTAGGTCCGGTAGAGAGAGACAGGATCAAACAGTAGGTCCGGTAGAGAGAGACAGGATCAAGCAGCGGGATCATTTGTGTAGACTAAGCCCTAGAGGTTTTGTAACGTCACATGATTTAGCGTACTTGTCAATCCAGATCTGAATATTTGATATCCTTTTTACTGTACACAGTTTTTTCCCCCCCAAAGAGAATCACTGAATGTCCTACTACGAGGATGTGGTCAGGTTGACTCAGGTCTGAGTCACAATAACACAGATCACACACACACCACAGATTGCGAGGGGAAGTACAATGAGCAGTAGGGAAAATCAAGTCTGCTGTGTGGTTGCCACACACACACTTTAATTTAGGTTTGTGTATAGTCAAGGTTTTGTCATCTGCCAACCTGCATTGGACTAGTAACCGAAAGGTTGCAAGTTCAAATCCCCGAGCTGACAAGGTACAAAATCTGTCGTTCTGCCCCTGAACAGGCAGTTAACCCACTGTTCCTAGGCCGTCATTGAAAATAAGAATTTGTTCTTAACTGACTTGCCTAGTAAAATAAAGGTAAAAAAAATACAAAAAAAAAAGATCTGCCAACCTGTTCGTGGGTGACAGGTAACCGTGTTTCCACCAACCTGTTCGTGGGTGACAGGTAACCGTGTTTCCACCAAGCTGTTCGTGGGTGACAGGTAACCGTGTTTCCACCAACCTGTTCGTGGGTGACAGGTAACCGTGTTTCCACCAACCTGTTCGTGGGTGACAGGTAACCGTGTTTCCACCAACCTGTTCGTGGGTGACAGGTAACCGTGTTTCCACCAAGCTGTTCGTGGGTGACAGGTAACCGTGTTTCCACCAACCTGTTCGTGGGTGACAGGTAACCGTGTTTCCACCAAGCTGTTCGTGGGTGACAGGTAACCGTGTTT
This sequence comes from Oncorhynchus masou masou, assembly GCF_036934945.1. NCBI lineage: Eukaryota > Metazoa > Chordata > Actinopteri > Salmoniformes > Salmonidae > Oncorhynchus > Oncorhynchus masou. The sequence continues at coordinate 12,348,993 of NC_088239.1, read as the reverse complement.
CCACCAAGCTGTTCGTGGGTGACAGGTAACCGTGTTTCCACCAAGCTGTTCGTGGCCTGGAGTGGCACGCTGGAACTTCCAGAGGCTTGAAAACCTGAAGCCATGTGATGTGGTCCAGGTAATTATCACACACACGTATACACACTCACACACTCACACACTCACACACTCACTCACTCACTCACTCACTCACTCACTCACTCACTCACTCACTCACTTGGTTTTGTTGTATAATTATTTTCACTTAAGAAAATTGTACCTTTCTTTTTTTTAATCTGACACCCCTATTAGCTCAACCACAGTCCTCACAGCTGCATTCATCAGCCCCTGCACCTGCTACACCGGCTGTGACAGGTGATTATCACATACATGTATACACACATGCATACTCTCCCTCACTTGGGGCTCTATTCAATCACATCCACTTTAGCTGACATCCACATAGCGGTTGTTTTGGTGGTGTCTGAGGTGGAGCTGTGTTAGAGCTGTCATTCACAAGCTGCTACTGGCATTATACTTAAAGCGGACATTGCCATTGAGTCGCAGAAAACTCATGCAGCCCTGTTTACAAGTTTGAACACTGGAATGTGAGATGTAATCTACACCTTGAGTAGTCTGATAGAAATCCTCATTATTTTATTTTATTATTTTTTAATTTGAGCATCAATATGTCTGTATAGCCTAAACTTTCTCGTTTTGAATTTGTAACGCGAGTAGGGTGGGGGCTGCTACTAAGCGATTTGACAGTTCCGAGGCAGTTACACCTCAGCTATGCGGGTGTCGGCTTTCGGAGGTCAACTCTTGATCTGATTGAATCTCGGCCTTTCTCTTTTAGATCTGCCACCCCCAGCAGTTAATCTGCAGTCACAGCAGTCCTCTGCTGTGGTATTTAATCTACCGGCTGCACCAGGTCCTACTACACTGGCCGTGAAGGGAGAAACTATTGAGGAGACCCAGATGGATACAGGTCATTCAGAATTATATTACATACGCTCGCTCACTCACACCAACAGATGTGCACACAAACATGTTGTTGACCTGTATACTTACTGTCACTTTGTGCATCTCTCAGATCGGCCATGCTCTCCACCAGTGCCCGACAGCCTCACCCAGAAGTGCATACACTGGGCCTATCAAGACTGACAAAGCAGAGATGGGTGGCTGACAAGGAGACATAAAACATGCACACACACGCTCTCTCTCTGTGTCTGTCTCCCACACACACACACACACACACTCTCTCTCTGTGTCTGTCTCCCACACACACACACACACACACACACACACACACACACACACACACGCTCTCTCTCTGTGTCTCTGACTCCCACACACACACACACACACACACACGCTCTCTCTCTGTGTCTGTCTCCCACACACACACACTTACACACACTCTCTCTCTGTGTCTCTGTCTCCCACACACACACACACTCTCTCTCTGTGTCTCTGTCTCACACACACACACGCTCTCTCTCTGTGTCTCTGTCTCACACACACACACACTCTCTCTGTGTCTCTGTCTCCCACACACACACACTCTCTCTCTGTGTCTCTGTCTCCCGCACACACACGCTCTCTCTCTCTCTCTGTCTCCCACACACATACGCTTTCTCTCTGTGTCTCTGTCTCACACACACACACACACACACACACACACACACACACACACACACACACACACACACACACACACACACACACACACACACACACACACACACACACACACACACACACACACATTATCCCCAATATAAATAAATTGTAATAACTTGTTTATTTTATGAATCTTCCATTTTATTTTAGGATTGGAGATATCTACTGTATGCCTACATTTCCATGATCAATATCTACATAATTACTCTAAATATCTATCAAATCAAAGTGATATTGATAATATTGTAAAACAGTATTGCTCTATGTGTACAGTTTGAGGAAATTCTGTGTGCTCTTTTTGAGTTGGAAAACATAGCTCACTCTCACACACACACACATTAGACCCAATGTAGATACATTGTTTATTTTATTTATTTTATATTTTATACATTTTATTTGAGGATTATGTGCATTAAATGACATTCACAGTTAGAGCAACAGTTTGGTGTATTGGATATTTCTCTGATTTTTTAAATTAATGATCAAAAGGAAGTCGGCAGACCTCTGGGAGTGTGTGCAGATTTTGTCATCTGGCGCTGAAACAGGGCCCCAACAGCCCTCACATACCGTGCCATCGGACATTATTCAGACCCCTTGACTTTTCCCACATTTTGTTATGTTACAGCCTTATTCTAAAAATGGATTTAAAAAAAAAATCTGCAATGTCGTGGAAATTTCCTGTATTACAAAATCATGAGAGAGCAAACCACACACAAGTCAGAGTTATCATAAAGTCCATCTTTAATTATATGAGCTTCACCTTAGCCCTGTGACTCTCAGATCAATTTAGTGTCCATAAATTAATTCTCTGAGAGTGCTTACAAAACAGTCCTTAGTATCATTTATCGACAAGACACACCCATCAAAACTCACATGACGAATAACAGATCTTAGGAGCATTATACAAAGAACCTTTTACCAGAAAAACATAAATATCCTATAGCCAGACAGCATTAGCTATAAATTATCCTTCAGTTTGCCCTATTAGACAAAGTTCTTATCTCATTCTTGGTACCATTTAGGACCAAAACATTACCTCATCCAATGGCATATATAAATTGTCAATTTCTAGATACTCCTTTAAAAAATACAACCCCTCCTGGACAAGCTTACAGAGAGAAGTGACTGGCACACAGACACTGTGGAGCCACCTAACTGGTTCCCCATTAATCACACCATCCCTTCACATGGTTTAGGAATAGTTCCAGACACATTCACAGATAAGACTAACCCGACCTCTCCCCTCTCTGGGCCCAAGTAACTTTTCCCACATAAGCATGCTTATGAAAGTTAATAACCTGTTACATCTATAGGGCGCTATTTCATTATTGGATAAAAAAACGTGCCCGTTTTAAGCTCAATATTTTGTCACAAAAAGATGCTCGACTATGCATATAATTGACGGAAAGAGAACACTCTGGAAAGAGCACTTTGGAAAGAACACTTTGGAAAGAGAACACTCTGATGTTTCCAAAACTGCAAAGATATTGTCTGTGAGTGCCCCAGAACTGATGCTACAGGCGAAACCAAGATGAAGCTTCAACCAGGAAATGAGCAGGATTTTTGAGGCTCTGTTTTTCATTGTCTCCTTATATGGCTGTGAATGCGCAAGGAATGAGCCTGCCCGATCTATCGTTTCCCCAAGGTGTCTGCAGCATTGTGACGTATTTGTAGGCATATCATTGGAAGATTGACCATAAGAGACTACATTTGCCAGGTGTCCGCCCGGTGTCCTCCGTCGAAATTGGTGCGTCATCTTCAACTGCACGTCTTTTTCCAAGCGATGCACCGGAGAAAGTAGACTACCACGAACGATATATCAATGAAGAGATATGTGAAAAACACATTGAGGATTGATTCTAAACAGTGTTTGCCGTGTTTCAGTCGATATTATGGAGTTAATTTGGAAAACAGTTCGCCGTTTTGATGACTGAATTTTTGTTTTTTTTTGGTACCCAAACGTGATGTACAAAACGGAAGGATTTCTCCTACACAAAGAATCTTTCAGGAAAACTGAACATTTGCTATGTAACTGAGAGTCTCCTCATTGAAAACACCCGAAGTTCTTCAAAGGTAAATGATTTTATTTGAATCCTTTTCTGGTTTTTGTGCAAATGTTGCCCGCTAAGTGCTATGCTAAATGCAACGCTAGTTATCAATACTCTTACACAAATGCTTGTTTTGCTATGGTTCAAAAGCATATTTTGAAAATCTGAGATGACAGTGTTGTTAACAAAAGTCTAAGCTTGAGAGCAAATATATTTATTTCATTTCATTTGCGATTTTCATGAATAGTTAATGTTGCGTTATGCTAATGAGCTTGAGGCTATAAATAGGATCCCGAATCCGGGATTGCTCGACGCAAGAAGTTAATAAAACATCTTATTTATCAATGTTACCTAAAGGATTCTGATTCTGCTACCACAGCAATCTACACACAATACTCCATAATGACAAAGCAAAAACATGTTTTCAGAAATTGTTGCAAATTTATTACAAATAAAAAAAACAAAAATACCTTATTTACAAAAGTATTCAGACCCTTTGCTATGAAACTTGAAATTGAGCTCAGGTGCATCCATTTTCCATTGATTATCCTTGATGTTTCTACAACTTGATTGGAGTCCATCTGTGGTAAATTCAATTCATTGGACATGATTTGGAAAGGCACACACATTTTACATAAGGTCCCACAGTTGAGAGTGCATGTCAGCAAAACCAAGCCATGAGTTCGAAGGAATGGTCTGTAGAGATCCGAGACAGGATTGTGTCGAGGCACAGAGCTGGGAAAGGGTACCAAAACATGTCTGCAGCATTTAAGATCCCCAAGAACACAGTGGCCTCCATCATTCTTAAATGAAAGATGTTTGTAACCACCAATACTCTTCCTAGAGCTGGCCGCCCAGACAATCTGAGCAATCGGGGGAAAAGGGCCATGGTCACACAGCTCTAGAGTTCCTCTGTGGAGATGGGAGAACATTCCAGAAGGGCAACCATCTCTGCAGCACTCCATCAATCAGGCCTTTATGGTAGAGTGGCCAGATGGAAGCCACTCCTCGGTAAAAGGCATGACAGCCCACTTGGAGTTTGCCAAAAGGCACCTAAAGACTCTCAGACCATGAGAAACAAGATTCTCTGGTCTGATGAAACCAAGATTGAAGTCTTTGGCCTGAATGCCAACTGCCACATCTGGAGGAAACCTGGCACCGTCCCTACGGTGAAGCATGGTGGTGGTAGCTGTGGGGATGTTTTTCAGCAGCAGGGACTGGGAGACTAGTCAGGCTTGAGGAAAAGATGAATGGAGCAAAGCACAGAGAGATACTTGATGAAGTCCTGAGTGCGCTGGAGCAAGTTCTCAGACTGGGGCAAAGGTTCAACTTCAAACAGGACAACGACCCTAAGGACACAGCCAAGACAACGCAGGAGAGGCTTCGGGATAGATCTCTGTATGTCCTTGAGTGGCCTAGACAGAGCCAGGAATTGAACCCGATTTAACATCTCTGGAGAGACCCAAAAATAGCTGTGCAGCGACACTCCCCATCCAACCTGACAGACCTTGAGAGGATCTGCAGGGAAGAATGGGAGAAATGGAAAAAAATATTTTATCAGTTTTAGAATCAGCCTGTAATGTAACAATGAGGAAAAAGGCAAAGTGGTCTGAATACTTCCCGAAGGATACAGGGTTCCCAGGAGTGGCAGGCAAATATGTTTATTGTCATGCAAAAGTATTTCTTATGTACCAAAACCATTCCCTGGCTACATATCCACACCGCTCCGGCCAAACTAAAGTTTGTTCTCCGCAATGAATGAATGTGGCGATTTAAAATTCAGGGTGAGTCATCAGGCAACCAAGGCCAATGAATGAAGAGAGAGGTGACCTGGAGGGAGTTCCAGACCTCAACGTTTTATGAAGCAGAATAGCAGACAAGGAGGGTGTGGGGTGGATGACAAGGGAAAAAATAAACATGCACACATATTCTCTCTCTCTCTCTCACACACACACACACACACACACACTCTCTCTCTCTCACACACACACACACACACACATTCTCACTCTCTCTCACACACACACACACACACACACACACACACACACACACACACACACACATTCTCTCTCACACACACATTCTCTCTCTCTCTCTCTCTCTCACACAAACACACACACACACATTCTCACTCTCTCTCTCTCACACACACACACACACACACACACACACACACACACACACACACACACACACACACACACACACACACACACACACACACACACACACACACACACACACACACACACACACACACACACACACATTCTCTCTCTCTCTCACACACACACACACTCACACACAGAATCTACGTATGTAAATACATTGTAAGGTATCAAGGCCTACAACTCTAGAGTGCAGTAAAAAAATATTTTTCATTAATATTGTAATTAACTGACAATTCTATAATGTATACATATTATAACAATACATAAATGTGTTTTATTTACTCAACAAGTATTGTCTCAAAGTGGGATTGAACCGTGTCTGAAAAGCAGCAGAAAAGGTCAAATAAGGTCACAATTTATGTTATGGCAGATGCTTACGCCCGTCCACAACGCAAAACATCGCTCATTGTTGTCCCTAGTGGCAAGTTTCTGCATCATCTCCCGCCGTCCTCAGAAAAGGATGGATGTCGAACACTGACTTGAATCACGTGTGACCTGGCTGGGCGTATGTTCTACAAATAGAGATTTGGTTAGAAAATATATGCTTGTTTACCGATGCCCTTTGAGTAGTGAAGTCTTGTGTGAGGAGCGGAGGTGATTTACATGATGGAGGATTGTACTGTGGTGAACTTCAGCTTCAGAACATGGAAAGACGTGCTATTCAGACCAAAGCCAGAAATACAGACAGACCCAGATTAGTTTGACATTCTATGTTTTATGGGACAATAAAATGGAATGTAGAAACCAGATACACTAGAGATGTCCTTGACATTTGAAACATTGTTCTGCTGTTCTGTAGAACATTGCCAAAAATAACTGGAATGTTTCAAGGAACGTAATCCAAATAGAGTTTTGGAAACTCCAACTTTCATCATTGGCTTTGTAAAAATAAAGACTTTTCAATTCAAATCTAATTTTATTTGTCACTTGCGGCAAATACAACATTACTGTGAAATGCGAGCCCTTTCCCAACAATGCACAGTTAAAAAGTAAGAGCATTTGCACTAAATAAGGAAATACTAACAGAATAAAATAACAATAGCGAGGCTATATACAAGGAGTACCGGTACCTAGTCAATGTGCTGGGGCTGTGAGGTAGTTAAAGTGATTGAGGTAATATATACAGTACCAGTCAAAAGTTCTGACACCTACTCATTCAAAGGGTTTTCTTTATTTTACTATTGTCTACATTGTAGAATAATAGGGAAGACATCAAAACTATGAAATAACACATATCGAATAATTTCACTGTATATAGACTTTTTCTATTGTATTATTGTCTGTATGTTTGTTTATTCAATGCGTAATTCTTTGTTGTTGTTTGTGTCGCACTGCGTTGTTTTAAATTGGCCAGGTTGCAGTTCTAAATGAGAACTTGTTCTCAACTAACCTACCTGGTTAAATAAAGGTGAATTAAAAAAGAAAATAAATAAATAAATGTAGTAAGCAAAAAAGTGTTAAACAAATCAAAATATATTTTAGATTTTAGATTTTTCAAAGTAGCCACCCTTTGCCTTGATGACAGCTTTGCACACTCTTGGCATTTTCTCAACCAGCTTCAACCTGGAATGCTTTTCCAACAGTCTTGAAGGAACACTTGTTGGCTGCTTTTCCCTCACTCTGCGGTCCAACTCATCCCAAACCTTCTCAATTGGGTTGAGGTTGGGTGATTGTGGAGGCCAGGTCATCTGATGCAGCACTCCATCACTCCCCTTCTTGGTAAAATAGCCCTTACACAGCCTGGAGGTGTGTTGAGTCATTGTCCTGTTGAAAAACAAATGATTATCCCACTAAGTGCAAACCAGATGGGATGGCATATCACTGCCGAATGCTGTGGTAGTCATGCTGGTTAAGTGTGCCTTGAATTCCAAATAAATCACAGACAGTGTCACCAGCAAAGCACCATCACACCTCATCCTCCATGCTTCATGTGGGAACCATACATGCGGAGATCATCCGTTCACCCACTATGCGTCTCACAAACCCACAGTGATTGGAACCAAAAATATTACATTTGGACTCATCAGACCAAAGGACAGATTTCCACCAGCCTAATGTCCATTGCTCTTGTTTCTTGGCCCAAGCAAGTCTCTTCTTACTGGTGTTGTCATGTCTTGTTATGTCTGTTCCTGTCCTTTCTCTTCATTCTCTCTCTCTGCTGGTCTTTTTAGGTTACCTTCTCTGTCTCTCATTCCTCAGCTGTTCTACATCTGCCCTAACTAGCTCTTTCACTCTTCCCCACCTGTTCTCTCTTCCCCTCTGATTAGGTCTCTATTTCTCTCTCTGTTCCTGCTACTTTCAGTGTCTGATTCTTGTTTGTGTTTTTTGATGCCAGAAGCAAGCTGTCGTCTCGTTTGCTTCCACCTTGTCCTGTCCTGTCGGAGTCTGCCTGGCAGGAGCATCCTGCACTATACTAACGTTCTTTTTGTTCCGCTGACAACGTTGGAAGAGGATTTATGCCATTCCTGTATTTTCATTAAAGAACTCTGTTTTCTGTTAAAACCGCTTTTGGGTCTTCACTCAAGTTCATAACAGAAGAATCAGACCAAGAATGGACCCAGCGGCTCCGGACCCTTTTCACTCCGCCGTCGAGATCCAGGGAGCGATGCTAGGCAGACACGAGGAGGAATTGTCTGCTGCTCAACATGCCGTTGAGACCCTGGCCGTCCAAGTCTCCGACCTCACAAGACGGGTTCACCAACTCCACCTCGATCCACCGCCCACTTCCAGGGTTTCCGAGTCTCCGGAGCCCAGGATCAACAACCCGCCGTGTTACTCTGGGGAGCCCACTGAGTGCCGCTCATTCCTCACTCAGTGTGATGTGGTGTTCTCTCTCCAGCCCAACACTTACTCCAGGAGCGCAGCCCGCATCGCCTACGTCATTTCTCTCCTTACCGGACGGGCGCGTGAGTGGGGCACGGCAGTCTGGGAGGCGAGGGCTGAGTGTATTAACCAGTATCAGGACTTTAAGGAGGAGATGATACGGGTTTTTGACCGTTCTGTTTTTTGGCGAGGAGGCTTCCAGGGCCCTGTCTTCCCTATGTCAGGGGAATAGATCCATAACGGATTATTCTATTGAGTTTCGCACTCTCGCCGCCTCTAGTGACTGGAACGAGCCGGCTTTGCTCGCTCGTTTTCTGGAGGGTCTCCACGTCGAGGTTAAGGATGAGATCCTCTCCCGGGAGGTTCCTTCCAGTCTGGACTCCTTAATAGCTCTCGCTATTCGCATAGAGCGACGGTTTGATCTTCGTCGCCGAGCTCGTGGAAAGGAGCTCACGTTCTCCGTTGCTCCCCTCTCCACATCACTGCCACCTGCCGCATCACTGCCACCCTCCTCCGCCGGCTCGGATGCTGAGCCTATGCAGCTGGGGGTATTCGCATCTCGGCCAAGGAGAGGGAACGGAGAATCACCAATCGCCTCTGTCTCTACTGCGGCTCCGCTGGTCATTTTGTCACCTCATGTCCAGTAAAAGCCAGAGCTCATCAGTAAGAGGAGGGCTACTGGTGAGCGCAACTACTCAGGCCTCTCCTTCTGGATCACGCACTACCTTTCCGGTCCATCTCCGCTGGCCCGGTTCATCTGCTTCCTGCAGTGCCTTGATAGACTCTGGGGCGGAGGGCTGTTTTATGGACGAGACCTGGGCTCGGGAACATGACATTCCTCTCAGACAGTTAGGGAGCCCAGGGCCTTGTTCGCTTTAGATGGTAGTTCTCTCCCCAAGATTCAGCGTGAGACGCTGCCTTTAACCCTCACTGTCTCTGGTAATCATAGCGAAACCATTTCTTTTTTAATTTTTCGTTCACCTTTTACACCTGTTGTTTTGGGTCATCCCTGGCTAGTGCGCCATAACCCTTCTATTAATTGGTCTAGTAATACTATCCTATCCTGGAATGTTTCTTGTCATGTAACCTGTTTAATGTCTGCTATCCCTCCTGTTTCCTCTGTCTCTTCTTCACAGGAGGAGCCTGGCGATTTGACAGGGGTGCCGGAGGAGTATCACGATCTGCGCACGGTGTTCAGTCGTTCCAAGGCCACTTCTCTCCCTCCACACCGGTCGTATGACTGTAGTATTGATCTCCTTCCGGGAACTACTCCCCCCGGGGTAGATTATACTCTCTGTCGGCTCCCGAACGTAAGGCTCTCGAGGATTATTTGTCGGTTTCGCTCGACGCCGGTACCATAGTCTCCTCCTCCTCCCCCGCCGGAGCGGGGTTTTTTTGTTCAGAAGAAGGACGGGTCCCTGCGCCCATGCGTGGATTATCGAGGGCTGAATGACATAACAGTTAAGAATCGTTATCCGCTTCCTCTTATGTCTTCAGCCTTCGAGATCCTGCAGGGAGCCAGGTTTTTCACCAAATTGGACCTTCGTAACGCCTACCATCTCGTGCGCATCAGGGAGGGGGACGAGTGGAAGACGGCGTTTAACACTCCGTTAGGGCACTTTGAATACCGGGTTCTTCCTTTCGGCCTCGTTAACGCTCCAGCTGTCTTTCAGGCACTAGTTAACGACGTCCTGAGAGACATGCTGAACATTTTTGTTTTCGTTTACATGGACGATATCCTGATTTTTTTCACCGTCTCTCTCGATTCATGTTCAGCACGTGCGACGCGTCCTCCAGCGCCTTTTGGAGAACTGTCTTTATGTGAAGGCTGAGAAGTGCACTTTTCATGCCGCCTCTGTCCCTTTTCTCGGTTCCGTTATTTCCGCTGAGGGCATTAAGATGGATCCCGCTAAGGTCCAGGCTGTCATTGATTGGCCCGTTCCTAAGTCACGCGTCGAGCTGCAGCGCTTTCTGGGCTTCGCTAATTTCTACCGTCGTTTCATCCGTAATTTCGGTCAGGTGGCAGCTCCTCTCACAGCCCTTACTTCTGTTAAGACGTGCTTTAAGTGGTCCGTTTCCGCCCAGGGAGCTTTTGATCTTCTTAAGAATCGTTTTACATCCGCACCTATTCTTGTTACACCTGACATCTCTAGACAGTTTGTTGTTGAGGTTGACGCGTCAGAGGTGGGCGTGGGAGCCATTCTTTCTCAGCGCTCTCTCTCTGACGGCAAGGTCCATCCTTGCGCGTTTTTCTCTCATCGCTTATCGCCGTCAGAACGTAACTATGATGTTGGTAATCGCGAACTGCTCGCCATCCGCTTAGCCCTAGGCGAATGGCGACAGTGGTTGGAGGGGGCGACCGTTCCTTTTGTCGTTTGGACTGACCATAGGAACCTTGAGTACATCCGTTCAGCCAAACGACTTAATGCGCGTCAGGCTCGTTGGGCTCTGTTTTTCGCTCGTTTCGAGTTTGTTATTTCTTATCGTCCGGGCTCAAAAAACACCAAACCTGATGCTTTATCTCGTCTCTTCAGTTCTTCTGAGGTCTCCACCGACCCCGATGGGATTCTCCCTGAGGGGCGTGTTGTCGGGTTGACTGTCTGGGGAATTGAGAGGCAGGTAAAGCAAGCACTCGCTCACACTCCGTCGCCGCGAGCTTGTCCTAGGAACCTTCTGTTCGTTCCCGTTCCTACTCGTCCGGCCGTTCTTCAGTGGGCCCACTCTGCCAAGTTAGCCGGCCACCCCGGCGTTCGGGGTACGCTCGCTTCCATTCGCCAGCGTTTCTGGTGGCCCACTCGGGAACGTGACGCGCGTCGATTTGTCGCCGCTTGTTCGGTCTGCGCGCAGACTAAATCTGGGAACTCTCCTCCTGCCGGCCGTCTCAGACCGCTTCCCATTCCCTCTCGACCGTGGTCTCACATCGCTTTAGATTTTATCACCGGACTGCCTTCATCAGCGGGGAAGACAGTTATTCTTACGGTTGTCGATAGATTCTCTAAGGCGGCTCATTTCATTCCTCTCGATAAGCTCCCTTCTGCTAAGGAGACGGCTCAGATCATTATCGAGAATGTTTTCCGAATTCATGGCCTTCCGTCTGACGTCGTTTCCGACAGAGGTCCGCAGTTCACGTCTCAATTTTGGAGGGAGTTTTGCCGTTTGATTGGGGCTTCCGTCAGTCTCTCGTCCGGCTTTCATCCCCAGTCTAACGGTCAAGCCGAACGGGCCAATCAGACTGTTGGTCGCATTTTACGCAGTCTTTCTTTTCGTAACCCTGCGTCTTGGTCAGAACAGCTCCCCTGGGCAGAGTACGCCCACAACTCGCTTCCCTCGTCTGCTACCGGTCTATCCCCTTTTCAGTGTAGCCTCGGGTACCAGCCTCCGCTGTTCTCATCTCAGCTCGCCGAGTCCTGCGTCCCCTCCGCTCAGGCTTTTGTCCAGCGTTGCGAGCGCACCTGGAAGGGGGTCAGGTCGGCACTTTGCCGTAATAGGGCGCAGACTGTGAGGGCCGCTAATAAGCGTAGGACCAAGAGTCCTAGATATTGTTGCGGTCAGAGAGTATGGCTCTCCACTCAGAACCTTCCCCTTAAGACAGCTTCTCGCAAGTTGGCCCCGCGGTTCATTGGTCCGTTCCGTATTTCCCAGGTCATTAATCCTGTCGCAGTGCGACTTCTTCTCCCGCTATCTTCGTCGCGTTCACCCGGTCTTCCATGTCTCCTGTGTTAAGCCCGTTCTTCGCGCCCCGCTCGTCCCTCCCCCCATCCTTGTCGAGGGCGCACCCATCTACAGGGTTCGTAAGATTTTGGACATGCGCCCTCGGGGCCGTGGTCATCAGTACCTAGTGGATTGGGAGGGGTACGGTCCTAAGGAGAGGAGTTGGGTTCCCTCTCGGGACGTGCTGGACCGTTCGCTGATCGATGATTTCCTCCGTTGCCGCCAGGTTTCCTCCTCGAGTGCGCCAGGAGGCGCTCGGTGAGTGGGGGGGTACTGTCATGTCTTGTTATGTCTGTTCCTGTCCTTTCTCTTCATTCTCTCTCTCTGCTGGTCTTTTTAGGTTACCTTCTCTGTCTCTCATTCCTCAGCTGTTCTACATCTGCCCTAACTAGCTCTTTCACTCTTCCCCACTTGTTCTCTCTTCCCCCTCTGATTAGGTCTCTATTTCTCTCTCTGTTCCTGCTACTTTCAGTGTCTGATTCTTGTTTGTGTTTTTTGATGCCAGAAGCAAGCTGTCGTCTCGTTTGCTTCCACCTTGTCCTGTCCTGTCGGAGTCTGCCTGGCAGGAGCATCCTGCACTATACTAACGTTCTTTTTGTTCCGCTGACAACGTTGGAAGAGGATTTATGCCATTCCTGTATTTTCATTAAAGAACTCTGTTTTCTGTTAAAACCGCTTTTGGGTCTTCACTCAAGTTCATAACAGGTGTCCTTCAGTAGTGGTTTCATTGCAGCAATTTGACCATGAAGGCCTGATTCATGCAGTCTTCTCTGAACAGCTGATGTTGAGATGTGTCAGTTACTTGAACTCTGTGAAGCATTTATTTGAGCTGCCATGTCTGATGCTGGTAACTCTAATTAACTTATCCTCTGCAGCAGAGGTAACTCTGGGTCTTCCTTTCCTGTGGCGGTCCTCATGAGAGCCAGTTTCATCATAGCACTTGATGGTTTTTGCAACTGCACTTGAAGAACTTTAAAAGTTCTTGAAATTTTCCCCATTGACTGACCTTCATGTCTTAAAGTAATGATGGACTGTTTTTTCTCTTTGCTTATTTGAGCTGTTCTTGTCATAATATGGACTTGGCTCAAACGCATTGAGAAGGAAAGAAATTCCACAAATGAACTTTTAACGAGGCAGAACTGTTAATTGAAATGCATTCCAGGTGACTACCTCATGAAGCTGAGAGAATGCCAACAGTTTGCAAAACTGTCATCAAGGCAAAGGGTGGCTAAAATATAATATAATATAAACTTTTTTGCTTAATATATGATTCCATATGTGTTATTTCACAGTTTTGATGTCTTCACTATTATTCTACAATGTAGAAAATAGTAAAAAATATATATATATAAAAAAAAAAACTTGAATGAGTAAGTGTGTCCAAACTTTTGAATGGTACTGTACATGTAGGTAGGGGTAAAAGTGACTACGCCGTCAGGATGGATAACAAACAGAGTAGCAGCATCCGAATACATTTTAGTCATTTAGAAGATGCTCTAATCCAGAGTGACCTACAGTTTGTCCCTACATCTACAGATAGCTAGGAGGGACAACCACATATCACAGGCATAGAAAGTACATTTTTCCTAAATAAAATTGCTATCAGCAAAGTCATAGCTAGTAAAGGAGGAAAAAATTGTGAAGTGCGATTGCTGTTTCACAAAAGGATTTTTTTTTAGGTGTGTGTGTGTGGGGGGGTGATTATTTAAGATACCCATTGAAGAGGTAGGGTTTCAGATGTTTTCAGAAGATGGGAAGGGACTCTGCTTTCCTAGCTTCAGGGGCAAAGCAGCTTTGTCTGGTAAGACGAGGTGCGGAGGTGTGTGTCTATTTGTCAAAAACAGCTGGTGCGCGATGTCTAATATTAAAGAAGTCTCAAGGTATTGCTCGTCTGAGGTAGAGTACCTCAAGATAAGCTATAGACCACACTATATGAGTTCTCATAAAAATGATTCATAGCCGTCTGTTTAACACCACAAACCATTGCTGCCACTAAGACCACACTCAACGAGCTGTTTAAGGCCATAAGCAAATAAGAAAATGCTCATCCAGAAGTGGCACAAACTTAAATCCGTTTTTACCTCATTTCTACCAGCATGTTACATGTGCAACCAGAGGGAAAAAAACTCTAGACCACCTTTACTCCACACACAGAGATGCATACAAAGCCCTCCCTCTCCCTCCATTTGGCAAATCTGACCCTAACTCTAGACCACCTTTACTCCACACACAGAGATGCGTACAAAGCCCTCCCTCGCCCTCCATTTGGCAAGTCTGACCATAACTCTAGACCACCTTTACTCCACACACAGAGACACATACAAAGCTCTCCCTCGCCCTCCATTTGGCAAGTCTGACCATAACTCTAGACCACCTTTACTCCACACACAGAGACGCATACAAAGCTCTCCCTCGCCCTCCATTTGGCAAGTCTGACCATAACTCTAGACCACCTTTACTCCACACACAGAGACGCATACAAAGCTCTCCCTCGCCCTCCATTTGGCAAGTCTGACCATAACTCTAGACCACCTTTACTCCACACACAGAGACACATACAAAGCCCTCCCTCGCCCTTCATTTGGCAAGTTTGACCATAAATCTATCATCCTAATTCCTGGTTACAAGCAAAAACTAAAATAGGAATGTAGGAAGGACCAGTGACTCGCTCAATAAGGAAATGGTCAGATGACGCGGATGCTACGCTACAGGACTGTTTTGCTAGCACAGACTGGAATATGTTCCCGGGATTCATCCAATGGCAACCACTCCACAAATGTATTTTAATAAACTGTAGTTTTGGAAGGTAAGTTAGGACATCTTCTTTGTGCATGACATAAGTAATCTTTCCAACAATTGTTTACAGAAGATTATTTCACTTATAATTCACTGTATCACAATTCCAGTGGGTCAGAAGTTTACATACACTAAGTTGACTGTGCCTTTAAACAGCTTGGAAAATTACAGAAAATGATGTCATGACTTTAGAAGCTTTAGACCTCCACAAGTCTGGTTCATCCTTGGGAGCAATTTCCAAATGCCTGAAGGTACCACGTTCATCTGTACAAACAATAATACGCAAGTATAAACACCACAGGACACGCAACCATCATACCGCTCAGGAAGGAGACGCGTTCGGTGTCCTAGAGATGAAAGTACTTTGGTGCGAAAAGTGCAAATCAATCCCAGAACAACAGCAAAGGACCTTGTGAAGATGCTGGAGGAAACAGGTACAAAAGTATCTACTGTACATACATATACAGTGCCTTGCAAAAGTATTCATTCCCCTTGGTGTTTTTCTTATTTTGTTGCATTACAACCTGTAATTTAAATATATTTTTATGTAGATTTCATGTAATGGACATACACAAAATAGTCTAAATTGGTGCAGTGAAATGAAAACAATAACTTGTTTAAAACATTTAAAAAAACTGAAAAGTGGTGTGTGCATATGTGTTCCCCCCCTTTGCTGTGAAGCCCCAAAATAAGATCTGGTGCAACCAACTACCTTCGGGAGTCACGTAATTAGTTAAATAAAAACCACCTGTGTGCTATCTAAGTGTCACATGATCTGTCACATGATCTCAATATATATACACTTGTTCTGAAAGGCCCCAGAGTCTGCAGCACCACACAGCAAGGGGCACCACCCAGAAGACCAAGAAGCTCTCCAAACAGGTCAGGGACAAAGTTGTGGAGAAGTACAGATCAGGGTTGGGTTATGGAAAAATATCAGAAACGTTGAACATCCCACGGAGCACCACTAAATCCATTATTAAAAAATTGAAAGAATATGGCAACACAACAAACCTGTCAAGAGAGGGCCGCCCACCAAAACTCACGGACCAGACAATGAGGGCATTAATCAAACAGGGAACTAAGAGACCAAAGATAACCCTGAAGGAGCTGCAAAGCTCCACAGTGGAGATTGGAGTATATGTCCATAGGACCACTTTAAGCCGTACACTCCACAGAGCTGGGCTTTACGGAAGAGTGGCCAGAAAAAAAACATAAAAAAATAAGCAAACAGATTTGGTGTTCGCCAAAAGGCATGTGGGAGACTCCCTAAACATATGGAAGAATGTACTCTGGTCAGATGAAACTCAAATGTAGTTTTTTGGCCATCAAGGAAAACAGTGGCGTAAACACAACACCTCTCATCATCCCGAGAACACAATCCCCATGTTTTCCATCGGCAAGGACTGGGAAACTGGTCAGAATTGAAGGAATGATGGATGGCTCTAAATACAGAGAAATCCTTGAGGAAAACCTGTTTCAATTTTCCAGAGATTTGAGACGGGATGGAGGTTCACCTTCCAGCAGGACAATGACCCTAAGTATACTGCTAAAGCAACACTCAAGTGGTTTAAGGGGAAACATTTAAATGTCTTGGAAATGCCTAGTCAAAGCCCAGATCTCAATCCAATTGAGAATCTGTGGTATTACTAAAAGATGTCTGTACACCAGTGGAACCCATCTAACTTGAAGGAGCTGGAGCCATTTTGCCTTGAAGAATGGCAAAAAAAATCCCATTGGCTAGATGTTCCAAGCTTAGAGACATACCCCAAGAGACTTGAGAGACAGCTGTCATTGCTACAAAAGGTGTCTCTACAAAGTATTGACTTTGGGGGGGTGAATAGTTATGCACGCTCAAGTTTTCAGTATTGTATTCTTATTTGTGTGTATAAAAAAAATATTTTGTATCATCAAAGTGGTAGGCATTTCTGTAAATGAAATGATACAAACACCCCAAAAATCTATTTTAATTCCAGGTTTAAAGGCAACAAAATAGGAAAAATGCCAAGGGGGGTGAAAAGTTTTGCAAGCCTCTGTATATATATATACACACCTCAAATTTCACGGAAATATAGAAGATCTGATTTCTTTTCAGAGTGTTATCATGTACAGTAGGTGGTAATTGGCTTCTAACCAGCCGGCACTATAACAGTATTAGATCCAGAGTTATTCTGGAAGTTCATTCTGTTCTGACTTCTTGTGTGTGTGTGTGTGTGTGTGTGTGTGTGTGTGTGTGTGTGTGTGTGTGTGTGTGTGTGTGTGTGTGTGTGTGTGTGTGTGTGTGTGTGTGTGTTCATGCGTCATCTCTCCTCCCTATTGTGTGTGTGTGTGTTCTGTCAGTGAAGTGCTAATTGTAATCATCAGGTTTAACTGTGATGTTTTTAATTGAACATCATGGGTGAGAGGTTCTGGGAAAGATAAATGTGTTAGTGTCTGTGAGTGTCTGTGTGTCTCTATGTGTCTGTGTGTGTCTGTCCAAAATCAAACCTTACAGAAAACATTAAAGAGACACCTACCTGGTTTGTAGTTTTTTATGTTGTTGCTTCTGATGTGTGTGTGTGTGTTTGTGTGTGTGTGTGTTTTAGGGCAGGAGACACAGGTTGGGAGTGAATCCAGCACAGGACAGGAGATGGTGCCGTCTAATAGCTATAGGAGGACCGTGCAGAACACACACCACTGGACTCAAATGGAACCTGGGTGAGTACACAGAAACAAACTCCTTTTCCCTCCGCTTTGTTCACAAAATCACTCCGTCTGTCTGTCCCCCCCGTCCCCCTGTGGTTTGTCCCTGTCCTAGGCCCAGTGACCAGCTGTGTTGTTAATGAGTTAGCTCAGACCACAGTACCACCGGTACAGGGGGTGGGGGGGACCTCAACAATCCGTTAAGGTTGGTTGTATAACTCAGTGTCAAGGGGAATCCAGGCAGGAGCATTCATGGTGTGTGTGTGTGTGTGTGTGTGTGTGTGTGTGTGTGTGTGTGTGTGTGTGTGTGTGTGTGTGTGTGTGTGTGTGTGTGTGTGTGTGTGTGTGTGTGTGTGTGTGTGTGTGTGTGTGTGTGTGTGTGTGTGTGTGTGTGTGTGTGTGTGTGTGTGTGTGTGTGTGTGTGTGTGTGTGTGTGTGTGTGTGTGTGCTAGCTTGCTTCTTGGCTCTTTGCCAGTGAATATACAGGTAACTGCTAAAATAAAGGAAACACCAACATAGTGTCTTAATAGAGTGTTGGATCACCACGAGCTGCCGGAACAGCTTCACTGCACCTTGGCATGATTCTATAACATTCTGGAACTCTATTGGAGGGATGTGACACCATTCTTCCACAAGAAATTCCGTAATTTGGTGTCTTGTTAATGGTGGTGGAAAACGCTGTCTTGGATACCGCTCCAGAATCTCCCATAAGTGTTCAATTGGGTAGAGATCTGGTGACTGAGACACACACACCCTTTAAACCCCCTATGCTCATTTGAAACCCCATTTTCAATGTCACTGAGACCTTTTCTTCTCGTCATGGTAGCCAAAATAATGGGCAGCTGGGCATTTTTATACACGACCCTAAGCATCATGGGATGTTAATTACTTAATTTAGGAACCACACCTGTGTGTAAACACACACTTTCAATATTCTTTGTATTCCTCATTTACTCAAGTGATTCCTGTATTTTGTTACCTGTATGTGTGTGTAACGGGTTTCTTCCAACTCCTCCTCTGATGAAGAGGTGGAACAAGGATCGGACCAAAATGCAACGTGGTTCGTTCGATACATCTTTAATAATGAAGAACACAAACAATACAAAACAACAAACGTTGAAAACCGAAACAGCCCTGACTGGTGCAACAAACACAGAGACAGGAACAATCACACACAAACACACAGTGAAACCCAGGCTACCTAAATATGGTTCCCAATCAGAGACAACGATAATCACCTGACTCTGATTGAGAACCGCCTCAGGCAGCCATAGACTAATCTATACACCCCACACAACCCCAAGACGAAACACACTACAAATAAACCCATGTCACACCCTGGCCTGACCCAATACATGAAGATAACATAATAAATATAGACCAGGGCGTGACAGAACCCCCCCTAAGGTGCGGACTCCCGGACGCACAACAAAAACAATAGGGAGGGTCCGGGTGGGCGTCTGTCCATGGTGGCGGCTCCGGCTCGGGACGTGGAACCCACTCTATGAATGTCTTAGTCCCCCCTCCTCGCGTCCTAGGATTGTCGACCCTCGCCGCCGACCATGGCCTAGTAGTCCTCACCCAGAACCCCACTGGACTGAGGGGCAGCTCGGGACAGAGGGGCAGCTCGGGACAGAGGGGCAGCTCGGGACAGAGGAAGCCCAGCACTGAGAGGTAGCCCAACACTGAGAGGAAGCCCAGCACTGAGAGGAAGCCCAGCCAGGTTGTTGAATCCGGCAGATCCTGGCTGGCTGGCAGTTCTGGCAGATCCTGGCTGACTGGCGGATCTGGAAGAGTCTGGTTGACTAGCAGATCTGGAAGAGTCTGGTTGACTGGCAGATCTGGAAGAGTCTGGCTGACTGGCAGATCTGGAAGAGTCTGGCTGACTGGCAGATCTGGAAGAATCTGGCTGACTGGCAGATCTGGAAGAGTCTGGCTGACTGGCAGATCTGGAAGAGTCTGGCTGACTGGCAGATCTGGAAGAGTCTGGCTGACTGGCAGATCTGGAAGAGTCTGGCTGACTGGCAGATCTGGAAGAGTCTGGTTGACTAGCAGATCTGGAAGAGTCTGGTTGACTGGCAGATCTGGAAGAGTCTGGTTGACTGGCAGATCTGGAAGAGTCTGGTTGACTGGCAGATCTGGAAGAGTCTGGTTGACTAGCAGATCTGGAAGAGTCTGGTTGACTGGCAGATCTGGAAGAGTCTGGCTGACTGGCAGATCTGGAAGAGTCTGGCTGACTGGCAGATCTGGAAGAGTGGCTGACTGGCAGATCTGGAAGAGTCTGGCTGACTGGCAGATCTGGAAGAGTCTGGCTGACTGGCAGATCTGGAAGAGTCTGGCTGACTGGCAGATCTGGAAGAGTCTGGCTGACTGGCGGATCTGGAAGGGTCTGGCTGACTGGCAGATCTGGAAGGGTCTGGCTGACTGGCAGATCTGGAAGAGTCTGGCTGACTGGCAGATCTGGAAGAGTCTGGCTGACTGGCGGATCCTGGCAGACTGACTGCTCTGGCTGCTCCACGCTGACTGGCAGCTCTGGCTGCTCCATGCTGACTGGCGGCTCTGGCTGCTCCATGCAGATTGACAGCTCTGGCGGCTTCTTGCAGACTGGCAGCTCTGGCTGCGCTAAACGGGCAGGAGACTCCGGCAACGCTGTAGAGGCGGAAGGCTCTGGTAGCGCTAAACAGGCGGGAGACTCCGGCAGCGCAGGAGAGTAGGAAGGCTCCAACAGCGCTGAACAGGCGGGAGGCTCCGGCAGCGCAGGAGAGGCGAGGCGCACTGTAGGCCTGATGCGTGGTGCTGGCACTGATGGTACTGGGCCGAGGACACGCACTGGAAGCCTGGTGCGGGGAGCTGCCACCGGAGGGCTGGTGTGTGGAGGTGGCACAGGATGGGCTAGACCGTGAAGGCGTACTGGAGATCTTGAGAGCAGTGTTGGCACAGGACGTGCAAGGCTAGGGATGTGCACAGGAGGCCTGGTGCATGAGGCTGGCACCAACTTCACCAGCCGACTAACACGCACCTCAGGATGAGTATGGAGAGCTGACCCAGGTGCCATCAAATCCCTGACACGTTCCGTCGGGCGAATTCCATGCAAAAAGCACCAACACAGCAACTCCCTCATTTCTCTCTCCTCCAATTTCCCCATTAACTCCTTCACAGTCTCTGCTTCGCTCACCTCCAACACCGGTTCTGGTCTCCTCCTTGGCTCCTCACGATAAACAGGGAGAGCGGGCTCAGGTCTGACTCCTGACTCTGCCACACTCTGCCTGAGCCCCCGCCAATAAATTTTTGGGGCTGACTCTCGGGCTTCCATCCGCGTCGCCGCGCTGCCTCCTCATACCAGCGCCTCTCAGCTCTCACCGCCTCAAGTTCTTCTTTGGGGCGGCGATATTCTCCAGGCTGATCCCAGGGTCCTTCTCCAAACAATTTCTCCTCCCAAGTCCAGAAGTCCTGTGATCGCTGTTGCTGCCTTTGTTGCTTCTCCTGTGGCTCCTGCCCGTTGACACGTTGCTTGGTCCGTTTGTGGTGGGTGATTCTGTAACGGGTTTCTTCCAACTCCTCCTCTGATGAAGAGGTGGAACAAGGATTGGACCAAAATGCAACGTGGTTCGTTCGATACATCTTTAATAATGAAGAACACGAACAATACAAAACAACAAACGGCGAAAACCGAAACAGCCCTGACTGGTGCAACAAACACAGAGACAGGAACAATCACCCACAAACACACAGTGAAACCCAGGCTACCTAAATATGGTTCCCAATCAGAGACAACGATAATCACCTGACTCTGATTGAGAACCGCCTCAGGCAGCCATAGACTAATCTATACACCCCACACAACCCCAAGACGAAACACACTACAAATAAACCCATGTCACACCCTGGCCTGACCCAATACATGAAGATAACATAATAAATATAGACCAGGGCGTGACAGTGTGTGAGTGTGCGTCCATCCGTGAGCGTGTTTGTGCATGCTTTCCCACCTGTTACCTTGGTACCTGATTGATAATAAGGGTGGGATTATGAGTGAGAGGCTCCTTCAGATTAACAAGGCATAATAAAATGAATAATTCATCACACAATTAAAAAAGAAGGCAGTAGAATATTTCCCCTGGGATTGGATGGATGAAGATAAGAAAAGTATTGGACCCTCAGCTTTTGTGTGTGTGCGCATATGCACATGTCTCCATGTTTCCGTAAATGTGTGTTTGACTGAGTAACCTGGCAACAGTATTTTAGAGAAACTAGTGGACAGATTAGGAGTTCTGTAACGGCAGATTTCCTCTTCGTCTGAAAAGGAGTAAGGATCGAACCAAGATGCAGCGTGGAAAGTGTTCATGACGATTTATTAAAAAGGAACTGAACACTGAAATACAAAACAATAAACGATGTGATGAAAATGAAAACTGAAACCGTGTGGCGACAAACACTCACACTGAAACAAACACCCACAAACCAGTGAAACCCAGGCTACCTAAGTATGATTCTCAATCAGAGACAACTAACGACACCTGCCTCTGATTGAGAACCATACTAGGCTGAACACAAAACACAACATAGAAAAACAAAAATAGACTGCCCACCCCAACTCACACCCTGACCATACTAAATAAAGACAAAACAAAGGAAATAAAAGGTCACAACGTGACAGTACCCCCCCCTCCAAAGGTGTGGACTCCGGATGCAAAACCTGAACCTATAGGGGAGGGCCTTGGCGGGCGTCTGTCCGCGGTGGCGGCTCTGGCGCGGGACGTGGACTCCACCATAGTTTTAGTGTGCCTCTTTAGAGCGGCGACCCTCGCCGGCGACCTTGTACTGGAGAACCACGCCACGGGTCCCGAGTGGACGGGAGACTCCGGCAGCGCCGGAGAGAAGGGCGATTCCGGCATCGCCGACGTGACAGGCGGCTCTGGCAGCTCCTGGCTGGCTGACGGCTCTGGCAGCTCCTGGCTGGCCGACGGCTCTGGCAGCTCCTGGCTGGCCGACGGCTCTGGCAGCTCCTGGCTGGCCGACGGCTCTGGCAGCTCCTGGCGGCTCTGACGGCTCTGACAGCTCATGGCGGCTCTGACGGCTCTGTCAGCTCCTGGCGGCTCTGACGGCTCTGGCAGCTCCTGGCGGCTCAGGACAGATGGGAGACTCTAGAAGCTCAGGACAGACGGGAGCACCTGTAGGCAGAAGACAGAGAGACAGCCTGGTGCGGGGGGCTGCCACCGGAGGGCTGGTGCGTGGAGGTGGCACTGGATAGACCGGACCGTGCAGGCACACTGGAGCTCTTGAGCACCGAGCCTGCCCAACCTTACCTGGTTGAATGCTCCCGGTTAGCCAGGCCAGTGCGGCGAGGTGGAATAGCCTGCACTGGGCTGTGCTGTCGAACCGGGGACACCATGCATAAGGCTGGTGCCATGTACCCCGGCCCGAGGAGACACACTGGAGACCAGATGCGTAATGCCGGCTTCATGGCACCTGGCTGTGCCTGTGCCGCATAACACGGTGCCTGCCTGGTCCTCTCTCTCTCAGATAAGCACGGGAAGTAGGCGCAGGTCTCCTACCTGGCTTTACCACACTCCCCGTGTGCCTTTTGGGGCTGCCTCTCGGGCTTTTCTCTGCTGATTTATTTATCTACCCTCCTCCTCTTCCTCTGATGAAGCTCCAACTCTTAAAATCCCTCAGTCAACACTCAGACAACATTTTTATTCAAACAATACTTAATAATGTTCTTCAACATCTCAGATCGGTGGTTGATCAACCCCCAAACACACGCACACACATTTCAGTGTGTGGTTTCTGTGTTTGACGGATGGGGGGAGGCATTCTCCTCAGCACTAAGTCTAAGTGCCCATCCATTCTCCAATGGTGATGACAGCTGCAGAAGGGTTACCTTCTTTACTTGTCAGCCCAGCTATAGAACACATCCCTCTCTCCCTCTGTTGTTCTATGGAATGTACAGACAGCCAGTAGGCAACAACTGACTAACATTGGCCGCAGCCCTCCATCCTTAAAACCTGTTAAGCCTACCCCCTACTTTTTCGAACATTCTGTTAAAAATCGCACAACATTTCAGCGTCCTGCTACTCATGCCAGGAATATAGTATATGCATATGATTAGTATGTGTGGATAGAAAACACTCTGATGTTTCTAAAACTGGTTAAATCACGGCTGTGACTATAACAGAGCCTGTGTTTCATCGAAAAGCGCAAGAAAAACTGATCACTGAAAACTGGAAAAAGTATCAATGCACCACTTGCATGTATTGTTTACGGGAAACCAAATTACATGGGGCTAAGATTGCAAGTCCTACAGCTTCCACACGATGTCGCCAGTCTTGTCAATTGCCTGGGCTTTGTTTCTTGGTCAAACGAGTAAGAGAGAGCCCATTCTTTCCGGTCTCCGACAGGATGTTTTGGAGGAGAAATTTTCGACCATGAGTTCAAGACGTGGAGCTATTGAATACACATCGCCCCGTGATCAATTTGATAGATTATTAACGTTTACTAATACCTCAAGTTGGATTACAAAAGTATTTCGAAGTGTTTTGTGAAAGTTTATCGTCAACTTTTTTAATTTAAAAAAAATGACGTTACGTTTTAAAACGCTGTTTTTTCCTGGATCACACACTTTTCATAGATCGATATTTAGGGTATATATGGACCGATTTAATCGAAAAAAAGACCCAATAGTGATGTTTATGGGACATATAGGAGTGCCAACAAAGAATCTCGTCAAAGGTAATGAATGTTTTATATTTTATTTCTGCGTTTTGTGTAGTGCCGGCTACGCTAATTCCTTTGTTTACGTCCCCTTCTGGTATTTTGGAGTGTTGCCTGCTATCAGATAATAGCTACTCATGCTTTTGCCGAAAAGCATTTTACAAATCTGACTCGTTGGCTAGATTCACAACGAGTGTAGCTTGAATTGAGTACCCTGTATGTGAATTTTAATGAACGTTTGAGTTTTAACGAGTGCTATTAGCATTTGGTGTAGCGCATTTGCATTTATTGTTGGCAAGGTGGGACGCTAGCGCGTCGGGTTGCCCAGAGATTGTTTGCGTCAGATGGTGACTGTGATTGAATAAAGTTTTCCAAATAAAATAACATTTTATTAGTCACATACGCTGAATACAACACGTAGACCTTACAGAGAAATGCTTACTTACGAGCCCCTAACCAACGGTGCAGTTTGAAAAAAAAATATGGATAAGAATAAGAGATAAAAGTAACAAGAAATTAAAGAGCAGCAGTAAAAAATAACAGTATATACAGGGGGGCCAGTACAGAGTTAATGTGCAGGGGCACCGGTTAGTTGGCGCCACACCAAACTGGAAGTCTTCCGACTAGCTTGGAAAGACAGTACCGTGCAGTACCGAAGAGCCCTTACTGCTGCTCGATCATCCTATTTTTCTAACTTAATTGAGGAAAATAAGAACTAAAAAGCAGCATTCCCAAGAGAGGATGGCTTTCACTTTAGCAGTGATAAATTCATGAACTTATTTGAGGAAAAGATCATGATTATTAGAAAGCAAATTACGGACTCCTGCATCTGCATATTCCTTCAAAGCTCAGTTGTCCTGAGTCTGCACAACTCTGCCAGGACCTAGGATCAAGAGAGACGCTCAAGTGTTTTAGTATTACATCTCTTGACACAATGATGAAAATAATCATGGCCTCTAAACCTTCAAGCTGCATACTGGACCCTATTCCAACTAAACAACTGAAAGAGCTGCTTCCTGTGCTTGGCCCTCCTATGTTGAACATAATAAACGTCTCTCTATCCACCGGATGCGTACCAAACTCACTAAAAGTGGCAGTAATAAAGCCTCTCTTGAAAAAGCCAAACCTTGACCCAGAAAATATAAAAAACTATCGGCCTATATCAAATCTTCCATTCCTTTCAAAATGTTTAGAAAAGGCTGTTGCGCAGCAACTCACTGCCTTCCTGAAGACAAACAATGTATACGAAATGCTTCAGTCTGGCTTTAGACCCCATCATTAAAGCATATAGACTGCACTTGTAAAGGTGGTAAATTACCTTTAAATGACTTCAGACCGAGGCTCTGCATCTGTCCTCGTGCTCCTAGACCTTAGTGCTACATTTGATACCATCGATCACCACATTCTTTTGGAGAGATTGGAAACCCAAATTGGTCTACACGGACAAGTTCTGGCCTGGTTTAGATCTTATCTGTCGGAAAGATATCAGTTTGTCTCTGTGAATGGTTTGTCCTCTGACAAATCAACTGTAAATGTTGGTGTTCCTCAAGGTTCCGTTTTAGGACCACTATTGTTTTCACTATATATTTTACCTCTTGGGGATGTCATTCGAAAACATAATGTTAACTTTCACTGCTATGAGGATGACACACAGCTGTACATTTCAATGAAACATGGTGAAGCCCCAAAATTGCACTCGCTAGAAGCATGTGTTGGCTGCAAGTGGATGGCTGCAAACTTTCTACTTTTAAACTCGGACAAAACAGAGATGCTTGTTCTAGGTCCCAAGAAACAAAGAGATCTTCTGTTGAATCTGACAATTAATCTTAATGGTTGTACAGTTGTCTCAAATAAAACTGTGAAGGACCTCGGCATTACTCTGGACCCTGATCTCTCTTTTGAAGAACATATCAAGACCATTTTAAGGACCGCTTTTTTCCATCTACGTAACATTGCAAAAATCAGAAACTTTCTGTCCAAAAATCATGCAGAAAAATGTATCCATGCTTTTGTCACCTGTAGGTTAGACTACTGCAATGCTCTACTTTCCGGCTACCCGGATAAAGCACTAAATAAACTTCAGTTAGTTCTAAATATGGCTGCAAGAATCCTGACTAGAACCCCAAAATTTGATCATATTACTCCAGTGCTAGCCTCCCTACACAGGCTTCGTGTCAAAGCATGGGCTGATTTCAAGGTTTTACTGCTAACCTACAAAGCATTACATGGGCTTGCTCGTACCTATCTCTCTGATTTGGTCCTGCTGTACATACCTACACGTACGATACGGTCACAAGACGCAGGCCTCCTAGTTGTCCCTAGAATTTCTAAGCAAACAGCTGGAGGCAGGGCTCCTATAGAGCTCCATTTTTATGGAACGGTCTGCCTACCCATGTCAGAGATGCAAACTCGGTCTCAACCTTTAAGTCCTTACTGAAGACTCATCTCTTCAGTGGGTCATATGATTGAGTGTAGCCTGGCCCAGGAGTGTGAAGGTGAACAGAAAGGCTCTGGAGCAACGAACCGCCCTTGCTGTCTCTGCCTGGCTGGTTCCCCTCTTTCCACTGGGATTCTCTGCCTCTAACCCTATTACAGGGGCTGAGTCACTGGCTTACTGGGGCTCTCTCATACCGTCCCTGGAGGGGGTGCGTCACCTGAGTGGGTTGATTCACTGATGTGGTCATCCTGTCTGGGTTGGCGCCCTCCCCACCCCACCCCACCCCACCCCTTGGGTTGTGCTGTGGCGGAGATCTTTGTGGGCTATACTTAGCCTTGTCTCAGGATGGTAAGTTGGTGGTTGAAGACATCCCTCTCGTGGTGTGGTTGCTGTGCTTTGGCAAAGTGGGTGGGGTTATATCCTTCCTGTTTGGCCGTGTCCAGGGGTGTCCTCAGATGGGGCCACAGTGTCTCCTGACCCCTCCTGTCTCAGCCTCCAGTATTTATGCTGCAGTAGTGTATGTGTCGGGGGGCTGGGGTCAGTTTGTTATATCTGGAGTACTTCTCCTGTCCTATTCGGTGTCCTGTGTGAATTTAAGTGTGCTCTCTCTAATTCTCTCTTTCTCTCTTTCTCTCTTTCTCTCTTTCTCTCTCTCGGAGGACCTGAGCCCTAAGACCATGCCTCAGGACTACCTGACATGATGACTCCTTGCCGTCCCCAGTCCACCTGGCCGTGCTGCTGCTCCAGTTTCAACTGTTCTGCCTTATTATTATTCGACCATGCTGGTCATTTATGAACATTTGAACATCTTGGCCATGTTCTGTTATAATCTCCACCCGGCACAGCCAGAAGAGGACTGGCCACCCCACATAGCCTGGTTCCTCTCTAGGTTTTTTCCTAGGTTTTGGCCTTTGTAGGGAGTTTTTCCTAGCCACCGTGCTTCTATACCTGCATTGCTTGCTGTTTGGGGTTTTAGGCTGGGTTTCTGTACAGCACTTTGAGATATCAGCTGATGTACGAAGGGCTATATAAATACATTTGATTTGATTTGATTTGAGGTAGTATGTACATGTAGGTAGAGTTATTAAAGTGACTAGGCATAGATAACAGAGAGTGGCAGTGGAGTGGAGGGGGTGACTAGGCATAGATAAAAGAGTGTGACTGTGCATAGATAACAGAGAGTGACTATGCATAGATAACAGAGAGTGACTGTGCATAGATAACAGAGAGTGACTATGCATAGATAACAGAGAGTGACTATGCATAGATAACAGAGAGTGACTGTGCATAGATAACAGAGAGTGACTGTGCATAGATAACAGAGAGTGGCAGTGGAGTGGAGGGGGTGACTAGGCATAGATAACAGAGAGTGACTGTGCATAGATAACAGAGAGTGACTGTGCATAGATAACAGAGAGTGACTATGCATAGATAACAGAGAGTGACTATGCATAGATAACAGAGAGTGACTATGCATAGATAACAGAGGGTGACTAGGCATAGATAACAGAGAGTGACTGTGCATAGATAACAGAGAGTGGCAGTGGAGTGGAGGGGGTGACTAGGCATAGATAACAGAGAGTGACTGTGCATAGATAACAGAGAGTGACTGTGCATAGATAACAGAGAGTGACTGTGCATAGATAACAGAGAGTGACTATGCATAGATAACAGAGAGTGACTGTGCATAGATAACAGAGAGTGACTATGCATAGATAACAGAGAGTGACTATGCATAGATAACAGAGGGTGACTAGGCATAGTTAACAGAGAGTGGTAGTCTGGGTAGCCATTTGGCATTCAAAACATGGCAAGAGCACCAAAATGGTCGCTGGGTAGAAGCTTAAAAAGAGTAGAGTCTGACCCCCGTTAACTTTAATGGCTCTGTTGAGCAAAGCTTCAACCCCTCCAAAAAGATCACATTAAGTTAATGGAGGGCAATGTCGGAGCTGCAGTTTTATAGCGAGTGAATGTTCAATAAGGTACAGTAGCGTATGTGGCTGAGCCATGTGATGTCATCCAGCATTTCAGTTTGTGTGTGAAAGGTGAATACCAGAAAACAATCTTACTTGTGTTGTAATTAATGACATCACGCAGTGGATCTCTCTCCTGAGTTTTGTAAAGAGGAAGACAGGATCTGGAGAGAGAGTTGTGTGTGTGAGGCTCAGTAAGAGATCAGAAGGAGCTAATGCAGGTTGCTAATGTGTTTGGAGGATTAGTTGAAGCTGTAAATGTTCTTACTGAAGTGTCAAATAAAATAAAAGTTTATTTGTCACGTGCCGAATAAAAGACCTTACAGTTAAATGCTTACTTACAAGCCCCTAAACAACAACGCAGTTCAAAAAATAAGAATCTGAAATAAAAGTAACAAGTAGTTAAAGAGCAGCAGTAAAATAACAATAGCGAGACTATAAACAGGGGGTACCGGTACAGAGTCAATGTGCGGGGGGGCACCGGTTAGTCAAAGGAATTGAGGTAATATGTACATGTAGGTAGAATTATTATAGTGACTATGCATAGGTAATAACAGAGTGGCAGCGGTGTAATGTAAATATAGGTAGCCATTTGATTAGATGTTCAGGAGTCTTATGCCTTGGGGGTAGAAGCTGTTTAGAAGCCTCTTGGTACCTACACTTGGTGCTCCGGGACCGCTTGCCGTGTGGTAGCAGAGAGAACAGTCTATGACTCGGGTGGCTGGAGTCTTTGACAATTTTTAGGGCTTTCCTCTGACTCCGCATGGTATAGAGGTCCTGGATGGCTGGAAGCTTGGCCCCAGTGATGTACTGGGCCGGTCGGCGGCCGAGCAGTTGCCATACCATGCAGTGATGCAACCAGTCAGGATGCTCTTAATGGTGTAGCTGTAGAACCTTTTGAGGATCTGAGGACCCATGCCAAATCTTTTCAGTCTCCAGAGGGGGAATAGGTTTTGTCGTGCCCTCTTCATGACTGTCTCGCTGTGCTTGGACCATGTTAGTTTGTTGGTGATGTGGACGCCAAGGAACTTGAAGCTCTCAACCTGCTCCACTACAGCCCTGTCGATGAGAATGGGGGCGTGCTCGGTGCATCGGCAAACTTAATGATGGTTTAAGAGTCATGCCTGGCCGTGCAGTCATGAGTGAACAGGGGGTACAGGAGGGGACTGAGCACGCACCCCTGAGGGGCCCCTGTGTTGAGGATCAGCGTGGAGGATGTGTTGTTACCTACACTTACCACCAGGGGGTGGCCCATCAGGAAGTCCAGGATCCAGTTGCAGAGGGATGTGTTTAGTCCCAGGGTCCTTATCTTATTGATGCGCTTTGAGGCACTATGGTGTTGAATGCTGAGCTGTAGTGGTACCTTAGTATTAGTGTGTGCCCAAGAACACTATGTTAGTCTGCTTAACTTGTTATGGCTGCAATCCCCCTATCGGGATAAGTGTCATCAACAACCGCTGAATAGCATAGCGCTACATTCAATAAATATTACTACAAATATTTATATTCATGAAATCACGAGTTTCAATATAGGAAAACACAGCTTAGCCTTTTGTTAATCTACCTGTTGTGTCAGGTTTTGAAATTATGCTTTACAGCGAAAGCAATCCAAGCGTTTGTGTAAGTTTATCGATCGCACGACAAAACATTAAGTACACTTAGCATCAGGAAGCTTGGTCACGAAAATCAGGAAGCAATCAAATTAATCGTTTACCTTTGATGATCTTTGGATGTTTTCACTCACGAGACTCCCAGTTACACAACAAATGTTCCTTTTGTTCCATAAAGATTAGTTTTATAGCCAAAATACCTCCGTTTGTTTGTCGCGTTTTGTTCAGAAATCCACAGGAAAGAGAGGTCACGACAACGCAGACAAAAATTCCAAATAGTTTCCATAATGTCCACAGAAACATGTCAAACGTTTTTTTATAATCAATACTCAAGTTGTTTTTAAAATATATAATCGATAATATTTCAACCGCAAATGTCTTTCACAGTAGGAGAGGGAAAAGCAATACCTATCCAAACTCTGTTACGCAAGCAAAACTCATGTAACCACTTGACGCAATGTTATCGTTCTGGCTCATTTTTCAAAATAAAAGCCTGAAACTATGTCTGAAGACAGTTGACACCTTGAGGAAGCGATATGAAAAGGAATCTGGTTCATATCCCTTTAAATCCAGCAAAGGGAGGCTATGGAACATGGAGTTCTCAAAATAGAAGCCACTTCTTGTTTTGATTTTCCTCAGGGTTTCGCCTGCAATATCAGATATGTTATACTCACAGTCAATATTTTGACAGTTTTGGAAACTTTAGAGTGTTTTCTATCCAATACTAATAATAATATGCATATATTAGAAACTGAGACTGAGGAGCTGGCCATTTACAATGGGCACCTTTTCATCCAAGCTACTCAATACTGCCCCTGCAGCCATAAAAAGTTAAATCATGTTGGGATTTCAGACTCGGACAGGGAGAGGTTGAAAATGTCAGTGAAGACACTTGCCAGTTGGTCAGCGCATGCTAATCCGTATGGCCCTGCGGCCTTGAGAATGTTGACCTGTTTAAAGGTTTTACTCACATCGATTGCGGAGAGCGTGATCACACAGTCATCCGGAACAACTGGTGCTCTCATGCATGTTTCAGTGTTATTTGCCTCGAAGCGAGCATAGAAGTAGTTTAGCTCGTCTAGTAGGCTCGTGTCACTGGGCAGCTCTCGGCTGTGCTTCCCTTTGTAGTATGTAATGGTTTGCAAGCCCTGCCACATCCGACGAGTGTCAGAGCCGGTGTGTGTTTGGATTGGTTAAAGCTAAAATATGTAACTTTTTGAGGGACCTGACTAAATTCACCCTGATGAAGACAGCTTGTCTGTCGAAACGTTTGTTTTTAAATTGTTGCATCTGAGCTCCCAGAGTGTGCGCCTCTCTTTTTCAAGTGCTCTGTTCCGCTAGCCAGCACCTCACCTAAACAGGTGTTGGTTTCTTCGCCTCCAGATACGCATGTACACACACCTAGCAAGAGAGAGGTGTAAGCGTAAGTATCAGACTGTAGTAATAATAGAACAGTGTAGTTCTTCATCCGTCTAGACATGTGTCAGAACTGTTCAGAAAGGTATGAACATGTCCTCCTAACTGCTGAAGTCAAGCAGGACATTTCTCTAATTCTCCTTCTCTGACCTCTTTGCTTTCTCTGTCTCCTTGCTGTCTTTTTATATTCAAGAGAAATGGATATGTTATTATGTACTTTTTCGTTCTCTCTCTTACGCACGCGCACATGCACGCACGCACGCACACACACACACACACACACACACACACACACACACACACTTGGGTGAATGAATACCTATTTGTATTGTATCTAAAGCTGCAGTATGTACTAATGACTGTCTGGGTTTATTCTCTGCAGGAAAAGAGGGAGGGAGCGAAAGGGAGCATTTCTTTCCCTTTTCTCCTGGACTAAATCAGATGCTGCTGAACTATCTCACTGTCTGACCTTGGAATAGTCTCGCTCTCTGTCTCATTCCATCTCCTGCTCAAGGTCTGAAGAAAGAGAAAAATAAGAGGGAGGTGAAGTATCCTCAAAGTTATCTCCAGCCATGCTGTGTCAAGATGAGAGGAAGGGAGGGAAACTGCTGCTGTACAGTTTTATGTCCTTTTAGATCTGAGCTATACAGAGAGTCATGCTGGGAGAGGAAATGAACAGAAAGATACCTGATGTGAAGAACCACACACACAGACACACACACACACACACACACACACACACACACACACACACACAGACAGTTACCATCCTCAATTACCCACACAAACAGACTACGGAGCCTCAGGATAGCTTCATTAGTAATCCTCTCCTCAGCCCTGATAACGATCGATGGCAGCCAGTGTTGCTCCAGGGACCGGAATGAGCGCCGCACCTCCACTGATAACAATGAAGCTGTTTGCTGGCTGTAATTGCCTTTTCAGCCCTGAGACCAGAGAAGGTGACCGCTTTAAATACCCATATTTACACTACAAATTACTCTGGAGAGAGGTGAGGAGGAGAGAGGGGGGGGGGGGGGTGACTCCAAATAGTCTTTGGGGGCGGCTCTAGCGGAATGGCATTTGGGCTGAAATGGAACTGTGTCTCTTGCTCTCTCCTCCCTTCTGTTTGAAATCTTATAAGGCGTGGAGCTGTGACTTGAGCTAGCTTAATTAGCCCCAACCTACACTATATATATATTTATATACACAAAAGTATGTGGACACCCCTTCAAATTACTGGATTTGGCTATTTCAGCCAAACCCATTGCTGACAAGTGTATAAAATCAAGCACACAGCCATGAAATCTCCATAGCCAAACATTAGAATGGAGAGCTCATTGATTTTCAATGTGGCACCTTCATAGGATGCCACCTTTCTAACAAGTCAGTTTGTCATGTTTCTGCCATGCTAGATCTTTCCCGGTCAACTAAGTGCTGTGAAGTGGAAACATCTGGGAGCAACAAAGGCTCAGCCGAAGTGGCTGCTTACAGAACGGGACCGCCGAGTGCTGAAGAGCGTCAACATCTTCTGTAACATTCACTAGGGAGTTCCAAACTGCCTCTGGAAGCAAAGTCAGCACAATAACTGTTCATTGGATGCTTCATGAAATGGGTTTCGATGGCCGAGCAGCTCAATGCCAAGCGTCGGCTGGAGTGATGTAACGCTTGCAGTCATTGGATTCTAGAACAGTATAAATGCATTCTCTGGAGTGATTAATCACGCTTCACCATCTGGCTGTCTGACGACGTATCTGGGTTTGGCGGATGTAAGGAGAACGCTACCTGACCGAATGCATAGTGTTAACTGTGAAGTTTGGTGGAGGAGGAATAATGGTCTGGGGCTGTTTTTTTAAACTCGGTTTAGGCTCCTTAGTTCCAGGGAAGGAAAATCTTAATGCTACAGCATACAATAACATTATTTCCTGTTTCAGCATGACAATGCCCCGATGCACAAAGCGAGGTCCATACAGATGGTTTGTCGGGTTCAGTGTGGAAGAACTTGACTGGCCTGCACAGAGCCCTGACCTCAACCCCATCGAACACCTTTGGGATGAATCGCCCAATGTCAGTGCCTGAACTAACAAATGCTCTTGTGGCTGAATGGAAGCAATGTTCCAACATCTAGGAGAAAGCTATCTAGTGAAGGCTGTTATAGCAGCAAAGGGGGGACTCCATATGAATACCCATGATTTGGGAATGAGATGTTCAACAAGCAGGTGTCCACATACTTTTGGTCATGTAGTGCTAGGCATTGATAGGGCTGCCCATTACATGTTTGATGGGCTGCGTAAGTGCGTGCCTGTGTATCTAAAAAAAAATCTTCCCCCAACAATCCACTGTTACTCTTTCCACAGCGCAGTACTGCCCCTAGTGGTTAAATTAACTACAACTAGTGTCTTCAGCATAGGTTCTGCAGGGGAACGGTTTGGAGGACTCGCATCATTCACACAACATATGGTATGTCCTCTATGGCTAATTACTTCCTTTCATTCTTTTCAGGACTGCTTTCACTCCCCATTCCTCCTATTGCCAGTGTAACATTGTGGATGCTCACAACACGCACACGAACACAGTGTAACATTGTGGATGCTCACAACACGCACACAAACACAGTGTAACATTGTGGATGCTCACAACACGCACACAAACACAGTGTAACATTGTGGATGCTCACAACACGCACACAAACACAGTGTAACATTGTGGATGCTCACAACACGCACACAAACACAGTGTAACATTGTGGATGCTCACAACACGCACACAAACACAGTGTAACATTGTGGATGCTCACAACACGCACACAAACACAGTGTAACATTGTGGATGCTCACAACACGCACACAAACACAGTGTAACATTGTGGATGCTCACAACACGCACACAAACACAGTGTAACATTGTGGATGCTCACAACACGCACACAAACACAGTGTAACATTGTGGATGCTCACAACACGCACACAAACACAGTGTAACATTGTGGATGCTCACAACACGCACACAAACACAGTGTAACATTGTGGATGCTCACAACACGCACAAAAACACAGTGTAACATTGTGGATGCTCACAACACGCACACAAACACAGTGTAACAACACAACACGCACACAAACACAGTGTAACATTGTGGATGCTCACAACACGCACACAAACACAGTGTAACATTGTGGATGCTCACAACACGCACACAAACACAGTGTAACATTGTGGATGCTCACAACACGCACACAAACACAGTGTAACATTGTGGATGCTCACAACACGCACACAAACACAGTGTAACATTGTGGATGTCACAACACGCACACAAACACAGTGTAACATTGTGGATGCTCACAACACGCACACAAACACAGTGTAACATTGTGGATGCTCACAACACGCACACAAACACAGTGTAACATTGTGGATGCTCACAACACGCACACAAACACAGTGTAACATTGTGGATGCTCACAACACGCACACAAACACAGTGTAACATTGTGGATGCTCACAACACGCACACAAACACAGTGTAACATTGTGGATGCTCACAACACGCACACAAACACAGTGTAACATTGTGGATGCTCACAACACGCACACAAACACAGTGTAACATTGTGGATGCTCACAACACGCACACAAACACAGTGTAACATTGTGGATGCTCACAACACGCACACAAACACAGTGTAACATTGTGGATGCTCACAACACGCACACAAACACAGTGTAACATTGTGGATGCTCACAACACGCACACAAACACAGTGTAACATTGTGGAGTGCTCACAACACGCACACAAACACAGTGTAACATTGTGGATGCTCACAACACGCACACAAACACAGTGTAACATTGTGGATGCTCACAACACGCACACAAACACAGTGTAACATTGTGGATGCTCACAACACGCACACAAACACAGTGTAACATTGTGGATGCTCACAACACGCACACAAACACAGTGTAACATTGTGGATGCTCACAACACGCACACAAACACAGTGTAACATTGTGGATGCTCACAACACGCACACAAACACAGTGTAACATTGTGGATGCTCACAACACGCACACAAACACAGTGTAACATTGTGGATGCTCACAACACGCACACAAACACAGTGTAACATTGTGGATGCTCACAACACGCACACAAACACAGTGTAACATTGTGGATGCTCACAACACGCACACAAACACAGTGTAACATTGTGGATGCTCACAACACGCACACAAACACAGTGTAACATTGTGGATGCTCACAACACGCACACAAACACAGTGTAACATTGTGGATGCTCACAACACGCACACAAACACAGTGTAACATTGTGGATGCTCACAACACGCACACAAACACAGTGTAACATTGTGGATGCTCACAACACGCACACAAACACAGTGTAACATTGTGGATGCTCACAACACGCACACAAACACAGTGTAACATTGTGGATGCTCACAACACGCACACAAACACAGTGTAACATTGTGGATGCTCACAAACACAGTGTAACATTGTGGATGCACACAAACACAGTGTAACATTGTGGATGCTCACAACACGCACACAAACACAGTGTAACATTGTGGATGCTCACAACACGCACACAAACACAGTGTAACATTGTGGATGCTCACAACACGCACACAAACACAGTGTAACATTGTGGATGCTCACAACACGCACACAAACACAGTGTAACATTGTGGATGCTCACAACACGCACACAAACACAGTGTAACATTGTGGATGCTCACAACACGCACACAAACACAGTGTAACATTGTGGATGCTCACAACACGCACACAAACACAGTGTAACATTGTGGATGCTCACAACACGCACACAAACACAGTGTAACATTGTGGATGCTCACAACACGCACACAAACACAGTGTAACATTGTGGATGCTCACAACACGCACACAAACACAGTGTAACATTGTGGATGCTCACAACACGCACACAAACACAGTGTAACATTGTGGATGCTCACAACACGCACACAAACACAGTGTAACATTGTGGATGCTCACAACACGCACACAAACACAGTGTAACATTGTGGATGCTCACAACACGCACACAAACACAGTGTAACATTGTGGATGCTCACAACACGCACACAAACACAGTGTAACATTGTGGATGCTCACAACACGCACACAAACACAGTGTAACATTGTGGATGCTCACAACACGCACACAAACACAGTGTAACATTGTGGATGTCACAACACGCACACAAACACAGTGGATGCTCACAACACGCACACAAACACAGTGTAACATTGTGGATGCTCACAACACGCACACAAACACAGTGTAACATTGTGGATGCTCACAACACGCACACAAACACAGTGTAACATTGTGGATGCTCACAACACGCACACAAACACAGTGTAACATTGTGGATGCTCACAACACGCACACAAACACAGTGTAACATTGTGGATGCTCACAACACGCACACAAACACAGTGTAACATTGTGGATGCTCACAACACGCACACAAACACAGTGTAACATTGTGGATGCTCACAACACGCACACAAACACAGTGTAACATTGTGGATGCTCACAACACGCACACAAACACAGTGTAACATTGTGGATGCTCACAACACGCACACAAACACAGTGTAACATTGTGGATGCTCACAACACGCACACAAACACAGTGTAACATTGTGGATGCTCACAACACGCACACAAACACAGTGTAACATTGTGGATGCTCACAACACGCACACAAACACAGTGTAACATTGTGGATGCTCACAACACGCACACAAACACAGTGTAACATTGTGGATGCTCACAACACGCACACAAACACAGTGTAACATTGTGGATGCTCACAACACGCACACAAACACAGTGTAACATTGTGGATGCTCACAACACGCACACAAACACAGTGTAACATTGTGGATGCTCACAACACGCACACAAACACAGTGTAACATTGTGGATGCTCACAACACGCACACAAACACAGTGTAACATTGTGGATGCTCACAACACGCACACAAACACAGTGTAACATTGTGGATGCTCACAACACGCACACAAACACAGTGTAACATTGTGGATGCTCACAACACGCACACAAACACAGTGTAACATTGTGGATGCTCACAACACGCACACAAACACAGTGTAACATTGTGGATGCTCACAACACGCACACAAACACAGTGTAACATTGTGGATGCTCACAACACGCACACAAACACAGTGTAACATTGTGGATGCTCACAACACGCACACAAACACAGTGTAACATTGTGGATGCTCACAACACGCACACAAACACAGTGTAACATTGTGGATGCTCACAACACATTGTGGATGCTCACAACACACAAACACAGTGTAACATTGTGGATGCTCACAACACGCACACAAACACAGTGTAACATTGTGGATGCTCACAACACGCACACAAACACAGTGTAACATTGTGGATGCTCACAACACGCACACAAACACAGTGTAACATTGTGGATGCTCACAACACGCACACAAACACAGTGTAACATTGTGGATGCTCACAACACGCACACAAACACAACACGCACACAAACACAGTGTAACATTGTGGATGCTCACAACACGCACACAAACACAGTGTAACATTGTGGATGCTCACAACACGCACACAAACACAGTGTAACATTGTGGATGCTCACAACACGCACACAAACACAGTGTAACATTGTGGATGCTCACAACACGCACACAAACACAGTGTAACATTGTGGATGCTCACAACACGCACACAAACACAGTGTAACATTGTGGATGCTCACAACACGCACACAAACACAGTGTAACATTGTGGATGCTCACAACACGCACACAAACACAGTGTAACATTGTGGATGCTCACAACACGCACACAAACACAGTGTAACATTGTGGATGCTCACAACACGCACACAAACACAGTGTAACATTGTGGATGCTCACAACACGCACACAAACACAGTGTAACATTGTGGATGCTCACAACACGCACACAAACACAGTGTAACATTGTGGATGCTCACAACACGCACACAAACACAGTGTAACATTGTGGATGCTCACAACACGCACACAAACACAGTGTAACATTGTGGATGCTCACAACACGCACACAAACACAGTGTAACATTGTGGATGCTCACAACACGCACACAAACACAGTGTAACATTGTGGATGCTCACAACACGCACACAAACACAGTGTAACATTGTGGATGCTCACAACACGCACACAAACACAGTGTAACATTGTGGATGCTCACAACACGCACACAAACACAGTGTAACATTGTGGATGCTCACAACACGCACACAAACACATTAACATTGGATGCTCACAACACGCACACAAACACAGTGTAACATTGTGGATGCTCACAACACGCACACAAACACAGTGTAACATTGTGGATGCTCACAACACGCACACAAACACAATGTAACATTGTGGATGCTCACAACACGCACACAAACACAGTGTAACATTGTGGATGCTCACAACACGCACACAAACACAGTGTAACATTGTGGATGCTCACAACACGCACACAAACACAATGTAACATTGTGGATGCTCACAACACGCACACAAACACAGTGTAACATTGTGGATGCTCACAACACGCACACAAACACAGTGTAACATTGTGGATGTTCACAACATGCACACAAATACAGTGTAACATTGTGGATATTTACAACAAGCACACAAACACAGTGTAACATTGTGGATGCTCACAACACGCACACAAACACAGTGTAACATTGTGGATGCTCACAACACGCACACAAACACAGTGTAACATTGTGGATGCTCACAACACGCACACAAACACAATGTAACATTGTGGATGCTCACAACACGCACACAAACACAGTGTAACATTGTGGATGCTCACAACACGCACACAAACACAGTGTAACAATGTGGATGCTCACAACACGCACACAAACACAATGTAACATTGTGGATGCTCACAACACGCACACAAACACAGTGTAACATTGTGGATGCTCACAACACGCACACAAACACAGTGTAACATTGTGGATGTTCACAACATGCACACAAATACAGTGTAACATTGTGGATATTTACAACAAGCACACAAACACAGTGTAACAACATGGATGTTTACAACAAGCACACAAACACAGTGTAACACCATGGATATTTACAACAAGCACACAAACACAGTGTAACATTGTGGATGTTTACAACATGCACACAAACAGTGTGACATCGTGGATGTTTACAACATGCACACAAACAGTGTGACATCGTGGATGTTTACAACATGCACACAAACAGTGTGACACCGTGGATGTTTACAACACACACAAACAGTGTGACACCGTGGATGTTTACAACACACACACAAAACACAGGGTAACACCATGGATGTTTACAACACACACAAACAGTGTGACACCGTGGATGTTTACAACACACACAAACAGTGTGACACCATGGATATTTACAACACACACACAAAACACAGGGTAACACCATGGATGTTTACAACACACACACAAAACACAGGGTAACACCATGGATATTTACAACACACACACAAAACACAGGGTAACACCATGGATGTTTACAACACACACACAAAACACAGGGTAACACCATGGATATTTACAACACACACACAAAACACAGGGTAACACCATGGATGTTTACAACACACACACAAAACACAGGGTAACACCATGGATGTTTACAACACACACACAAAACACAGGGTAACACCATGGATGTTTACAACACACACACAAAACACAGGGTAACACCATGGATGTTTACAACACACACACAAAACACAGGGTAACACCATGGATGTTCTGTTTTTTGTAGCAGGATGGTGTTTTGTCAGGCTGATGTGCATTCAGCCACCTGACATTTGATTTGATCTTGTTGTTTAGTACCATCCAGGAAACGTGATTATGGTGGACATTTTTTTATTTTTATATATACACATTCAATAACCTAATTTAATATTCTACATGTTTTGTTCTCCTATCCCAGTAGACTTTTCAAACAAAGTCATTCTGAGATGTTAGTGTTGATGTCGTAGAATAGGATGCGGTTTCAGCCTGTCTGCCTGTAGAATGGGGCTATGAGGTAGAATAACTTTGTCCCCAACGGAACGAGAGGTGTGGTTATTGAAATCACAAGACAATGTTACACAATGGCATAATCCAGACAGTCCATGTATAACCCATTTTTACATCAACCCTTCAGGTACACAAACATGCTCAACATATCCTTCATATTAGATAGACGGCATGACAATAAGTTAAGTTGTACAATTCATTGAGATCTGATGGAAGGAGAAACGCAACATCTGGCTATACCGGATTTTGCCAAACGAGGTCCCTGTCGACCTAGTCTCAGGACCACCTCATCTAATGACATCTAATGACGTCTTCAGTAACCTCCAAGACCGATATCATCACCCTAGCTACAGTCCTCTCACTTTGTTTTGATGTGTCACCCCCCCCCGTCATCTTTCGATTGTAATGAATGAAGTCGACACTTATGTAGTGAAGAATATGATTTTATTAATTCCAATGGACACATGAAAAGAGAACCTGAAAATCCTCAACTTAATGCAGCTGGCTCTATGGTGGAAGTCTCCTGTCCAGAAGGTTTGCTTTGAGGCATACCAGTTCCCAGTTCTGTTATGTAGCGGTCAAACACAATGCTTGTCTTTGTATGTGTGAACCCTCTCTGTGCGAGATTACCCTCCACCGTTCCCCTGGTCCCAGCGGAGTGCTTTAATACACAGCATGGAGCAGTCTGACTGGACCACCCTGGGGTTACACAAGGACAGACTGTGTGTTTGTAAACGGTGGTGTGGTTGCAATGAACCTGCATTACCTCAAGTGTTTTCCCCTATTACCTTGTAGGTTCTGCAGGCTGAGCATGTCTTACTGACTGTTATAGATAACCAGGTTCTGCAGGCTGAGCATGTCTTACTGTGTTATAGACAACCAGATTCTGCAGGCTGAGCATGTCTTACTGACTGTGTTATAGACAACCAGGTTCTGCAGGCTGAGCATGTCTTACTGACTGTGTTATAGACAACAAGGCTCTGCAGTTCGGGAGGCTGGTGAGCACGTCCAACACCTACGAGCCAGTCAGCCACTGAAACCAGAGGAAGCCTGTAACCGTGACTACAGACCAGCCGTTGCTCTGGAGCATGGCCATCTGCAGTGATAAGAAATTACATAATTGACCAGGGTGCTCCACCCTCTGCCAGCACATACTCAATGGTGGATTGTAGGGTGCAAGTTTACAGTTTGGAACCCAGCACCTTAAGTCGGGGAGGTTGGACTCATAGTAATGGTATTAAACACATGAGACATAGTTTCCATGTTTTTAATACCACTCCATTCCAGACATTATGAGCCATCCTCCTGTGATGTACACACAATATACAGCTCATACATAAATCAACATCACGCGCAGCTTTTTCTTCAATTTATTAACACAGCCAAATAAACAATGCACACAATGTAAAAACAAAAATCACATCCCTTCACCCCCCCCACCACCACTATTCCACGTTTCCCCACTGTCTCAGGTCACTGGGTATTGTAGTTCTGTACTTGTATCACACCTCCAGAGGTTCAGCCGCCCCTGAGAGAGAAGAACAACAGATGAACAGGACCACAGAGGCTAACTAAGTTTCTCACCCAAAGTCTACAGTCCTCCACTATTCCTTCTGATTTGAAATAGAGCATGTGATGCATTCAATCAAATCAAAGTGCTGGAAAACAGCAGTATGTTTAATATTAATGCAGACCTATCATCCAAGGCATTACTACATGCATCTATGCACATCATACCTTGATTACATTACACATTTTGGATGCTTGTAGATTGGTAACACTAGTGCACCTTAGCTAAATCACCCAATTTCAACACTAACCTACAAAGCCAAATGGACTTAAATGGTGTTTTCTCCCAATAATGTACATAATAAAGTACTGACTAGTGTCTGACTCCTGGTGTGTGTCATGCAGTCTAGTCCTATGTTGAAGGTGTGGTCCTACTTACACAATGATGTTGTTGATGGGGATGTGGATGAGCTTGACAAAGAACCCAATGAAGCCCATGATGGCAAACCCAATCGCTGTTGCCATGGCGATCTTCTGGAATTCTAGAAATGATCAGAAGAGATGGTACAATTAGAATCTTTCACAGACAACGGCAGAAAAACCAGACAGAGCTTCACAAGAGTCTTCTTGATCAATGTGTGTTTTTCTTTACATCAAGGGTTTTAAAATAGAAACAGGCCTGCTCCATTCACCAAATGTCATGCTAAAAGAGATTGGTTATATCTGAAGCTGTGATTGTGGTCATATAAAGTCAACACTGAAGATTCAATCAGTGATTCATCATCAGTGCTATCCATCTACTAATAATGCTCTGTAGTTGCTCAGCTATGCAACGCTGCAGTCAGTTTACTTGCTACCCAAGTAACCATTTTGACAATCACCTGTGCAATGACTTTATGCTTGAGAGTGTAACCTCACTCAGCAGACAGTGAACTGACAGAAGACAAGATCCTAAAACAGGATGTCAATGGTTTACTTATTCAAGTGTATAAGTAAACCACTGACATATAAAAGGAAGCGCTGGGTGACTGATAACCATACCTTTCCTGTCTGGTTTGGTGCACCTCTTAACGAGCCTTATGGAGTCCTTGACGAACTGCCGACTGGGCTCAACGAACTGCATAACCTGGTCCATGATGGTTCGTCTGGGGAGCAAACAAGTCCGACAGACAAGGGTTAGTTAGCTAGGTCCATCAAAGTGTCACTAGCTACACATCTCTTCATCCCTCACAATTTCCTATGTATAATAAAGGGTTCAGTTACGGGTCTGTCCATAAATTCTTAAAACATTTAGGCCTGGCTTATAATGTGTTAGCTGAGGTTTTGGTCCATTTTCTGTGTGGGTGCACGAATAAACCTGATACTGTAGCTAACGTTAACTAGCTAGTTAGCTACATTAGGTAATTAACTGGGGTCG
Organism: Oncorhynchus masou masou; assembly: GCF_036934945.1. Classification (NCBI taxonomy): domain Eukaryota; kingdom Metazoa; phylum Chordata; class Actinopteri; order Salmoniformes; family Salmonidae; genus Oncorhynchus; species Oncorhynchus masou. Next base: position 12,304,859 of record NC_088239.1, on the reverse strand, counting down.
ATGGCAACCATAGACTAAGAAGATTTCACAACGAAACACTAGGTTGAGCAATCAAGACAGACATTGCTTTCTAATTTCAACGTCAACGTTGCACTGAACGCCTCAAAATTGTTTGGTTACTTACCAGCAAAACAATCTAGCCAGCTACAGTAGTCAGGCGACACAATGAAAGAAGACGTAGGTATATACCATTATAACAGTTTGGCCACTAAACTAGAATAATTCTTTAAAATGTTGTTTCTTACCCGAGCTACGTTACTATATCAACGCGTCCAAACGAATATCTCTGAGAATAAATAGATGAAGTAGCTAGGCACTGACGTAGCTAAGAGGAGCCACGTCGCTTTCGGAAGCTTTCAGTAGAATCTAGATGACGTAAAATTCGGATGCACATGCGTGAGTGCAGAGAGCAAGAGGCAAAACAAATCTGGCCCAAAATCTGGCCACGAAAATAAGATCAAATCGCATGCGCCGAATACAACAGGTAGACCTTACAGTGAAAGAGGGAAGGAGGAGGGGGGGGGAATGATGTTCAGAAGCCTCCTCGACCTGGACTCCCAGAGAGGGGTGCCTACCTCACCACCCACGGCCACCAGGGGGTACCAGTACATCCAACTCGCTCCCTCAGAGGGCCAGAGAGGGATGGGGCCAACTCAGGGAAAGAGGGGCCTACACCCGGAGAAGGGTGCCAACTCCCACCCACGGCCAAAAGTGGGTGCCACTACATCCAGGCAGCTCCCTGCACCAGGGAGATGGGGGAGATGGCCAGAGAGGGCTGGGGCCGCCACAGAGAGGGTGGGGGTGTCCACCGGAAAGGGGGGTACACCACAACACCCATGCAGCGCCACTACATCCACCCTGCTCTCTTCACCAGGAAAAGAGGGGGGAGACAGCCACAGAGGGATGGGACAAACCAGGGAGGCGGGGCTGACCGCCAAAGAGAGGGCCCGCCCCCTGTCTGTGGCCACCAGGGGGTTCTACTAAACTCACCCAGAGAGGGCTGGGACCAACCCAGGGAGCCAGAGCCAATCCCAGGACAGCAGGCACTAACTCCACCATGGTTCGTTCGAGAGCCTATAGGGTAATAAATGGCGTTGTTGTATTCTTTTTTTAAATTATTGTCGAAAATGACTTATTTGGTAAATACAAAATACAAAAATAAGTTTTGCACTACAGTTTACATATACCTTAGCCAATACATTTAAAGTTTTTCACAATTCCTGACATTTAATCCTAGTAAAAATTCCCTGTCTTATGTCAGTTAGGATCACCACAATGTCAGAATAATAGTAGAGAGAAGGATTTATTTCAGCTTTTATTTCTTTCATCGCATTCCCAGTGGGTCAGAAGTTTACATACACTTAATGAGTATTTGGTAGCATTGCCTTTAAATTGTTTAACTTAGGTCAAATGTTTCAGGTATCCTTACACAAGCTTCCCACAATAAGTTGGGTGAATTATGGCCCATTCCTCCTGACAGAGGTGGTGTAACTGAGTCAGGTTTGTAGGCCTCCTTGCTTGTGATGGCCACTCCAATACCTTGACTTTGTTGTCCTTAAGCCATTTTGCCACAACTTTGGAAATATGCTTGGGGTCATTGTCCATTTGGAAGACCCATTTGCGATCAAGCTTTATAACTGACTGATGTCTTGAGATGTTGCTTCAATATATCCACATAATTTTCCTTCTCATGAAGCCATCTATTTTGAGAAGTGCACCAGTCCCCCCTGCAGCAAAGCACCCTCACAACATGATGCTGCCACCCCGTGCTTCATGGTTGGGATGATGTTCTTCGGCTTGCAAGCCCCCCCCCCCTTTTCCTCCAAACATAACAATGGTCATTATGGCCAAACAGTTATATTTTTGTTTCATCTGACCAGAGGACATTTCTCCAAAAAGTATGATTTTTGTCCCCATGTGGAGTTGCAAACCGTAGCCTGGCTTTTGTCATGACGGTTATGGAGCAGTAGCTTCTTCCTTGCTGAGTGGCCTTTCAGGTTATGTCGATATAGGACTCGTTTTACTGTGGATATAGATACTTTTGTAGCTGTTTGCTCCAGCATGTTCACAAGGTCCTTTGCTGTTGTTCTGGGATTGAGTTGCACTTTCGCACCAAAGTACGTTCATCTCTAGGAGACAGAACGCGTCTCCTTCCTGAGCGGTATGACGGCTGCGTGGTCCCATGGTGTTTATACTTGCTTACTGTTGTTTATACAGATGAACGTGGTACATGCTCCCAAGGATGAACCAGACTTGTGGAGGTCAACATTTATTTTGAGGCTTTGGCTGATTTCTTTTGATTTTCCCATGATGTCAAGCAATGAAGCACTGAGTTTGAAGGTAGGTCTTGAAATACATCCACAGGTACACCTACAATTGACTCAAATGATGTCAAATAGCCTATCAGAAGCTTCTAAAGCCATGACATAATTTTCTGGAATTTTCCAAGCTGTTTAAACATACAGTCAACTTAGTGTATGTAAACTTCTGACCCACTGTAATGTAAGCAATTACTGTAAGCAATTATTGGAAAAAATTCATGCACAAGGTAGATGTCCTCAATGACTTACCACAACTATAGTTTGTTAACAAGAAATTTGTAGAGTGGTTGAAAAATGAGTTTTAATGACTCCAACCTAAATGTATGTCAACGTCAGACTCCAACTGTATGAGACGATCTTCACCAGCTAACATCACATTTCATTATTTTTTAAAAAGCATTTACGCACATAAAGCACATATTGGTTTCATAATTCATAAAGGTCATGTTAAATGACTGATATTATCTCATAGAAGAAAATGTGTAAAATCTCCTGAGCCCCTTAATTAACTTCAGACCTTATTTTTGTCACTGTCATATTTCTACCATTATTACATTTACATTTTAGTTATTTAGCAGACACTCTGGTAATATTTTACTAAATACATATACTGAGATATCTTTTAGCATTTTCCTCACAGTAACACACATTTTCAAGCATTTTAGTCTAATTACACCAATTATTTACAGGATCGATGGCTCACCAGCGTAGGCTAATGTGATTAGCATGAGGTTGTAAGTAACAAGACCATTTCCCAGGACATAGACATATCTAATATGGGCAGAAAGCTTCAATTCTTGTTAAATCAAATCAAAAAACAATTGTCATACATATGGTTAGCAGATGTTAATGCCAGTGTGGCAAAATGCTTGTGCTTCTAGTTCCGACCATGCAGTAATATCTAACAAGTAATCTAACCTAACAATTTCACAACAACTACCTTATACACACAAGTGTAAAGGAATGAATAAGAATATGTACATAAAAATATATGAATGAGCGATGGCCGAACGGCATAGGCAAGATGCAGTAGATGGTATAGAGTACAGTATATGCATATGAGATGAGTAATGTAGGGTATGTAAACATTATATTAAGTGGCATTGTTTAAAGTGGCTAGTGATACATTTATTACATCAATTTTTCCATTATTAAAGTGGCTAGAGTTGAGTCAGTATGTTGGCAGCAGCCACTCAATGTTAGTGATGGCTGTTTAACAGTCTGATGGCCTTGAGATAGAAGCTGTTTTTCAGTCTCTCGGTCCCCGCTTTGATGCACCTGTACTGACCTCTCCTTCTGGATGACAGCGGGGTGAACAGGCAGTGGCTCGGGTGGTTGTTGTCCTTGATGATCTTTATGGCCTTTTCTGTGACATCGGGTGGTGTAGGTGTCCTGGAGGGCAGGTAGTTTGCCCCCATTTTCAGTCTTTTTTAGTCTTATTACACCAATTATTATTAATGTCTGCCCTGAAAAATCTATTCAGTTCCTCCACATTGAAATGAATGGCGGCCAACTTGAAAATAGGCTGTTGTGATTGATTTGACATAAAATCTATGATGACTCCATGAAGCTTTTCCAATGTGTCTCCTTGTTCTATGGGATGTTTGGTGTAGTTATCATCTATGGTACGATGTGATAATAAAGCACATCCCAGAGCTGCCCATTCTCTCATCAATATACCCCAAAATGCATACAGGTATGTCCCATGGAGATGTCTTTAACATTCCAATTATTTCATACCTCAAGTTAATAACATATCAAGTGCCTTATATTGCATAGATTGTTCCCTGATAATACAAAATGACATTGCATATCTTGAATCCTGTTGGTCCAAATAACCAATGTCAGTGAAAAACACTTATAGGAGGTAGATACATGTGGTTATCACACCAACACATAACCCACAGACATGGACCTTAATGAAAATTGTCATTAGACTTTGCCACACCAAAGTGGGAAAATGCCTGAAATTTGGCCCTCTGGGCCATGTGCCATGGACTCAATCATTGTGTAATCCATATGTGGCTCTTACTGTGTTTTTTGTGCTATTTTTATTATGTTAACTCAGAATGTATTTTTTATTTTTTTACTGTGAGCGATAAAACCAAATTATGTTGTCATTGATATCAGAAGAGTCTGAAGAATCTAAATGATGACACTTTCCATCCACCAGATGGGAGTGTTTTGAGAAAAGTACCTACTTTTCCAAAACCCCATTTGTTTGATTAATAAATTAAAGCAATAATTGTCACTATACCTTCCAAACCAAAAAAAGGCTGGATTAAAATGTTTCCTAAAAAGTAATTTATAAACTGTTAAGGAGGCAGTGGAGGAAGGACCAGGGTGCAACATTTGAGAGAAATAAGCTTTTTGTGCGTATGGCAAATATCTGACATCTTTTATTTCAGCTCATGTAACATGAGACCAACACATTACATGATGCATTTAGATTCCTGTTCAGTGTATATACGTCCATGTGTAAATGTGCCGCAAACTGGACGTCACCGTTCAAGTTGGTAATCCAATGTTTTGAGAATAGCTGGCTAGCAGTCTGTCCTGTACTTAACATGCAAATATCTAATGTTATCTCAAGGCTACTGCTGCACCGTTTCTTTAGGCATTGATAGGCTGTACATTTACCTTCTTATTCCCTGACATTGTCCAAGTTCTCATTTCTTATTAGTTCGCCCTTCCTCCTCCAATGTATTCCATATTGCCCACTTCCTCACTAGACAGTAGCAACAAACTATTAGAAAACGGTGCCGATTTCATTCATCAACATTTTAAAAAGGGTAGTAGACTTTTACAGTAGACATTTCCCCATCAGAGTCTACAGTGCTTTGCAAAAGTATTCACCCCCTTGGCGTTTTTCCTATTTTGTTGCATAACAACCTGTAATTTAAATATATTTTTATTTAGATTTCATGTAATGGACATACACAAAATAGTCTAAATTGGTGCAGTGAAATGAAAACATTAACTTGTTTAAAAAAAAATTAAAAGTGGTGCGTGCATACGTGTTCACCCCCTTTGCTGTGAAGCCCCTAAATAAGATCTGGTGCAACCAATTACCTTCAGGAGTCACGTAATTAGTTAAATAAAGTCCACCTGTGTGCAATCTAAGTGTCACATGATCTGTCACATGATCTCAGTATATATACACCTGTTATGAAAGGCCCCAGAGTCTGCAGCACCACACAGCAAGGGGCACCACCCAGCAACTGGCACCATGAGGACCAAGGAGCTCTCCAAACAGGTCAGGGACAAAGTTGTGGAGAAGTACAGATCAGGGTTGGGTTATGGAAAAATATCAGAAACGTTGAACATGCCACGGAGTACAATTAAATCCATTATTAAAAAAATAAAAAATAATATGGCACCACAACAAACCTGCCAAGAGAGGGCTGCCCAACAAAACACACAGACCAGGCATGGAGGGCATTAATCAGAGAGGCAACAAAGAGACCAAAGATAACCCTGAAGGAGCTGCAAAGCTCCACAGTGGAGATTTTTAGTATCTGTCCATAGGACCACTTTAAACCATACACTCCACAGAGCTGAGCTTTTTATTTTATTTTATTTTACCTTTATTTAACTAGGCAAGTCAGTTAAGAACAAATCCTTATTTTCAATGACAGCCTAGGAACAGTGGGTTAACTGCCTGTTCAGGGGCAGAACGAGAGATTTGTACCTTGTCAGCTCGGGGATTTGAACTTGCAACCTTTCGGTTACTAGTTCAACTCTTACAGAAGAGTGGTCAGAAAAAAAGCCATTGCTTAAACACAAATATAAGCAAACATGTTTTGTGTTCGCCAAAAGGCATGTGGGAGACTCCCCAAACATGTGGAAGAAGGTACTCTGGTCAGATGAGACTAAAATTGAGCTTTTTGTCAAATAAGGAAAACATGTCTATGTCTGGCACAAACCCAACACCTCCATCACCCAGAGAACACCATCCCCACAGTGAAGCATGGTGGTGGCAGCATCATGCTGTGGGGATGTTGTTCATCGACAGGGACTGGAAAACTGGTCAGAATTTAAGGAATTGTGGATGGTGTTAAATACATGAAAATTCTTGAGAGAATCCTGTTTCAGTCTTCCAAGGATATGAGACTGGGATGGAGGTTCACCTTCCAGCAGGACAATGACCCTAAGCATACTGCTAAAGCAACACTCGAGTGGTTTAAGGGGAAACATTTAAATGTCTTGGACTGGCCTAATCAAAGCCCAGACCTAAATCCAATAGAGAATTTGTGGTATGACTTAAAGATTGATGTACACCAGCAGAACCCATCCATCTTGAAGGAGCTGGAGCAGTTTTGCCTTGAAGAATGGGAAAAAATCCCAGTGGCTAGATTTGCCAAGCTTATAGAGACATAAACCAAGAGACTTGCAGCTGTAATTGCTGCAAAAGGTGGTAGGAAAAATGTATATGGTTGATTTTCACTTTTGCAAAAGCCATAAATCTTTTTGTAAAGCCTTTATATTTAGAAAAACAAATGTTTTATTTGTATATATACAGTATATATATAAATACAGAAGCCGACTGATTAAGGAATCAAAGCAAGTTTAAGATAAAACATTGACGGAGGAGCTCCTTCTCTAACGTTACCAAGTGTTCCATTTTATTTCCAGATTTTAGATGTGTATTTCTGTTCTGAAAGTGCGCTAACATGTTGTGCTAACAAGCTTCCCATACCTTTCTATTGTATTTTAGCTAGCTAAGTTAGCTGGTTAGCTGTCTTTTATACTGACTAACGTTAGCCTGTTTGTTTACTTATTTCATAGAGAATACATCACCCTTTTCCGACAAGTTATTTGTCATTTCATGCCAACTGTCAGCCCAGTAACTTGTGATAGAAATGCATGGCATAATCATTATGTTTCTAAAAACTAATGTTGCTGTCTATTTCATGACTGCTAGGTAACAGTACAATTTTACTCTAACGTACTTGTCCTCTTGCTCAGTTGTGCAACGGGGCCTCCCACTCCTCTTTCTATTCTGGTTAGAGCCAGTTTGAGCTGTTCTACAAAGGGAGTAGTACACAGCGTTGTACGAGATCTTCAATTTCTTGGTAATTTCTCGCATGGAATAGCCTTCATTTCTCAGAACAAGAATAGACTGATGAGTTTCAGAAGAAAGTTATTTGTTTCTGGCCATTTTAAGCCTGTAATCGAACCCACAAATGCTGATGCTCCAGATACTCAACTAGTCTAAAGAAGACCAGTTTAATTGCTTCATTAAATCAGGACAACAGTTTTCAGCTGTGCTAAAATAATTGTAAAAGGGTTTTCTAATAATCAATTTCTTTTAAAATGATAAACTTGGATTAGCTAACACAACTTGTCATTGGAACACAGGAGTGCTGGTTGCTGCTAATGGGCCTCTGTATGCCTATGTAGATATTCCATAATAAATCTGCCGTTTCCAGCGACAATTGTCATTTACAATATTATCAATGTCTACACTGTATTTCTGATCAATTTGATGTTATTTTAATCTCTTTTAAAGGCGTCTTTAAAAACAAGAACATTTCTAAGTGACCCCAAACTTTTGACCGATAGTGTATGTTATTAACAGAGAGTAGCAGCAGCGTAAAAGAGTGGTCTGGGTAGCCATTTGATTAGCTGTTCAGGAGTTGTTAAGAAGCCCTTTGGACCTTGACTTGGCGCACCGGTACCGCTTGCCGTGCAGACCCTAACCCTAACCCTAACCATAACAGAGAGAACAGTCCATGACCAGGGTGGCTGGAGTTTTTGACAATTTTTAGGGCCTTCCTCTGACACCACCTGATATAGAAGTCCTGGATGGCAGGAAGCGTGGGCCGTACGCACTACCCTCTATAGTGTCTTGCGGTCCGAGGCCGAGCAGTTGCCATACCAGGCAGTGATGCAACCATGCTCTCGACGGTGCAGCTGTAGAACCTTTTGAAGATCCATACCAAATCTTTTCAGTCTCCTGAGGGGGAATAGGTTTTGTCGTGCCCTCTTCACGACTGTTTAAGTGTGTTTGGACCGTGTTAGTTTGTTGGTGATGTTAACACCAAGGAACTTGAAGCTCTCAACCTGTTCCACTACAGCCCCATTGATGAGAATGGGGGTGTGCTTGGTCCTCCTTTTCCTGTGGTCCACAATCATCTCCTTTGTCTTGATCACGTTGAGGGAGAGGATGTTGACCTGGCACCACACGACCAGGTGTCTGACCTCCTCCCTATAGGCTGTCTTATCGTTGTCAGTGATCAGGCCTACCACTGTTGGATGATGGTGTTGGAGTCATGCTTGGCCATGCAGTCATGAGTGAACAGGGAGTACAGGAGGGGACTGAGCACACACCCCTGAGGGGCCCCCGTGTTGAGGATCAGAGTGGCGGATGTGTTGTTCCCTACCCTTATCACCTCGGAGCGGCCCTTCAGGAAGTCCAGGATCCAGTTGCAGAGGGATGTGTTTAGTCCCAGGGTCCTTATCTTTTGATGCGCTTTGAGGCACTATGGTGTTGAATGCTGAGCTGTAGTGGTACCGTAGTATTAGTGTGTGCCCAAGAACACTATGTTAGTCTGCTTAACTTGTTATGGCTGCAATCCCCCTATCGGGATAAGTGTCATCAACAACCGCTGAATAGCATAGCGCTACATTCAATAAATATTACTACAAATATTTATATTCATGAAATCACAGGTTTCAATATAGGAAAACACAGTTTAGCCTTTTGTTAATCTACCTGTCGTGTCAGATTTTGAAATTATGCTTTACAGCGAAAGCAATCCAAGCGTTTGTGTAAGTTTATCGATCGCACGACAGAGGGAGGAGTTTAGTCTGAAGAGGTTAAACCAAGGCCTCATACCTTTTAAAGGGTTAATACATTGTGTTATGATAAACTGTAAGGTCTCGTCTTCAGAAGATGCTTGAACTCGTTCACCTTGTTATGACTCTATACTTGTGATGAAAGGTCAAGTTTCATTCAAACCACAGAGTGAATGGTTAAAGGGTTTCCGTGTGTGCTCATAGCTCAAGGTGTTTAATCTCTGTCATTGTGTTTTACAACAATCGTCTTCAACGTGGAGACAGTGACGTACAACAACCAAAAATTCCAGGTGTGGGATCTTGATGTAAAGATGAGTATGAGGTAATGAGATGAATATCACAACAAGCCTTTCACATGTATGCATAAACATATAGACATGGTAGAGTATACAAGTAAGACAGAAGCTTCTTCAAGGCATCACAACTTGCCATACATTACTTTGCCACACCACATTGTATAAAGTGTTGGCCTCGTTGCCTCTGCTCTCCACGGTCTTTCCCCTAACCCTTGTTTCTCTTTCCCCTATCCTCATTCTTCTCCCCCAAATCCTGAGCTACTTGATCAGTTCAGTTATTGCCTTAATTCAACACACCTGGGCTACCAGGTTGGTTAATCAAAAACTTGGACATTAGTGCCTGCAGCACTCAGGAACAGGTTTGCCAACCTCTGACACATTGTATCAGAGAGAACACACACACTGCTTTCATTGTGAGATTTCTGCAATATAAATAATACTCCTCTATCATGACATCTAACCCAGAACACACTAGTCACTATTCACATAGCCTGGTTCCTCTCTAGGTTTCTGGTTTATGGCCTATTCCAGATCCTTTCATACTTCATACTTCATACTGCCGAATATCACTAACTGCTCTCCCCACACAGTCTCCAGGGACCTTCCAACGAATAATAATGAAACCCCCTCTTTTGGAAAAGAGAGTGTACATTTTGTTAGCATTGACTATGCTACATTTTAATCATCAATCTAAAAGTATTAACTATAAACCAAAACTGCTAATTGTAAATCCACAGTCCTTTATCTAGCATGTACTACCATTAGACACGCCAACATTATCTCACCACCGCACCACATAAAAAAATGAAAAGGTTAATTTGTGGTTTGATAACCCCTGTGCTAATTCCTCGTGACCCCTCCACCCTTTCGTCCATTCTAGAATTCTATTCCAGAATTAGACAATATAAAACATAAATCTATTTAAAAAGAAAACCACAAAAAATGTCTCACGATAAAAAAAACAACAAGGCTTTCTGAGTTTGCAAGGAGTGTTTGGCCAAATAATTTACATGTGTTACATTTAGAATCCATTCCGCTGGCAATTTGCTTCTTCAACCCAAAATACGTTTTCCTGTGGCAAATTTAGACAATTTCTCATCGAAAGGAAGGATCTAAAAAGTCAGGTAAAACGTGATCTCATATGTCTTCCTTCACATAGAAAGTGTAATCCCTATGAACCACTTAAATCAATCAAACAAAGACTATACACCGCTAGGGGAAAGTTCCATACCTGCTACTTTCCGGAGGATATGTTGTTGCCCTTTTGAAAATGATGCAAGTGCTTGCCTGGCAGCATTTTCTCTGACTACATCAGGCTCCTTACCCACTTTACAGTCCCTATTCCAATGACCAATAGAGTCCTGTTTTAGGTTTGGGGCTGTCTCCCTACGCTCTGATGCTTTTCTGCTACTTTTCTTTGTCTTATCTTAGGCATTCAAACTATAGTTAGTGCTTTTCCCTGTGGCCTTATTAACCTCTCACATGTCTGCGAAGTGAGCGAGTTATATTCCACTCTCAAAACAACTTCTTGAATTAAATCCACTACCCATACAATTACCGTTTTGATCACAGGGTTCAAACCTGTCATCAAAGCAGAAGTGCAAAATCTATCAATACACTCCTGTTCCCAGTCTTCTGTGGCAGCGTACTGGTACTCATTCCGGGGTTATCGGGACACATTTCTTGTTGATAGAATGCTGACATCAAAACGCTGGTATATTGAGCTTTTTATTATTCCAGCCGAATTGGTAAAATGCTGGTTTATTGAGCTTTTTATTATTCCAGCCGAATTGGTAAAATGCTGGTTTATTGAGATTTTTATTATTCCAGCCAAATTGGTAAAATGCTGGCATTCCCGAAGCGGATCCTCTGTTAGAACCACCACAATGGATCTAATCCACAATGGATCTAATCCCAGTAGCCGACCCAAAACCACGGCGCCACAGAAGGGCCTCCTGGACAGGCTCCATAGACGTGCACATCGCCCACCGCTCCTGAGTATACTACTCGCCAATGTCCAGTCTCTTGACAAGGCATATGGAATTTGAGCAAGGGTTGCCTTCTAAGGAGACATCAGAGATTGTATCATTCTCTGTTTCACGGAAGCATGGCTCTCTCGGGATACGTTGTCGGAATCATTTCAGCCACCAGGCTTTTCCATGCATTGCGCCGACAGAGATAAACACATCTCTGGGAAGAGGAAGGGCCGTGGTTGTATGCTTTATATTTAATAACGCATGGTGTAATCATAACAACATACAGGAACTCAAGTCCTTCTGCTCACCCGACCTAGAATTCCTTACAATCAAATGCTGGCCATTTTAACTACCAAGAGAATTCTTGCCAGTTATAGTCACAGCTGTGTACATTCCCCCTCAAGCAGACACCAAGACGGCCCTCAAGGAACTTCACTGGACTCTATGTAAACTGGAAACCATATATCCCGAGGCAGCATTTATTGTAGCTGGGGATTTTAACAAAGAAAATTTAAGGCTACCTATATTCTATCAGCATATTGATTGCACTACGTGCAGGGGTAATACTCTCGATCACTGCTACTCTAACTTCCACGATGCATACAAAGCCCTCCCTGGCCCTCCCTTTGGCAAATCCGGCCACGAAGCCATCTTGCTCGTACCGTCTTATAGACAGAAACTCAAACAGGATGTACCAGTGACGAGAACCATTCAATGCTGGTCTGACCAATCGGAAGCCATGCTTCAAAATTGTTTTGATCACACGGGCTGGAACATGTTCCGGTCAGCCTCAGAGAACAACATGGACCTATACGCTGACTCGGTGAGTGACTTTATAAAGAAGTGCATAGGAGATGTTGTACCCAGTGTGAAACCAAGGATGGATGGCGGCATTCGCACAAAACTGAAAATGTGTAAACATGGAAAGAGGTCTGGAAGTATAGCTGAATATAAACAATGTAGTTATTCCCTCCGCAAGGCAATCAAACAAACAAGCAAAATGCCTGTACAGGGAAAAGGTGATGTTACAATTCAACTGCTCAGACACAAGAGGTATGTGGCAGGGACTACAGGAAATCACGGACAGCACAAACAAAACCAGCCACATTATGGACACCGACGTCACCCTTCCAGACAAAATTAACACATGCTTTGCCCGCTTTGATGTTACTACAGTGCCACCGTCGCGGCTTGCTAACAAGGACTGCCCCCTCTCAGTGGCTGACGTGAATAAAACATTTAAACGTGTTAACCTTGCAGGGCAGCTGGCCCAGACGACTCCCTAGCCGCATCCTCAGAGCATGTGCAGAGCAGCTGACTGGTGTGTTTAAGGACATATTCAATCGCTCCCTATCCCAGTCTTTTGTCCCCACATTCATCAAGATGGCTACCATTGTTCCTGTCACCAAGAAGGCAAAGATAACTGAACTAAATGACTACTGCCCTTAGCACTCACTTCTGTCATCATGAAGTGCTTTGAGAGGCTAACCAGCTACCCTAGACCCATTTCAGTTTGCGTAACGCCCCAACAGGTTCACAGATGATGCTATCGCTATCGCTTTCGCCATCACACTGCCCTATCCCATCTGGACAAAAATAATACCTATGTAAGAATGCTGTTCATCGACTAAAGTTCATCATTCAACACCATAGTATCCTCCAATCTCATCATCAAGCTGGAGGCCCTGGGTCTCAACCCCACCCTGTGCAATTGGGTCCTGGACTTTCTGACGGGCCGCCCACAGGTGGTGAAGGTAGGAAACAACATCTCCACCCCGCTGATCCTCAACACTGGGGCCCCACAAGGGTGCGTTCTGAGCCCTCTCCTGTACTCCCTGTTCATCCACGAATACGTGGCCAAGCACGCCTCCAAATCAATCATCAAGTTTGCAGACGACACAACAGTAGTGGGCTTGAATACCAACAATGACGAGACAGCCTACAGGGAGGAGATGAGGGCACTCGGAGTGTGGTGTCAGGAAAACTACCTCTCACTCAACGTCAACAAAACAAAGGAGATGAAACAGCTGAGGGAGCACCCCCTTATCCACATCAAAGGGACAGCAGTGGAGAAAGTGGAAACTTAATTTCCTCGGCGTACACATCACAGACAAACTGAAATGGTCCCCCCACACAGACAGTGTGGTGAAGAAGGAGCAACAGCACCTCTTCAACCTCAGGAGGCTAAAGAAATTTGTCTTGTCACCCAAAACCCTGACAAACGTTTACAGATGCACAATCGAGAGCATCTTGCCGGGCTGTATCACCGCACCGAGAGACTGAAAAACAGCTTCTATCTCAAGGCCATCAGACTGCTAAACAGCAATCATTAACTCAGAGAGTCTGCTGCCTACAATGAGACCCAATCACTGGTCACTTTAATAAATGGATCACTAGTCACTTTATACAATGCACTCTAAATAATGCCATTTTAATAATGTTTACATATCTTACATTACTCCTTTCACATGTATATACTGTATTTTATACCATCTATTGCACCTTGCCTATGCCTTTTGGCCATCGCTCATCCATATACTTACATGTACATATTCTCATTCACCCCTTTAGATTTGTGTGTATTAGGTAGTTGTTGGGGCATTATTAGATTAGTTAGATATTACTGCACTGTCGGAACTAGAAGCACAAGCGTTTCGCTACACTCACATTAACATCTGCTAACCATGTGTATGTGACAAATAACATTTGATCTGAAGGTTTGATGGGGATCGTCACTGAACAGCTATCTTCAGGTCTCTCCAGAGATGTTCGATCAGGTTTAAGTCCCAGCTGTGGCTGGGCCACTCACGGAAATTCAGAGACTTGTCCCGAAGCCACTCCTGCGTTTTCTTGGCTGTGTGCTTAGGGTTGTTCTTCTGTTGGAAGGTGAACCTTCACCCCAGCCTCAGGTCCTGATGACTCCGGAGCAGGTTTTTATTAGGAATCTCTCTGTACTTTGCTCCGTTCATCTTTCCCTCAATTCGGACTCATCTCCCAGTCCCTGTAGCTGAACACATCCCCAAAGCATGATGCTGCCACCACCATGCTTTACCGTAAGGATGGTGCCAGGTTTCCTCCAGACATGATGCTTGGCATTCAGACCAAAGATTTCAACCTTGGTTTCAATCAGACCAGAAAATCTTGTTTCTATGGCGTGAGAGTGTTTTTTTGATGCCTTTTGGCAAACTCCAAGCGAGCTGTCTTGTGGAATTTATTGAGGAGTGACCATCGGGTTCTTGGCTTGATTTTTGCTCTAACATGCACTGTCAACTGTGGGACCTTATATAAACAGGTGTGTGCCTTTCCAAATCATGTCCAATCAATTGGCTTTTCCACAGGTAGACTCACATCAAGTTGTAGAAACATCTCAAGGAAGATCAATGGAAACAGGATGCACCTGAACTCAATTTTGAGTCTCCTAGCAAAGTGTCTGAATAGTTATGTGCATACGTTTTTCAGTTAAGAAAAAGAAAAGTGCAATCATTTCTAAAAACCTGTTTTCGCTTTGTCATGATGGGCTATTGTGTGTAGATTGATGAGGTGTTTGGCAGATGTCATTGCTGGTGTTGCGAAATGCTTGTGCTTCTGGTTCTGACAGTGTAGCAATATCTAACAATTAATATCTAGCAATTTCACAACATATAACCAATACACACAAGTCTAAGTAAGGAATGTAATTAAGAATATGTAAATATTTGGACAAGCAATGTCAGAGCGGCATAGACTAAAACATAGTAGAAAAGTATAGAATGCAATATATACATATGAGATGAGTAATGCAAAGTATGTAAACATTATTAAAGTGACATTATTAAAGTGGCCAATGATTTCAAGTCAGTGTATATAGGTAGCAGCCTCTTAATTGCGAGTGATGGCTATTTAACAGTCTGATGGCCTTGAGATAGAAGCTGTTTTCAGTCTCTCGGTCCCCGCTTTGATGCAACTGTATTGACCACGCCTTCTGGATGATAGCGGGGTGAACAGGCAGTGACTCAGATGGTTGTTGTCCTTTATGATCCTTTTGGCCTTCCTGTGACATCGGGTGCTATAGGTGTCCCGGAGGGCAGGTAGTTTGCCCCCGGTGATGCATTGTGCAGACCACACCACCCTCTGGAGAGCCCTATGGTTGTGGGCAGTTGCCATACAGTTGCCATACCAGGTGGTGATACAGCCTGACAGAATGCTCTCGATTGTGCATCTGTAAAAGTTTGTGAGTTGACAAGCCACATTTCTTCAGACACCTGAGGTTGAAGAGGCTCTGTTGCAACCTTCTTTGCCACACTGTCTGTGTGGGTGGAACATTTCAGTTTGTCAGGGATGTGTAATTCGAGGAACTTAAAACTTTGCACCTTCTCCACTACTGTCCCATCGATGTGGATAGGGGGGTGATCCCTCTGCTGTTTCCTGAAGTCCACAATCATCTCCTTTGTTTTGTTGATGTTGAGTGAGAGGTTAGTTTCCTGGCAGCACACTCCCAGAGCCCTCACCTCCTCCCTGTAGGGCCCTCGTCGTTGTTGGCAATCAAGCCTACTACTGTTGTGTCATGTGCAAACTTAATGATTGATTTGTAGGCGTGCTTGGCCACGCAGTCATGGGTGAACAGGGAGTATAGGAGGGGGCTGAGCACGCACCCTTGTGGGGCCCC
Organism: Oncorhynchus masou masou; assembly: GCF_036934945.1. Lineage (NCBI taxonomy): Eukaryota > Metazoa > Chordata > Actinopteri > Salmoniformes > Salmonidae > Oncorhynchus > Oncorhynchus masou. The sequence continues at coordinate 12,288,820 of NC_088239.1, read as the reverse complement.
AGTGTTGAGGATCAGTGAAGTGGAGGCGTTGTTTCTTACCATCAACACCTGTGGGCGACAGTTCGGGAAGTCCAGGACACAATTGCACAGGGCGGTTCAGACCTAGGGCCTTATTTCAGAATAAGGCTGTAAAATACGGCCCCCGAGTGGCGCAGCGGTCTCAGTGCTAGTGGTGTCACTTACAGACCCTGGTTCAATTCCAAGCGGTATCACAAAAGGTTGTGATTGGGAGTCCTATGGGGCGGCACACAATTGGCCCAGCGTCGTCCGGGTTAGGTCTTGGCCAGGGTTGGCCGTCATTGTAAATGAGAATTTGTTCTTAACTGACTTGCCCAGTTAAATAAAGGTTTAAAAAAAAGATTACATTAAACAACAAAATGTGTAAAAAGGGAATGGGTCTGAATACTTTCTGAATGTATGTTGTAATATGGCTTGTTTTTCTGGTTTGGCTTCCCCAGGGATTTTATCCACACATGAAATGTATAGTATTACCAGTGGTGATGCAAGGCTCGCTACCTTGGCTATACCCACTGGATACATGTATGGGCCTATAGCATTCACATAGTAATGGAGTTAGATTGATAAATGTAGTTTATTATTATTCAACATAAAATCCACATCAACTGAAATGGAACAATACGCATTTGACTTTCTACCCATGATACAACAGCTGACCCATAATATACCAATTACACAACAAAAATGACAGCTGACATATGGGTGTAGTATTGGCCCATGTGCCCTGTGTGTGTGTGTGTGTGTGTGTGTGTGTGTGTGTGTGAGAGAGATGCATAATGCAACATAACTAACAGGTAACATATGAGACTGGTGGCCCACGAACGACTGGTTTATTTATTTTCAATGTGAGTTCTAGTCACTTCCAAGGAAACCTTACATTATAGATAAATAAAGAAATACTTCAACTGAATGGAAGGTTCAATTCTGTCACAGCCTTTTATAGCGTCAGAATAAGGCGCAACACAGCATTGTATAAAACAAATAGGCTATCAATAATAGACTTGCATTGCTCAGCTTCATAGCAAGCAGAGACAGCAAGGGTGGTTCGTCACTCCAGTGCCTTGCCGTTCACCTTCGCACCCCTGGGACAGACTACACTCAATCATAGGAGTAATATGACCCCTCCCCCCAAAAATGGGGTTTTAGTCAAGATTCTAGTAGCTGTAACTGAAGTTTATTTTGTGCCTTATCTGGGTAGCCGGAGAGTAGAGCATTGCAGCAGTCTAATCTTGAAGTGACAAAAACATGGATTAGCTTTCCTGCATAGTTTTGGGACAAAACCTTTCAGATTTTTGCAAAGTTATGAAGATAGATAAAATGCTTCTCTTTAAATAGCCTTCAGTTTTATTTGTACTGTACAACTATAGAGATTCATTGTCAGATCCGACAGCAGATCTCTTTGTTTCTTGGGACCTAGAACTAACATCTCTTTTTTGTCCGAGTTTAAAAGTAAAACATTTGCCGCTATCCACTTCCTTACATACCCTACATTATTCATCTCATATGTATACGTATATACTGTACTCTATATCATCTACCGCATCTTTATGTAATACATGTATCACTAGCCACTTTAACTATGCCACTGTTTACATACTCATCTCATATGTATATACTGTACTCGATACCATCTACTGTATCTTACCTATGCTGCTCTGTACCATCACTCATTCATATATCTTTATGTACATATTCTTTATCCCCTTACACTTGTGTGTATAAGACAGTAGTTTTGGAATTGTTAGTTAGATTACTTGTTGGTTATTACTGCATTGTCGGAACTAGAAGCACAAGCATTTCGCTACACTCGCATTAACATCTGCTAACCATGTGTATGTGACAAATAAAATTTGATTTGATTTTTATGTCTGACACACGGGCTCCCAGGGAAGGACATTTTGGGGCTTCACCATGCATAGCAGTGGACGTTGACATTGGATTACTGATGCTATGTATTGGCCAATTAGAGGCTTTGAAGCGATCGGCCGCCATTTTGGTACTCCCCAAAAGGAGCAGTCGTCCATTGGAATGAATGAAATTACAGTATTTCAATAAAAATTTTAAAAAAGCCCAATCAATCCCCAGTGACAACAAAATAAACAGAGTAGGCTAATAAGTCCTTAGTTTTTGAGTTACGCTCAGGTAAAACAAGTTAGCTAATCCATATTTCCAAGTCCTATTCTTGAAGATCAAGGGTTACTAAATTAATTGGAATGACTGGAAATCTGAGAGACTCTCCATCATATTCTGTGGCATAGTATGTATTTGACTTAATACAACAGCTGACACGTAATATTCCAATTACACAACGAACATGTCAGCTGAAATATGGGCGTGGGAGGTGCCCATGTGAAAGGTTGTGTGTGTGTGTGTGTTTGTAACAGCTGTTATATGGGTGTGGTGTTCCTTTTCAATGTGTTTCTTGGAAGGTTCAGTTCTGTCATCCTTTTACAGCGTTAGATTCTAATCACATGCGGCCGTGTCCAGCTCACCTCGTGTTTCACTTGATCAGAATCTTTTACCTTGTTTTGTTTTAAACATTTTACATCAGACGACATATACTGCATTATTTGTGAACAAGTGTTTGAACATGAGGGTTGCTGCAGCGCTGCTGGTGTTGCTGCTCTGTGTGTCTGGAGCATGGGCTCAGGGAGAAAGTGGAGGGGTCAAGGCTGAGCTGAGCAACACGGTGGTGGAACAGAAGGTGGGGCCCAGAGTCACAAATGCTGAACTGCAGCAGAGGAGCAGGATCAAGGAACTGAAGAAAGAGAATGCAGGTATTAAATGACGGTAGAGTTTACTGTTAATTGACAATTTATTGATGCTTATTAGGACTCTAGCCTAAATTTCCCCCAAAGCACCAGCACTGAATTTGGCAGCATGCTGTGCAATATGAAAATATGAAATTCACAAATCAGTATGGAAATGGAATTTGTCTTCCATTGAGTTAGAAACTATATTGTGCAGGGCCAACAAAGGAAAGAGACTGTTGAAATAATGTGCAACACTGCATTGTATTAAACAAATAGGCTATCAATAATAGACTTGCATTGATCAGCTTTATAGCAAGAAAGTCACAGGGCTGCCGTTTGGCCCAAAAATATATATATTTAGCCTTTATTTAGCCTTTATTTAGCCTTTATTTAGTCAAGTCTGTTAAGATCACGTTCTTATTTACAATGACAGGAACAGTGGATGAACTGCCTTGTTCAGGAACAGAACGACAGCTCGGGGATTCGATCTAGCAACCTTTCAGTTACTGGCTCAACACTAACCACTGGACTACCTGTATTACAGATTATGTCTTTAAAGTTTACTAAGTGTATTTTTTTGTATCTACAGCCTTAAAGGCCAGACTGTGTGCCAGTGAGAGGGAGGTGGAGGACCTGAAGAGAGAGAATGCAGGTAATTAACAGATAACCAAAGAAAATATCATTTTGCTTTACCTTTGATTTGGAAAAAGAAATCTGCTATATTTGTCTATTAATGTTTCCTTTCATGTGGTGTCAGCCCTGGAGGCCAGAGTAACAGCCAGTGAGAGGGAGAACACAGGTAATACAAAGACATTGATGCAATGAACTGTTATCCTAAAAACATCTTTAACTTTATCAGTATCCTAATGTATCTTTCTGTAAATGCAGCCTTCGAAGCCAGACTGAGTGTCATTGAGAGGGAGGTGGAGGAGCTGGAGACGAAGAAAGGCTAAACAGACACAAACCTCATCAAACCATGTTGGCCATGATCATTTACCGACATACAGAGAGATTTGATTTTCTCAGTAAGATATGATGCATGCTAACAATGTTCCTCTCTAACCACTAAAGACGCATTATAATAGCCAAACACCTCTTTTGTATCCGTGACAGTATACCATCAGTGATGCAAAGCGTTAACAATTGTAACCACTGCCTCCTCGTATACTGTTGAAACCTATCCTATTGCTCGGTTGACGGGTTAACTGCAAGAGGTGAGGCGAGAGGTTTTAATCCACTCAAAATCTGTTCATGAAAATAAACCAACGAAGTTAGGTCAATGAGAAAACGTGGAATTTGGTCAACAAAATGTTATTGCTAATTTGCTATGTGAGGCTTATTTGATGGAATAGAAGTTTCATATGGTTAGGTTGTTAGGAATGCACTGATAAGTGGACACACGTGGAATTTTTACCCGAACTTCATTGAGATAGAGAACTCATCATGGATATAACCCATTTTAGAATGGACACTGCCATTGAGGGCTTCCACCAATTTAAAGTAGTCAACTGGGTGGGGATTCGTATGAGTTGGGAGCAATCAGCCAGTGAAGCAGAATAAAACTGACTACTTTAAAATGGCACAGACGCTATAACGGCATTGATACAAAAATGAGTCCTCTATATATGGTCTGTTCACATGCATATCTGCCATTTCATTGGCTAGAATGGTTCTACCTGATCTCACCTCCGCCTGCCTCTCACCTTTGAAGACATTTCTATTGTTAGAGCAGTCACTCATATCTTTTCAACACAATAGACCATCTTTGCTAAAATGCACTTCACCGTAGACTTAGAATTCTCACCCATCTGATGTGAACGGATCAATTGCTTCTACACCTGCATTGCTTGCTGATTGGGGTTTTAGGCTGGGTTTCTGTACAGCACTTTGACATTAGCTGATGTAAGAAGGGCTTTATAAATAAATATGATTGATCAATTGACTGTATCAACATGAGTGTCACATCCTAGCGGTGTGATAGACTGTGCACATGACATAATGCTGAGTAGGAGTCAATCATGTACATTGAACAAAAATATAAAGCAACATGCAACAATTTCAAAGATTTTACTGAGCTACAGTTCACATAAGGAAATCAGTCCATTGAAATAACCTCATTAGGCCCTAATCTATGGATTTCACATGACTGGGAATACAGAGAAGCATCTGGTCCCAGATACCTTATGAAAAAGGTAGGGGAGTGGATCAGAAAACCAGTCAGTATCTGATGCGACCACCATTTTACTCATGCAGCGCGACACATCTCCTTCTCATAGAGTTGATCAGGTTGTAGCGGTATTTATTTGAGGGGGGTGAAGATACATATTTTGTTCGGGCACCAGGCAGGTATTAACCATGCCGAAAAGACTAGAATAGAGAGAGTACCACTACCAGACCCACACACATCAGCAGAAGAGACTGCCTAGAGTGTAGCCTGTTTACCAGATAGCCAGTGTAGAGGAAAGAGACCCTATAAAACCCACATCACAGCACAGGGGTAACCCCACCAAGAATACCTCATACAATAATAATAAATGGCAGAGCAATTGAACAGCAACTTCATACATGAAAGAACCCAGTCAGAGGATTTGCAGTAATATATATTGTCTTCCAGTGGAGGAGTGCAGGGCGTATGAGTGTGGGGGTTGTTCATAGTGGAGGAGTGCAGAGGGTATGAGTGTGGGGGGTGTTCATAGTGGAGGAGTGGAGAGTGTATGAGTGTGGGGGGTGTTCATAGTGGAGGAGTGCAGAGGGTATGAGTGTGGGGGGTGTTCATAGTGGAGGAGTGCAGAGGGTATGAGTGTGGGGGGTGTTCATAGTGGAGGAGTGCAGAGGGTATGAGTGTGGGGGTGTTCATAGTGGAGGAGTGCAGGGCGTATGAGTGTGGGGGGTGTTCATAGTGGAGGAGTGCAGAGGGTATGAGTGAGGGGGGGTGTTCATAGTGGAGGAGTGCAGAGGGTATGAGTGTGGGGGGTGTTCATAGTGGAGGAGTGCAGGGCGTATGAGTGTGGGGGTGTTCATAGTGGAGGAGTGCAGAGGGTATGAGTGTGGGGGTGTTCATAGTGGAGGAGTGCAGAGGGTATGAGTGTGGGGGGTGTTCATAGTGGAGGAGTGCAGAGGGTATGAGTGTGGGGGGTGTTCATAGTGGAGGAGTGCAGAGGGTATGAGTGTGGGGGGTGTTCATAGTGGAGGAGTGCAGAGGGTATGAGTGTGGGTGTGTTCATAGTGGAGGAGTGCATAGCGTATGAGTGTGGGGGGTGTTCATAGTGGAGGAGTGCAGAGGGTATGAGTGTGGGGGGTGTTCATAGTGGAGGAGTGCAGAGGGTATGAGTGTGGGGGGTGTTCATAGTGGAGGAGTGCAGGGCGTATGAGTGTGGGGGGTGTTCATAGTGGAGGAGTGCAGAGGGTATGAGTGTGGGGGTGTTCATAGTGGAGGAGTGCAGAGGGTATGAGTGTGGGGGGTGTTCATAGACACAAAGGCCTTAAATGTCCACAATCTCCTCGGCCACATGTCATTAGTACACGTCAATACAGTTCAAATAACAATACACAACTTACAAGCAACCTCACTTAACTAAAATGTCCACCCAAATACTTCTGGCAGTGCAATAATAGTCCAGCTCTAATGATCTTCAATGGGAAGTGCATTTGAAAAATAGAAAGTTTGGTTGCAGGGTAAAGCACTGGAACAATAGCGGGAAGAGAAAGAGGGAGAAAGAGAACAAGAGAGATCTTAGCTGTGGTCTTCAGGCATGCCGGTGTACTGTCTGACCGTTCGATTGTTTGTTGGTTTGTATGTCAAAGCTTCGGCAACAATGTTGCTACTAATCAATGCGATCCATAACTGGCGCGGTCCCAAACGATAACAACCACGATCTAGAACTGTCACACCGATGATTGAGTTAAATACTTTATAAACTACACACGCTGAAAATAAACCAAACTTCTGCAGCATTGCACACAAAATCAAACTGTCGCGCCAACCAAGAGCTCCTCCCCAAAGAGCTGAATGAGCTGTCTTTATTTCCTCCTTCCTTACTGGTGATGCTCTCTTAAAGTGTGTTGAAGGAATTTAATTCCTCTGTTTTAATTCCCAATCAGAATTAAACACTCTGTCAATTCATAAGAATGTGTATGACCTTTATTTTATAAGTATGGACAGAGCCCCGGTCTTAAAAGTCAAGTAACAGCCTTTAATCAAGAGAGTTCATACACATTTTACCACAGGTTATACACTGAAAATGACATCAGCGTTTTCTAAATGTTCCGTCTCTTCTTGACACTAGTAGAAAGGCCCTGTAGTTATCAAGCCTTCCCTCCTCGCCTAGAGCCAAGGTCAGTCAGTGTAGATAAGCATTCTAGACAGTCTGGAGATAGTCCGTCCCTGCCATCTGGAGATAGTTCATTCATTTGTACCAAGGAACAGACCGTCATTGTTCTAAACTCTTGACTACATTATATTCAATACTGGGAGCAAGAGAGAAAATTCATACATGTACAGTAACATAATAGTATTCGGATTAGTCAGTCCTGATTGAAATGTACACATAATTAGTCATCATTGATAAAAATTCCCTTAGAAAAGTGGCAACGCACGGTGAAAGCTCCGTGCAGGATTTCGCCACAAGGTTTACTTACTTACAAGCCCCTAACCAACAATGCAGTTTAAAAAATACAGATTAAAATAAGAACTAAATGTAACAAGTAATTAAAGAGCGGCAGTGAAATAACAATAGTGAGACTATATTCAAGGGGGTACCGGTACAGAGTCAATGTGCGGGGGCACCGGTTAGCTGAGGTAATATGTACATGTAGGTAGAGTTATTAAGGTGAATATGCATAGATTATAACAACAGACAGAGTATCAGTGTTGTAAAATAGTGCAATTAGTCTGGGCAGCCATTTGATTAGGTGTTCAGCAGTCTTATGGCTTGGAGGTATAAGCTGTTGGACCTAGACTTGGGGCTCCGGTACCACTTGCCGTGCGGTAAGAACCAGAGAGAACCATCTATGACTGGGGTGGCTGGTGTCTTTGACAATTTTTAGAGCCTTCTTCTGACACCGCCTGGTATAGAGGTCCTGGATGGCAGGAAGCTTGGCCCCAATGATGTACTGGGCCGGTCGAAGGCCGAGCAGTTGCCATACCAGGCAGTGATGCAACCAGTCAGGATGCTCTCGATGGTGCAGCTGTAGAACCTTTTGAGGATCTGAGGACCCATGCCAAATCTTTTCAGTCTCCTGAGGGGGAATAGGTTTTGTCTTTCCCTCTTAACAACTGTCTTGGTGTGTTTGGACCATGTTAGTTTGTTGGTGATGTGGACACCATGGAACTAAAAGCTCTCCACTGCAGCCCCATCGATGAGAATGGAGGTGTGCTTGGTCCTCTTTTCCCTGTAGTGCACAATCATCTCCTTTGTCTTGATCACGTTGAGGGAGAAGTTGTTGTCCTGGCACCACACTGCCAGGTCTCTGACTCACTCCCTATACGCTGTCTCGTCATTGTTGGTGATCAGGCCTACCACTGTTGTGTCATCGGCAAACTTGTGTCGTTACCTACCCTTACCACCTGGGGGCTGCCCGTCCGGAAGTCCAGGATCCAGTTGCAGAGGGAGGTGTTTAGTCCCAGGATCCTTAGCTTATTGATGAGCTTTGAGGGCACTATGGTGTTGAACGCTGAGCTGTAGTCAATGAATAGCATTCTTACATAGGTGTTCCTTTTGTACAGGTAGAAAAGGGCAGTGTGGAGTGCAATAGAGATTGCATCATCTGTGGATCTGTTGGGGCGGTATGCAAATTGGAGTGGGTCTAGAGTTTCTGGGATGATGGTGTTGATGTGAGCCATGACCCACCTTTCAAAGCACTTAATGGCTACAGACGTGAGTACTACGGGTCGGTCGTCATTTAGGTAGGTTACCTTAGTGTTCTTGGGCACAGGCACTATGGAGGTCTGCTTAAAACATGTTGGTATTACAGACTCGGACAGGGAGAGGTTGAAAATGTCAGTGAAGACACTTGCCAGTTGGTCAGGGCATGCTCGCAGTACACGTCCTGGTACTCCATCTGGCCCTGTGGCCTTGTGAACATTGACCTGTTTAAAGGTCTTACTCACATCTGCTGCGGAGAGTGTGACCACACAGTCTTCCGGAACAGCTGGTGCTCTCATACATGGTTATCTTCCTCAAAGCGAGCACAGAAGTAGTTTAGCTCGACTGGTAGGTTTGTGTCACTGAGCAGCTCTTGGCTGTGCTTGTCTGTAATAGAACATACTTGCTAAAAACGATGATAGACATTAATAAATGCATTTCTGTAACTTCCTAAAGATAGCTGCACTGTGTCTTCAGTACAGCGCCCTCTGTCAGTCATCCAGGGTTCACACATCATTGGTAGGGGACCTATTCAATCCATTTTACTGAAGTTCAGCCCTATAGCACACTTGAAATTCAAAAGCAATATCGGATTGAGTCGGCAGCATTCACCGGTGAAAGCAGTCTCTGCCAACACTGTTGCCTTTAAATGTCAAATGGGCTGAACATGGAACTGCAGCGCTACGGATTGAATCCTGCCCTTTCAGATCAGTAGTTTATCATTTATGATGCTCAACATTCAATAACACTGTAACAATCGTTCTTTTTTTACATTTCTATCTGAAACAAACACTTGAGATTAAACAAATCCCCACATGAAATGCTTGATTGTACTTGTTCAGAGAGATTACTTGTGCAAGGTAAGTTAAACATGGGCGCCCTGTTTTGTGCACAAGCACAAGTTTACATGTTACACATTTCAATTGTGTAGCTTTTTTTATGAGACAGGCCACCCAAGGGTGGTTTTCATCCAATGAAAACCTCATCATGGGATTAAGTGGGAGTTACTACTGTGTGTGTGTGTGTGTGTGTGTGCATGCGTGCGTGTGTGTGTGCGTGCGTGTGTGAGTGTGTGTGCATGCCTGAGTGTGCGTGCATGTCAGCAGCATACAAGGAAGCTGTGAATGCCATTCCAGCCATTGCAATGAGCCTATTCTCCTATAGTTCCTCCCACCTACCCCCACTGGTCCCAAAGTGCTATTGTGTCTCTCTCCTCACTGAATTAATGATGTCAATGACTGGACGATATAAACCAAATAGCAACTGATAATTGTGCACATGACTTCACAATTGAGTTTGAATTAACAGAATGATGAAGAAGAAGAGGGTGATTAAATTTAGAACAATAATTTAAGAATTCCTCTTCCTCTGTCCTGTGAGAACACCCTAAAAAACACACTTCTTTTTCTGGTTCAACTTTGTCAGTAGATGTAGTATATTACTTACTAAAACTGTCAGGTTTTTACTATAAGATAAACTGAAATGTTTTGTTATATTCTTAAAGTATATGTGTTGAGTAGACACAACAAGTGATGTCTGCTAATGAACAAGTTAATGATGCAGCCATATAGCCTCGGCTACGAAGCAGACATAAAACAAATCTCAAGAACAGGTTTGATGAGTTCCAAAAGGGTTCTACCTGGAACCAAGAACAGTTCTTCAAAGGGATGCCCTATGGGGACTGTTGAAGAACCCTTTTAGATTCCAGATAGCACCTTTAGAGTGTAGTGTTAAAGGTAAGATTTGAATGGGGAAAGCTTTCCTTTGATCCTATCAGTATCGACACGTGATTCAACGACACACTTAGTGAATGTTCTCTGCATTGTGTTTTGGAAATACATGTTATACTGTTGCAGGAACGAGACATTGTTAAACACTGGCATACATACACTGATTTAGTGGAGCTAATCTGATAACACATACAAGCTGAGTGGGTTTAGTATATCGGAGGTATCTTTCCTGCAGTCATGTAACCACATCGCCCTCTAGTGGCCTCACCAGGGGAACCTTATTAAAAATGTGTCATCGTTTCATAATGAAACATTATTTCCAAAAACATGCTGAAAATCCAGTGTTTCTATGTCAAACAGTTTCGTTACAGTATATGTATATAAAGTGTAATATTGGGATGCAAACTCAAAATGTAATAAATGTTCAATGCATTATATCTGAGATGGTACAGGTGTCTTCTTTTTTAAGCCCATAACCATGTGCGTGAGGTGTATACTTCTGTTTCTCAAACATTTCTTTAAGACTACCAAGAAATACTGAGTGACTGTGATTTAGCCGGGGGAGGGGGGGGTCAGAGGGTACACAGAGGCAGGTAATAAGGTTAATAGCATACGGGAGGATAAATGTGAGAGATGGCATTGTCCATTTGCGTTTTAAAATCCCTCATCATCATAGTATGCATCGTTCTATACTGTAAATATCATCTGTCAAAACACAAGCCTAATATCTCAGTTTACAGAATATTCAACTGTTCATTTCACAATGTTTGTCACTATATAAGCAGATGACATTGTGTTTATTTCATCTGTATTCAACATTTTACTGTACATAATCTCTAAATGAGCCCACGCACGCTTACCCATACACACACACACACACACACAATAGCTGTCAGGGCCCAGTAATTATGGAATAGAAGCCAGTCGTTATTCCATTGGAGCGTTCCGTCTGGAAGCTATCAAAGTGCCTTTGTTCCTCTCTCTCTACTCTGATGTGGGAATCAGAATTGTTTCCTGAGTTCACTGGCAGAGGAACCAATCATAATTAAAAAACAAACAATTAGGAGGAAGTTAGAGTTTGAGTCAAGCCAATCGCACACACCGTGATGATCCAGGGTGATCTTATCATTAGTTCCACATGGGTGAGTTGTGTGTGTGTGTGTGTGTGTGTGTGTGTGTGTGTGTGTGTGTGTGTGTGTGTGTGTGTGTGTGTGTGTGTGTGTGTGTGTGTGTGTGTGTGTGTGTGTGTGTGTGTGTGTGTGTGTGTTGGACACTGCAACATTAACTTCTCTAGCTGTTGTTTACTGTGCATAATAAACACATTTAGATTCTATTTATAAAAAAAAAAACATTTTAAACTACACCAAAGTGAGTTGAAGGACAGAGGAAGGTAACTTGAGGATTCTATTTCCAGTTCTTTAAGTGTAAGACTGTTTTCCAAGCCAGGAAATAGAATGTCAGGAATGTAATGTATGGCTTTATCTTGGCCCGGCCTGTCTGGAAAAACAGAAGCAAATCTCAAATTAACCTCCTGGTCAAATTAAACATGAGTGAAAGAAAGTGTAATACAATGATTATAATTGATAACTTCATATAACCAATGTCTTTCAACTATTTCCTCTAGCCTACTTCTTGACACCATAAAGTATAATCAACATTTCCTTGTGTAAGAAATGGCTTTAGTAATCAAAAGGACTGACGGTTATGTATCTTTGGCTCTCAGCTCTAACCTCAGCTGTGAATGAGTGAAAGGTCTTTATGATATTTATTTTATTGTTAGGAAAGTGGTAGGCCTGTCCCGGCTGTGGTCAATTACACAACAACAGAGAAACTATGCTTGCTATACACACACATGCACGAACATACACACGCAAGCACACACACACACACACACACACACACACACACACACACACACACACACACACACACACACACACACACACACACACACACACACACACACACACACACACACACACACACACACACACACACACACACACTGTTGTGTTTTGTAAGAGGAAGTTGGCACCAGGTTTTCAAGTGCAGCCAACGGCACAAAGCAGACAGCCTGTGCAGAACAAGCTTTCGTCTCCTTCTGTTTGTGTGCCTCCCATCGCATGCCAGGACAGGTGGTTAACGGTCTCCTCTGACAATGCCCTCTCTGTCTCAACCTCTCCTGGATCCTTAATAACTGCTACTGAGAATATCACCAGCAGGTTGATCTCAGGAAGGGAATAAAAGCAACCGATGTGACATCATCAGGTGGAGTCTCTGTGTTTTCATAATTTTCCTTCAATTCGCAGCAAAACAGCGAAACAGCTCTCTGCCTCTGTGTAGCCAATCTATCTGATGCTGTCTGGTCAAAAAGAGTATGATATTGTTGCCGCCCGTAGCATTGAACGCAATGGAAGCCAGCGAGCATTTGGCCTCGATCAATAAAAAAAATTGTACAGTAATAGCCAATCAGCATTGAGCTATACTGGGCGAGCTTACCTGTGATTGGTCCTGGTGCAACCAAAAAAAGTGTAAAGGAAAGCCAGTTTGGATTTTGCGTCATACAAATCAAATCACATCAAAAACCAAATGCCATTGTCCTCCGGTGGCTAGCTAAAATCGTCCCTTTACTAAGTTAGCCATGGATTGAGATAGGGATTTAGACTTGTGGTTTTACTTCATTCTCAACGATTAAAACGACTATTCTGATCCAACCAATAATTCATACATTGTTGTGCCCCTAGCCTGAGAGGATGGAAGTTCGATATGTAGCTAGATGTAGACGGCTAATGTTATTTAGCTACTGTTGCCCATGGAAGGAAGTTAGGCTAGTGAGCAAGCATTATAGCCAGGTAGCCTAGGACAACAACATAAAACAAGCGTGTACTGAATGACAGAGGGATAGACTGTTTCTCAACATGAAATAGAGGAGGATCATGGCATGTTGAAGTGCGAGTCAGCATCTCTTTTCTACAAACACGCACAAGCACACACACCAACACAGAAATCATTACCATGGACAGCCACATGATATTTAGCTTACGCTGATTGGACTAAATTGTTTTTGGGATCTTTTAGTTGTCACTGTATTAGACTAAGCAGAGGTGATTTGATGATGTTGAAATGTTGAAGTGTAAATGGTGCTGGAATAGTGGAAGTAGCTCCTGTGTTCTTTGTGACTTGCGGTAACTCTCCAGTGTTCTCAAACAATAGTTGTTTAGTAGTCTGTAAATGTGGGAAACATTAACTTACTTGACCATGCTGTAAGTCACGTAACTGTCTGTTACATAGAATATGCTTTGTGGACTTCATCAGACAGAGGTCGCTGTCCGGTTTGTTGATAAAACAAAGGTGTGAATTAATTTATTCTGCCATTGCCTTCTTATTGTCTCAGCTTTAGGTCTACATATCACGGTGTCTTCTTATTGTCTCAGCTTTAGACCTACATATCACGGTGCCTTCTTATTGTCTCAGCTTTAGGCCTACATATCACGGTGCTTTCTTATTGTCTCAGCTTTAGACCTACATATCACGGTGCCTTCTTATTGTCTCAGCTTTAGGCCTACATATCACGGTGTCTTCTTATTGTCTCAGCTTTAGGCCTACATATCACGGTGTCTTCTTATTGTCTCAGCTTTAGGCCTACATATCACGGTGCCTTCTTATTGTCTCAGCTTTAGACCTACATATCACGGTGCCTTCTTATTGTCTCAGCTTTAGGTCTACATATCATGGTGCCTTCTTATTGTCTCAGCTTTAGGCCTACATATCACGGTGCCTTCTTATTGTCTCAGCTTTAGGCCTACATATCACGGTGTCTTCTTATTGTCTCAGCTTTAGGCCTACATATCACGGTGTCTTCTTATTGTCTCAGCTTTAGGCCTACATATCACGGTGCCTTCTTATTGTCTCAGCTTTAGGCCTACATATCACGGTGCCTTCTTATTGTCTCAGCTTTAGGCCTACATATCACGGTGCCTTCTTATTGTCTCAGCTTTAGGCCTACATATCACGGTGCTTTCTTATTGTCTCAGCTTTAGGTCTACATATCACGGTGCCTTCTTCTTATTGTCTCAGCTTTAGGCCTACATATCACGGTGTCTTCTTATTGTCTCAGCTTTAGGCCTACATATCACGGTGCCTTCTTATTGTCTCAGCTTTAGGCCTACATATCACGGTGCCTTCTTATTGTCTCAGCTTTAGGTCTACATATCACGGTGTCTTCTTATTGTCTCAGCTTTAGGCCTACATATCACGGTGTCTTCTTATTGTCTCAGCTTTAGGTCTACATATCACGGTGCTTTCTTATTGTCTCAGCTTTAGACCTACATATCACGGTGCCTTCTTATTGTCTCAGCTTTAGGTCTACATATCATGGTGCCTTCTTATTGTCTCAGCTTTAGGCCTACATATCACAGTGCCTTCTTATTGTCTCAGCTTTAGGTCTACATATCACGGTGCCTTCTTATTGTCTCAGCTTTAGGTCTACATATCACGGTGCCTTCTTATTGTCTCAGCTTTAGGCCTACATATCACGGTGCTTTCTTATTGTCTCAGCTTTAGGCCTACATATCACGGTGTCTTCTTATTGTCTCAGCTTTAGGCCTACATATCACGGTGCCTTCTTATTGTCTCAGCTTTAGGCCTACATATCACGGTGTCTTCTTATTGTCTCAGCTTTAGGCCTACATATCACGGTGTCTTCTTATTGTCTCAGCTTTAGGCCTACATATCACGGTGTCTTCTTATTGTCTCAGCTTTAGGCCTACATATCACGGTGCTTTCTTATTGTCTCAGCTTTAGGCCTACATATCACGGTGTCTTCTTATTGTCTCAGCTTTAGGCCTACATATCACGGTGTCTTCTTATTGTCTCAGCTTTAGGCCTACATATCACGGTGTCTTCTTATTGTCTCAGCTTTAGGCCTACATATCACGGTGCTTTCTTATTGTCTCAGCTTTAGGCCTACATATCACGGTGCCTTCTTATTGTCTCAGCTTTAGGTCTACATATCACGGTGCCTTCTTATTGTCTCAGCTTTAGGCCTACATATCACGGTGCCTTCTTATTGTCTCAGCTTTAGGCCTACATATCACGGTGCTTTCTTATTGTCTCAGCTTTAGACCTACATATCACGGTGCCTTCTTATTGTCTCAGCTTTAGGCCTACATATCACGGTGTCTTCTTATTGTCTCAGCTTTAGGCCTACATATCACGGTGCCTTCTTATTGTCTCAGCTTTAGGCCTACATATCACGGTGCTTTCTTATTGTCTCAGCTTTAGGCCTACATATCACGGTGTCTTCTTATTGTCTCAGCTTTAGGCCTACATATCACGGTGTCTTCTTATTGTCTCAGCTTTAGGCCTACATATCACGGTGCTTTCTTATTGTCTCAGCTTTAGGCCTACATATCACGGTGTCTTCTTATTGTCTCAGCTTTAGGCCTACATATCACGGTGTCTTCTTATTGTCTCAGCTTTAGGTCTACATATCACGGTGTCTTCTTATTGTCTCAGCTTTAGGCATACATATCACGGTGCTTTCTTATTGTCTCAGCTTTAGGCCTACATATCACGGTGCCTTCTTATTGTCTCAGCTTTAGGTCTACATATCACGGTGCCTTCTTATTGTCTCAGCTTTAGGCCTACATATCACGGTGCCTTCTTATTGTCTCAGCTTTAGGTCTACATATCACGGTGCTTTCTTATTGTCTCAGCTTTAGGCCTACATATCACGGTGCCTACTTATTGTCTCAGCTTTAGGCCTACATATCACGGTGCCTACTTATTGTCTCAGCTTTAGGCCTACATATCATGGTGCCTTCTTATTGTCTCAGCTTTAGGCCTACATATCACGGTGCCTTCTTATTGTCTCAGGTTTAGGCCTACATATCACGGTGCCTTCTTATTGTCTCAGCTTTAGGCCTACATATCATGGTGCCTTCTTATTGTCTCAGCTTTAGGCCTACATATCACGGTGTCAAGGCATATGAAGTAACAGGTTATAGAGAAAACCAAGGAATTTTCACAACACATATGTTGTAATATGGCTTTTTTTCTGGCTTGGCTTCCCCAGTGATTTAATCATGCTCCGCTCCTGAAACTGAGAACTAGAATCCCCACCTGCTCAACTTCACCGCTACTGGACTGAAATTAGATTGAGCGAGTATAGGTTATATCTTTTCTGAGAGAGAGAGAAAGAGAAAGATGGTTATGTATATTTTATGAGAGAGAGAGAGAGAGACAGAGAGACAGAGAGAGAGAGAGAGAGAGAGAGAGAGAGAGAGAAAGATTTTTATGTATATTTTATGAGAGAGAGAGAGACAGAGAGACAGAGAAACAGAGAGAGAGAGAGAGAGAGAGAGAGAGAGAGAGACAGCTGTTCATCGATTACAGCTCAGCATTTAACACCATAGTGCCCTCCAAACTCGTCATCAAGCTCGAGACCCTGGGTCTCCACCCCACCAACTGGGTACTGACGGGCCGCCCCCAGGTGGTGAGGGTAGGTAACAACCTCTCCACCCCGCTGATCCCCAACACTGGGGCCCACAAGGGTGCGTTCTGAGCCCTCTCCTGTACTCCCTGTTCACCCACGACTGCGTGGCCATGCCATCCAACTCAATCATCAAGTTTGCGGACGACTCTACAGTGGTAGGCTTGATTATCAACAACGATGAGACGGTCTACAGCATGGGTGTCAAACTCTGGCCCGTGGGCCAAATTTGGCCCGCGGGGTAATTATATTTGGTCCGCGAGACAATACCAAATTACTACTAGAGCTGGCCCGCCGGTATTATACAGCGCATTCACCACTAATACTACGAATCCCATAATGCTCTGCTGTTTTCGCGCGCCAATCAGGACAGGACCCAGAAACGCTCTCTCCTCTGTGACAATAGTCATAGCAACATAGACGCTACAACTGTCAGCGAGCTAACCCTTTCCAAAAATGGCGAAAAGAAAGGCAGAAAACAGGAGCTTTCTGGACAAGTGGGAGGCAGAATATCTGTTTACATATGTAAAAGACAAACCTGTTTGTCTTGTTTGTGGAGTCAAAGTGGCTGTAAGTAAGGAGTACAACATTAGACGACACTATGAAACGAAACACCATGACAAATACAAGGACCTGGACATGACTCAAAGGAGCCAGAAAGTAGAGGAGATGAAAAGAAGCTTGGTTTCACAACAGAATATGTTTAAAAAGCCACATCACAAAGCGAGGCTGCTGTAAAGGCTAGTTATATAGTGGCAGCAGAGATCGCAAAATCAGCCCGGCCCTTTAATGAGGGAGAGTTCATGAAAAAGTGCATGATGAAGGTTTGTGACCTCGTATGCCCAGAGAAAAAACAAGCATTTTCAAACGTGAGCCTGAGCAGGAACACAGTAGCTGATCGCACATGTGATCTTGCCACCAATCTGTATGACCAGCTGATGGAAAAGGGAAAAGATTTTGTTGCGTTCTCCCTCGCTGTGGATGAGAGCTGCGACGCATCTGATACTGCTCAGCTGTCAGTCTTCATCCGTGGAGTGGACTCAAATCTGTGTGTTACGGAGGAGCTATTAGGATTCAAATCAATGCATGGCACAACCACAGGAAAGGAAATCTTTGAGGAGGTTTCCAAATGTGTAACTGAAATAAAGCTGCCGTGGGATAAACTCGTTGGATTAACGACAGATGGTGCACCAGCGATGTGCGGTAAAAAGAGTGGACTGGTGGGCATGGTTCGGGAGAAGATGCGGGAAGAGAACTGTGCAGGTGAGCTAACTGTTTACCACTGCATCATACATCAGGAAGCACTGTGTGCCAAAGCCCTAAAGATGGAACATGTTATGACCACAGTAACACAGGTAGTTAACCTCTTACACTTATGGTGGCGCTATTTCATTTTTGGAAGAAAAACGTTCCCGTTTTAAACAAGATATTTTGTCACAAAAAGATGCTCGACTATGCATATAATTGCTACTGTTCGAAAGAAAACACTCTGACGTGTCCAGAAATACAAATATCTTCTCTGATTTTATTTATTTGGTTATCTGGCTTTTGTGAAAATGTTGCGTGCTACATGCTACACAAAATGCTATGCTAGCTTTGCATACTCTTACACAAATTAGTCAATTTCTATGGTTCAAAAGCATATTTTGAAAATCTGAGATGACAGTGTTGTTAAGAAAAGGCTAAGCTTGAGAGCAAACGCATTATTTTAATTTTATTTGCGATTTTCAGAAATCGTTAACGTTGCGTTATGCTAATGAGCCTGAGGCTTAGTCACAATCCCGGATCCGGGATGGGGAGTTTCAAGAGGTTAACTTTATAAGAGCCAAAGGTCTAAATCACCGCCAGTTTAAATCTTTTCTGGAGGAGTGTGGTTCGGAATACGCAGACGTGCCGTATCACACAGAGGTGAGATGGCTAAGCAGAGGAAAAGTACTGAACAGATGTTTCGAGCTGCGTGAGGAAATATGTCAATTCCTGGAAACCAAAGGGAAGGATACAGCAGAGCTCCGGGAGCAAAAGTTCGTGTGTGAGCTGGCCTTTCTCTGTGACATCTCGAGCCATCTCGATGCGCTGAACCTGCAGCTTCAGGGGCGGGGGCGCATCATCACAGACATGTACGCTGCAGTGAGGGCCTTCAAAACTAAACTGTGCCTGTGGGAGAATCAGATGCTGCAAGGAAACCCTTGCCATTTTCCCTGCTGCCAATCCATAAAAGCGCAGATCTCTACATGCGCACAGTTTGCTGAAAAACTCAGTGTTCTCACCGCTGAGTTTAGCCGGCGATTTGCCGACTTCGATGCCCAGAAATGCAAGTTTGAACTGCTTAGTAATCCCTTCGCAGTTGATGTGGAAAATGCACCAACCAACATCCAAATGGAGCTGATTGAACTCCAGTGCAACGACACGCGGAAGTCAAAGTATGATGCTGTGGGCGCCGCACAGTTTCCACGGTTCATCCCTGACACAATGCCTCAGCTCCGCACCCAAGCTGCTCAGATGCTCTCCATGTTCGGCAGCACTTATCTATGCGAGCAACTTTTCTCCTCGATGAAGATGACCAAAACAACTCACAGGAGACATCTGACTGATGAACATCTTCGATTGATACTGAGGATTTCTTCAGCTCAGAGCTTGAGCCCAGACATTGATGAACTAGCATCCAAGAAGAGATGCCAGGTATCTGGCTTGGGCACATCAGATTAGACCAGTGTGCAATTATTAACGTTTTCTTTATGCACTTTTTCTTGCTACAAGGCATGGGCTTGAATGGTTGATTGATTTATTATCATTTTATTTGTAAAATTATTAGCCAGTGGAAAAAGTTTATTTTGGTATTTAAATCAGAAGGCTGCAAATAGAAAAGAGGCATACAATTTTTATTTAAATTTTATTTATTTAATAAATGAATGCCATTGATGTGTTTTTTCATTTGAAATTCGATTTTGCATGTCTCCACTATTAAATTATATATTGTATGGTAATAAGCGATGCTTGTTCCATATTCAATGTTTAAGCAAAACTTGTTTGGGTCCATATTAAAAGGTTAATTTGTTCAATGTTGGCCCGTGACTTTGTTCAGGTTTTACATTTTGGCCCACTGGGTATTTGAGTTTGACACCCCTGGTCTACAGGGAGGAGGTGAAGGCCCTCGGAGTGTGGTGTCAGGAAAATAACCTCACACTCAACGTAAACAAAACAAAGGAGATTATTGTAGACTTCAGGAAACAGCAGAGGGAGCACCCCCCTATCCACATCGACGGGACAGTAGTGGAGAGGGTAGTAAGTTTTAAGTTCCTTGGGGTACACATCACGGACAAACTGAATTGGTCCACCCACACAGACAGCGTTGTGAAGAAGGCGCAGCAGCGCCTCTTCAACCTCAGGAGGCTGAAGGAATTTGGCTTGTCAACAAAAGCACTCACAAACTTCTACAGATGCACAATCGAGAGCATCCTGTCGGATTGTATCACCACCTGGTACGGCAACTGCTCCACCCACAACCGTAAGGCTCTCCAGAGGGTAGTGAGGTCTGCACAACGCATCACCGGGGGCAAACTACCTGCCCTCTAGGACACCTACACCACCCGATGTCACAGGAAGGCCATAAAGATCATCAAGGACAACAACCACCCGAGCCACTGCCTGTTCATCCCGCTATCATCCAGAAGACGAGGTCAGTACAGGTGCATCAAAGCAGGGACCGAGAGACTGAAAAACAGCTTCTATCTCAAGACCATCAGACTGTTAAACAGCCACCACTAACATTGAGTGGCTGCTGCCAACATACTGACTCAACTCTAGCCACTTTAATAATGTATGTATGGAAATGTATCACTAGCCACTTTAAACAATGCCACTTAATATAATGTTTACTTACCCTACATTACTCATCTCATATGTATATACTGTACTCTATACCGTCTACTGCATCTTCCCTATGCCGTTCTGTACCATCACTCATATCTTTATATACATATTCTTTATCCCTTTACACTTGTGTGTATAAGGTAGTAGTTGAGGAATTGTTAGGTTAGATTACTCGTTGGTTATTACTGCATTGTCGGAACTAGAAGCACAAGCATTTCGCTACACTCGTATTAACATCTGCTAACCATGTGCATGTGACAAATCAAATTTGATTTGAGAGGGAGAGAGAGAGGGAGCAAGAGAGAGACTTATGTCTGTTTTGTGTGAGAGAGAAAGAGAGTGTCACAGCTGACTGAAGGATGTCGTAAGCGCACATTTTTTCTTTATTAAAAATGACGCCGAAAAAACAAAGAACAAAACCAAGCCGTGAAGCTTTGGGCTACAGTACCACCCCCCAAAGGTGCGGACTCCGGCCGCAAAACCTGAACCTATAGGAGAGGTTCTGGGTGGGCATATCTCCACGGTGGCAGCTCTGGCGAGGAACGTAAGACCCTGCTCCACCTCTGGCTCGGCCCACTTAGGTGGCGCCTCTCCGCCGACCTCGGACTGGGGACGCTTGTAGTATATAATACATTTCAACTCTATCTGACATGGTACACATGTCTTCTTGTATTTAAGCCCATAACCATGTGTGTGAGGTGTATACTTTGGTTTCAAAGTAGATTTGTTTACAACTACTGTTGTGTCTTTGGAATCATTAAAGGTGAAGACTTATTTTATCAAATCAATTCTCTGTAATTATTATTACGTGATTAAACTAATCATGTAAATTTAATCAAATAGGAAGTCGGTGCACCACAGAAAATCTTCAGACTACAAGTTATAAATTCCCAAATATAACTCTTCAGATATTTGAATATCTGTTCAATTAGTCTTCTATTTATTAATTATTCGTTACCTTACGTCAGTCTCATTTCAAATGTTGTAGAATTCTTGGTTATCAAATCAAATTTCAAATCAAATGTATTTATAAGGCCCTCCTTACATCAGCTGATATCTCAAAGTGCTGTACAGAAACCAAGCCTAAAACCCCAAACAGCAAGCAATGCAGGTGTAGAAGCACGGTGGCTAGGAAAAACTCCCTAGAAAGGCCAAGACCTAGGAAGAAACCTAGGGAGGAACCAGGCTATGAGTGGTGACCAGTCCTCTTCTGGCTGTGCCGGGTGGAGATTGTAACAGAACATGGCCAAGATGTTCAAATATTCATAGGTGACAAGCAGGGTCAAATAATAATAATCACAGTGGATGTCGAGGGTACAACAGGTCAGCACCTCAGAAGTAAATGTCAGTTGGCTTTTCATAGCCGATCATTCAGAGTATCTCTACCGCTCCTGCTGTCTCTAGAGACTTGAAAACAGCAGGTCTGGGACAGGTAGCTTGTCCGGTGAACAGGTCAGGATTCCATGGCCACAGGCAGAACAGTTGAAACTGGAGCAGCAGCACGGCCAGGTGGACTGGGGACAGCAAGGAGTCAGGCCAGATAGTCCTGAGGCATGGTCCTAGGGCTCAGGTCCTCTGAGAGAAAGAAAGAAAGAAAGAAAGAAAGAAAGAAAGAGAGAGAGAAAGAGAGAGAGAGAGAAAGAGTGAGAGTTAGAGAGAGCATACTTAAATTCACACAGGACACCGGATAAGACAGGAGAAATACTCCAGAATTAACAGCACTAGCCCCCTGACATAAACTACTGCAGCTTAATAAATACTCGAGGCTGAGGCAGGAGGGGTTGGGAGACATTGTGTCCCCATCCGACGATACCCCCTGACTGGGGGCAGGATATAACCCCACCCCACCCCACCCACTTTGCCAAAGCACAGCCCCCACACCACTAGAGGGATATCTTTAACCACCAACACCATCCTGCACGAACCCAGCCGAAACTATGAATCATCCAAACACCAATTTTCTTAATCATGTATTTTCTAACTAACTAAATAATCACAGAAATGCATAACAAACAAACAGTAGATATTGGATACTAACAATGATAGGGAAGATCCCCTAAACAGTAGATATTGGATACTAACAATGATAGGGAAGATCCCCTAGTGGGCTAAACTGATATGACGGCTTGGTATACAAAGGGAAGTGGGTGTGGACTGAGAAAGTAGAGTGAAAAAAGGGATCACTGCACACAGTTGATAATTATATTACTTGAAATGCTAATCTTTTGCATATGAACGCTCACTCACTCGGGAATAATTGCAATCAATATATTTTTCGCCCCTATTGTCGTTATGATCTTCTCTGTTGGAATTGTCGGTCCGTAGACAGTTCATCAGAGAGTCTCTGGTTACTTCTGGTGGTAGCTCTATCGGCGGCTCCTGATTGTGTCTGTTGTAATGGATACGGCGTCCACTAGTAATTAGTATCTAAGATTTGCTCTTATTCTGTAGGGATCGATAGTCTCAGAGTTGAACCATTTCCAGCCTTGTATCCAATGCTCCATGTGGTATGATTTTCTAGTCTTGGTACTCAAACCTGTGCTCCCTCAGCTTACACTGAGGTATGCGTGGTCTGAAGAGGATTTCCTCAGGAGGGGTTTTTATTCGTAACAATAAGGGTAAAGGGTGATTCCATGACGCCAGATCATGTCTGCGTCCACCGGGGCGGGGCCACTGACTAGTTAAACTTTACAGGGAATACAATTCTCTCAGAATGAATTGAAGGTTAACATCACATTACAATGTTTCACATATAGTTTCATCTTTCTCACTCATTTTATACAATAATTAGATGCAAACACCATAACTGAGAAATGTACACATTCAGAGACATAGTTGTGTGTGTTTCATGTCCTTCATGAGGTCACCAAATGAAACACACTCAACATAACTGTCCCTTAAGTGTCCACGAACCCTTCCCACATTCTCACAAGTGGACATATAGTTTCATTTTCACATTTTGGTGATTTAGGATTTCGGCTACGTGAAATCCTTTGTTCACTCTGTGGTCTTTCTCTCTGCATGAAAAGGGGGAGAGTCTCCACCATGAATTTACAACCTGAGATAACAGAACCTGGGTGTAGGAGGGAGTGAGAGAGGGGGAAGCCACGATCTACACCCAGAAAGGGCCACGTCATGACACTACCAAGAAACAGTATGTGGTCCTGATTTAGCCCACTACAGTCAAAGGTTAACTGGAGATTAGTGCCCTAGGTTATGATCTTGTATGTACAGTGTATTTGGCAAGTATTCAGACCCCTTGAGGTGTATACTTTGGTTTCAAAGTAGATTTGTTTACGACTACTGTTGTGTCTTTGAAATCATTAAAGGTGAAGACTTATTTTATCAAATCAATTCTCTGTAATTATTATTACGTGATTAAACTAATCATGTAAATTTAATCAAATAGGAAGTCGGTGCACCACAGAAAATCTTCAGACTACAAGTTATAAATTCCCAAATATAACTCTTCAGATATTTGAATATCTGTTCAATTAGTCTTCTATTTATTAATTATTCGTTACCTTACGTCAGTCTCATTTCAAATGTTGTAGAATTCTTGGTTATCAAATCAAATTTCAAATCAAATGTATTTATAAGGCCCTCCTTACATCAGCTGATATCTCAAAGTGCTGTACAGAAACCAAGCCTAAAACCCCAAACAGCAAGCAATGCAGGTGTAGAAGCACGGTGGCTAGGAAAAACTCCCTAGAAAGGCCAAGACCTAGGAAGAAACCTAGGGAGGAACCAGGCTATGAGTGGTGACCAGTCCTCTTCTGGCTGTGCCGGGTGGAGATTGTAACAGAACATGGCCAAGATGTTCAAATATTCATAGGTGACAAGCAGGGTCAAATAATAATAATCACAGTGGATGTCGAGGGTACAACAGGTCAGCACCTCAGAAGTAAATGTCAGTTGGCTTTTCATAGCCGATCATTCAGAGTATCTCTACCGCTCCTGCTGTCTCTAGAGACTTGAAAACAGCAGGTCTGGGACAGGTAGCTTGTCCGGTGAACAGGTCAGGATTCCATGGCCACAGGCAGAACAGTTGAAACTGGAGCAGCAGCACGGCCAGGTGGACTGGGGACAGCAAGGAGTCAGGCCAGATAGTCCTGAGGCATGGTCCTAGGGCTCAGGTCCTCTGAGAGAAAGAAAGAAAGAAAGAAAGAAAGAAAGAAAGAAAGAAAGAAAGAAAGAAAGAAAGAAAGAGAGAGAGAAAGAGAGAGAGAGAGAAAGAGTGAGAGTTAGAGAGAGCATACTTAAATTCACACAGGACACCGGATAAGACAGGAGAAATACTCCAGAATTAACAGCACTAGCCCCCTGACATAAACTACTGCAGCTTAATAAATACTCGAGGCTGAGGCAGGAGGGGTTGGGAGACATTGTGTCCCCATCCGACGATACCCCTGACTGGGGGCAGGATATAACCCCACCCCACCCCACCCACTTTGCCAAAGCACAGCCCCCACACCACTAGAGGGATATCTTTAACCACCAACACCATCCTGCACGAACCCAGCCGAAACTATGAATCATCCAAACACCAATTTTCTTAATCATGTATTTTCTAACTAACTAAATAATCACAGAAATGCATAACAAACAAACAGTAGATATTGGATACTAACAATGATAGGGAAGATCCCCTAAACAGTAGATATTGGATACTAACAATGATAGGGAAGATCCCCTAGTGGGCTAAACTGATATGACGGCTTGGTATACAAAGGGAAGTGGGTGTGGACTGAGAAAGTAGAGTGAAAAAAGGGATCACTGCACACAGTTGATAATTATATTACTTGAAATGCTAATCTTTTGCATATGAACGCTCACTCACTCGGGAATAATTGCAATCAATATATTTTTCGCCCCTATTGTCGTTATGATCTTCTCTGTTGGAATTGTCGGTCCGTAGACAGTTCATCAGAGAGTCTCTGGTTACTTCTGGTGGTAGCTCTATCGGCGGCTCCTGATTGTGTCTGTTGTAATGGATACGGCGTCCACTAGTAATTAGTATCTAAGATTTGCTCTTATTCTGTAGGGATCGATAGTCTCAGAGTTGAACCATTTCCAGCCTTGTATCCAATGCTCCATGTGGTATGATTTTCTAGTCTTGGTACTCAAACCTGTGCTCCCTCAGCTTACACTGAGGTATGCGTGGTCTGAAGAGGATTTCCTCAGGAGGGGTTTTTATTCGTAACAATAAGGGTAAAGGGTGATTCCATGACGCCAGATCATGTCTGCGTCCACCGGGGCGGGGCCACTGACTAGTTAAACTTTACAGGGAATACAATTCTCTCAGAATGAATTGAAGGTTAACATCACATTACAATGTTTCACATATAGTTTCATCTTTCTCACTCATTTTATACAATAATTAGATGCAAACACCATAACTGAGAAATGTACACATTCAGAGACATAGTTGTGTGTGTTTCATGTCCTTCATGAGGTCACCAAATGAAACACACTCAACATAACTGTCCCTTAAGTGTCCACGAACCCTTCCCACATTCTCACAAGTGGACATATAGTTTCATTTTCACATTTTGGTGATTTAGGATTTCGGCCACGTGAAATCCTTTGTTCACTCTGTGGTCTTTCTCTCTGCATGAAAAGGGGGAGAGTCTCCACCATGAATTTACAACCTGAGATAACAGAACCTGGGTGTAGGAGGGAGTGAGAGAGGGGGAAGCCACGATCTACACCCAGAAAGGGCCACGTCATGACACTACCAAGAAACAGTATGTGGTCCTGATTTAGCCCACTACAGTCAAAGGTTAACTGGAGATTAGTGCCCTAGGTTATGATCTTGTATGTACAGTGTATTTGGCAAGTATTCAGACCCCTTGACTTTTTCCCTTTGTTGTTATGCTACAGCCTTATTCTAAAGTGTATTAAATATACTTTTTTTTCTCATCAATAGGCAAAAGCAAAAACTGTTTTTCTGAAATCTTTGCAAATGTATATAAACAAAGCAAAAACAGAAATACCTTATTTATATAAGGTACCAAAGTTGACAGTGTATGTCAGAGCAAAATCCAAACCATGGGGACGAAGGAATTGTCCGTAGAGCTCCGAGACAGGATTGTGTGGAGGCACAGATCTGGGGAAGGGTCCCCCAAAAATTATTCAGCTTTAAAAGGTCCCCAAGAACACAGATATTCACTCTGACAGAGCTCTAGAGTTCCTCTGTGTAGATGGGAGAACCTTCCAGAAGGACAACCATCTCTGCAGACCATTCACCAATTTGGCTCTTATGGTACAGTGTCCAGACGGAAGCCACTCTTCAGTAAAAGACACATGACAGCCCGCATGGTGGTGGCAGCATCATGCTGTAAGGGTGTTTTTCAGTGGCGGGGTCTGGGAGACTAGTCAAGATCGAAGGAAAGGTGAACGGAGCAAAGTACAGAGAGATCCTAGATGAAAACCTGCTCCAGAGCGCTCAGGACTTCAGACTGGGGTGAAGGTTTACCTTCCAACAGGACAACAACCCTAAGCACACAGCCAAGACAATAGAGGATTGGGTTCAGGACAAGTCACTGACTGTCCTTGAGTGGCCGAGCCAGAACTCGGACTTGAACCTGATCGAACATCTCAGAAAATAGCTGAGCTGCGATGCTCCCCATCCAACCTGACAGAGCTTTGAATCCATTTTAGAATAAGGCTGTAACGTAACAAAATGTGGAACAAGTGAAGGGGTCTGAATACTACGAATACACTGTATGACTAGATGAAATATTACGCATATTACATATAGAGAGAAGTCATTCAGTATGTAATCTTAGAAATTGTACTGAGGCTATCAAAATTGAATAAAGTGTTTAGTGAAAACGAATAATATTTTTTTTTTAAATATGTTAAAAATACATTATTTTTAATATACTAAGTGTTCCCTCTGGAAATATAATGTAGCCTATAGCCTAATAGCAATTTCATGTCAGTAGGCTTCCACTAGCTACCACAGTCACAAAGTCAGAATCGACTACATTGTAAGAATTCATGAAAAAAAGAGGTTAGGGATAGGCATGTGGTTAGGCTAGGTTAAACAACACTTTTAAATTAGATACCTTTTTTTAAATAGGCAGGGTTCATGACTTCATGGCATAACTCTGAGTGTTTTTTCTCAAAGTTGCCAGAATGTCATGTCCTACTTATATCAGTACACTCATAACAACCTAATCACACCAACACTTCTATTCAATAATAAAAAAAATTGTTAACCAAATTTGACACTCTTCCATTGACCTCCATACAAAATATCCTCGCATGGTGGGGATTATTTTTTAAAAGGCCACTGCTGGAGAATATAATGATACAATATTTATTTTATTATTACCATAATGTAGCAGTGGCTAATTGAGAACTGGTTATGATTGTCTGGCTGAACAATAGTTAAATGAGCAAATAAAATCAAATATATTTTGGAATGTAGACTTATTTTCCAGATGTTTGACTAACAGACTGTCTGAAACACCAAGAAAATGACAGCTCCTCCAATCAGGGCTCATCTCTGACTAATGTCCCAAATGAACGGAGTGACAGTTTTTCAAAGATTGTGGATCATTTAAGATAGTTCACTCAGGCTTTTTACTATATATATTTTTTTAAATCTATTCCGGTCTACTTAACTAGGTGTGTCTCTCTTAGAGATCAATGCAATAGCAGCTGGGTCTGGTCTACATAGTTCAATGTGTTAAAATGGGATGATCGATTTCACTTCTGTGAAGTTTTTGGACTCTTTTCAGTGGAAAGGCGAAATCAATTGACTGTAAACGAAAGTCGAGGAGTGAAATCGGGGATGTGCATCTGTGACAGCCGAAAGTCAGTTGGCATGGCAGTGTTGCCATTGTTTCTAAAAGTTTATCTTTATAATGTCCCCAACCCCCCATGTCACACATGTACAAACTGAAAATGTATACAAATGCAAATGTAAACATTGCAGGCTACAATCAATTGGTGAGAGAGCCTCAAAGTTGGTTCCTCTATCAGTCATGTCTTAAACTTAAACATCCGAATGACAATTGACCTCCCACAATGCAAGCGATGGCTGCAGGATGAAGTTGGTGAAGAGCACCTGCAGAAACTTTCTTTTTTTTTTTTTTTTTGAAGGCATTCGCCTTCAGTCAAAACTTCAAGACCTTTGATCACATGATTTCTATAAAGTTCATGCAGTCCACATGTAGGAGCAAGTCGGACAATTGTTATCCCCATAATGCAACACACTTTATTAAAAGGCGGAGACCAACGATGGTCACAGACTTGACAAATGCGATCCGTTCGAATGCGCCCATTGCCTTTGAATTGCGCCCATTTCTACGACCGAGCGCTACGACCGAGCGCTACCACCGAGCGCTACCACCGAGCGCTACGACCGAGCGCTACCACCGAGCGCTACGAACGAGCGCTACGACCGAGCGCTACGACCGAGCGCTACGACCGAGCGCTACGACCGAGCGCTACGACCGAGCGCTACCACCGAGCGCTACGACCGAGCGCTACCACCGAGCGCTACCACCGAGCGCTACGACCGAGCGCTACCACCGAGCGCTACGAACGAGCGCTACGACCGAGCGCTACGACCGAGCGCTAAGATCCGAGCGCTACGACCGAGCGCTAAGATCCGAGCGCTACGACCGAGCGCTACCACCGAGCGCTACCACCGAGCGCTACGACCGAGCGCTACGAACGAGCGCTACGACCGAGCGCTACCACCGAGCGCTACGACCGAGCGCTATGACTGAGCACTCATTTTTGGATTTTCTCTTGTATGCTCTGACCACTAAATTTCCCCATAGGCCAATTTCTGTGGAGAAATATATTGCATGTTTAAATAACGTCTAAATTGCTACAAACAAGAAAACAGACAGATTGTGGGTTCTGTCATTCAGCCATTTTATTTGATAGCGTTTTACTTTTATCCAGAAAGCTCAGGAATCAAAGGTGTAGAAACATGACTGATTATTTGACATATTACTTTCCTTCACCAGTCTCAGATATGGGGCGACAGGGTAGTCTAGTGGTTAGAGCGTTGGACTAGTAACCGGAAGGTTGCAAGTTCAAATCCCCGAGCTGACAAGGTACAAATCTGTTGTTCTGCCCCTGAACAGGCAGTTAACCCACTGTTCCTAGGCCGTCATTGAAAATAAGAATTTGTTCTTAACTGACTTGCCTAGTAAAATAATATTTTACTGACTTCAACATTCTAGAACCTGTCTGTACGACTTACACTGACACCCAGCCCCATCATGCATCACCTGTTTTCTCTCACTCTTCACATTCTACCCTCATATTTACAATTTGATTAGGTGGACTATTGTCTCTGTATTTGTTGTAAAGATAACATTATTATTGCGTGTCTGTTAATCTCCAGCTGATGTCCAGTAGATGTCAGTTCACATGACCTGTTTCAGAGTGTTTGCAACACAGTGGAACAATTTTAATTGAACTTCCCAAACCGCAATAACGTGCGTGCGCTCCAATAGCTCATTGGGAGTAAACGGCGGGACATTTGAATACATCACTTGAATAAACAAACCTTTAAGAAGTACACCTTGTTCAACCATACGATCTACAAGACCCTCTTCTTTAAGAAGTACACCTTGTTCAACCATCAGATCAACAAGACGCTCTTCTTTAAGGAGTACACCTTGTTCAACCATCAGATCAACAAGACGCTCTTCTTTAAGAAGTACACCTTGTTCAACCATACGATCTACAAGACGCTCTTCTTTAAGAAGTACACCTTGTTCAACCATCAGATCAACAAGACGCTCTTCTTTAAGAAGTACACCTTGTTCAACAATCAGATCAACAAGACGCTCTTCTTTAAGGAGTACACCTTGTTCAACCATCAGATCAACAAGACCCTCTTCTTTAAGAAGTACACCTTGTTCAACCATACGATCTACAAGACGCTCTTCTTTAAGAAGTACACCTTGTTCAACCATCAGATCAACAAGACCCTCTTCTTTAAGAAGTACACCTTGTTCAACCATCAGATCAACAAGACGCTCTTCTTTAAGAAGTACACCTTGTTAAACCATCAGATCAACAAGACGCTCTTCTTTAAGGAGTACACCTTGTTCAACCATCCGATCAACAAGACGCTCTTCTTTAAGAAGTACACCTTGTTCAACCATACGATCTACAAGACACTCTTCTTTAAGAAAAAACACCACCGCTTTATTCATCCGTGACTTATTAGCAACATTCTCATATCCAACCTTCTCTCCTACGTCGACCAGAAACTCCTCCACAGTGACAGTAGCTTCAGTAACACACCTAAAGCCGTGCCGAAGTGAGGTCGACATCCCCGCCAAAGCCAGGGCAATTTCGACAAGAAAAGCAATATATTTAATTCTACCACAACAAATAAAAAATAAAAAGAATCACCTTAATCATGCATAGAAAAAGGAAAACCACCAAGAAAAGTAAAACAAGAAGAAAAAAACAGGCAATCTAACTCCAGGCAACACTCGCTCATACAATTTCCAGCATGCACCAAACACTCCCAGCATGCAGAGACATTGTTACATCATGCCAATTAAGCAAATGTAATTTGAGTGATAGAGAAGGAGAGATAATTATAATAAGTTTAGCTCAAATCAAGTACAGTATGGGGTTAGTGTTCAGGGTCAGGTGTGAGAGGTGAGAGGTGAAAGGTCACTGACCTGTAGTAACCCTCAGAGGTCAGTGTCAGCTGCAGTCCTGAGTGGAATAGGCTCTCTCTGCTGGCGACTTGAGGAAGTAGCTGAGCTTCTTAAACATGAGCTGTAGGGGGCGCTTTATGGAACACAATCAGATCACTGATCACTTCCCCTGGGGGCACTGCATAGGCTGTCACACCTAGACCTGTCAACACACACACACACACACACACACACACACACACACACACACACACACACACACACACACACACACACACACACACACACACACACACACACACACACACACACACACACACACACACACACACACACACAAACCATCTTCTTGTACTCAGGGCATCTTTGCTCCAATTCCAACCCGTTAATGTTGGTGGCTAAGCCATTAGACACTCACACTGGTACGTGTGGTTGTAGAGAAGGTAGACCAATCTGTCTCTGTGCTTAGAAAGTAAATATCCTCTGAGAGACTTCAGAAAACCCCTCTTCAATCAGTCTGTCTTTCTGCCACAGTAATGGATGTGTTAGAGAACTCTGTGTGTGTGTGTGTGTGTGTGTGTGTGTGTGTGTGTGTGTGTGTGTGTGTGTGTGTGTGTGTGTGTGTGTGTGTGTGTGTGTGTGTGTGTGTGTGTGTGTGTGTGTGTGTGTGTGTGTGTGTGTGTCATGCCTCCAGATTGTTAATGAACGATTGATAGGCTACAGATGAAGTCCCACTTTCATCAGAGGAGAGTTATGTCATAGAGCAACTCTCACAAAATGTCTACCTGAATAGTAACAGTATTCTCATTCTGTGCCAAGTAAGACCATAGAGGCAGTTCTATTATTTTAAGGAGGCTCCTTAAATTAGCTGGGCATCAAGTTTCACCTGACCATGTGACTTGACTGTGAAAACCTAGTGTCACATCCTCAGGTAAAACCCAGGCCCCGACATGAGAGAAACTGTAAGAAATGAATCTCACACTCCCATGCAGGTTCTGTTTCACCTCAGGTGTAATTCAAGCCTGTCCAAACAGCAGCTGAAAATATTCCAGTTTCAGCGTTTCTCTCTGAGATGTTTCTGGTAGTTTCCAGGTGAGCATCTGTTGCCCTGTGTCACCAGCATCAAACCAGAAAACCTCATCCCTACAGGGAATGTGGTGTGTGTGTGTGTGTGTGTGTGTGTAAATCCTCCACTAGTTGGAATACTATCATAGTTAGGTGCCAAAGTTCTCCAACCATGCACTGTTCAAGAAACCAGCCTTATGTTATACACTTCTCTCTTCTGTAGAAGCAGCTGAGGACATCTCATTTAAACCATGTGCAGACTAGTTATAACTTCCTGTTTTCACAGACAACAGAAAATACCCTCCTCTCCTGGTGGGCCTCGGTGCCACTACCACACAAATGCGCACACACACACCCGCACCCGCACCCGCACACACACACACACACACACACACACACACACACACACACACACACACACACACACACACACACACACACACACACACACACACACAAACCAGGCTCAAAATCAGCTTTGCCAGCCGTTCTCATGTGGTTATAGAGAAAATAGTCCAATCCTAAATGCTACGCTATCTGAACTTGGCCTATGCTTTGTTGGTCCTATACTGCCAGCTGGCAGTCATCTTGTGTGATAATGAAAGACTGTCAGTCTGTCTGTCAGCATTGGGACAGTGACAGAAACTGAAGCCTGGCCGCATGTGTAATTAGCGTTGTTTTCACAGCCATTATGGCTCTGAGAGAAGATGATTGATATCATTGTAATTACCAGATAGAAGACAGTAAACCATGAAATAACAGTAAGACTGCTGTCACAATGGGGCTTGATGAAAAAACACAACGCATTTTTATCAAAACAGTTCTGTCATTTATTGCAATTTGATTTGAATCAATATGTACATTTTATTTACAGATATGAACAAGTCAAAAGTTTCCACTTTCAACTCCTGAAAGCCGTATTTGATTAGTTAGCTATTGAATACCTGGTTTCAGACCTGGACTTGTGGAGCCAGATTAACAAACTCTCAGTTCTTAAGGAAGGTCAATAATAAGTCATGAGTAGGTGCTTAATTATCTTGGTGGGTGAATCCTAGGTCTCCTGTTGGGCACAAGATTGTTACCCCTCTGAGCTAAAGCTAACACCAGTCTTTTTAAACACGGTTACTCACAAGAGTGTGGATCACCAAACCACTTCCATTGTTTTTGTAGTAATACAATAAGGTCATTGGTTCCAGAGATTTCTTCATTAGTCCTACACCTTGACAGCATAAAAAATGTTTAAAAAAACCAACATTTACATGTATATTATACACTGAGTCCACAAAACATTATGAACACCTGCTCCTTCCATGAAATAGACTGACCAGGTGAGTCTGGGTGGAAGCTGTGATCCCTTATTGATGTCACTTGTTAAATCCACTTCAATTAGTGTAGATGCCCACAATGCCCACTGGCTGCAAAGGGGATGGATTCATTTAGGGGGCATTAAGGCCACACAAAGGCCATGGATTCATTTAGAGGGCATTATGGCCACACAAAGGGCATGGATTCATTTAGAGGGCATTATGGCCACACAAAGGGCATGTATTCATTTAGGGAGCATTATGGCCACACAAAGGGGATGGATTCATTTAGGGAGCATTATGGCCACACAAAGGGCATGGATTCATTTAGAGGGCATTATGGCCACACAAAGGGCATGGATTCATTTAGGGAGCATTATGGCCACACAAAGGGCATGGATTCATTTAGGGAGCATTATGGCCACACGAAGGGGATGGATTCATTTAGAGGGCATTATGGCCACACAAAGGGCATGGATTCATTTAGGGAGCATTATGGCCACACAAAGGGGATAGATTCATTTAGGGGGCATTAAGGCCACACAAAGGGGATGTAGCCGGGAAATTCGAGGCATTATCAAGTGCTTGTCAAATTGTGAATGAGAGACTGATGAAGTGTGTACATCCTGCACAGAAAAACAAAGCAGAGCTCATGCCTTTAATGCAACTTTTTTTCAAATCATCATTAGAGTCGCATCATGCAGCCGTAAAATGTATAAGAAATCAATACATATAGCCCAACATTTGTATCACAACTAAAGTTACACAAATAACTCTAAATGAAGCATATGAGAGTACTGTACCTGATTCTTTGTTAACCTCTCAACACAGAATAGCACCATGTTATTATTATTCAGCTTTGTTCCATTAGCCCATTGTTCAATTATATTCTTCATATTATAAAATATAAAATGATGCCACGGATTCTAAACAAATCTTGTCTGCTAAATGAACCAGTGTAGCCCACAGACATATGGCACAGCCAGATCAGGACCTAACATAAGGACAACTCAGACTATGCTATTCTGTTCTTCTGAAATAGTCTACATTTTCTTCATATCATGTTTCTTTAGAACACTCAAAAATAAATACTGGATTTACTGTGATGGTTTAGGCTATATTACATGGATTTATTCCATTTGTAAAGGTCTGCATCAGTGTCTTGAAGGAAGTGGAAGCCAGGAGATGCTGTATGTGTTTATGTTAATTAACAGTCAATTACCGTGAGACAGGCAGTTATTTGCTTGACAATCACCAGCTGACAAAATTTCATGACCGCCAAAGCTCTACATGAGACTACTGAGAAACAACCACAAGGGCAGATGAGGATCACAGTCCTCCAGGTTCCAAGTCTATGGCCCAGTTCCAATACTTAACACCTACCCAGGAAGACCGTGGACGATTGTTTGGAGTAGGTCGTAGCAGTAGGTTTTGGACAGGCTTCGCTCCTCTCGTGGTTTAATGGTACACTATCCACCATTTTCAATTCAATTCTCCCTCGGCCACTGATCAGTCACTTCCTGAACCGACAGGTTGTCCTCCTGCCGTAGGGGGTTATGGGTAATGGAGTTTACTGAGGACGCCACTGACGAATGGCTGACACTTTTGGAGGAGATGGAACTCTGGAACATCGGAGCTCTCTCATTGGCCTGTTCCTGGACGGGGCTTCCGAACGCATCGTCTGGCCCCTCCCCCTCGTTGCCTAGAGACGTCTGGCTGACATAGACGACGATGACGTCAGCATTGAAGTTCATCACCTGACCACTAGAGATGAAGGTGGTGTTGTTGTTCCCCGTCACCTGACCTGAGTGTGAGAGAGAGAGAACAAGAGAGAGAGAGAGAACGAGAGAGACAGCAAGAGAGAGACAGAGAGAATGAGAGAGTGAGAGAGAGAGAGAGAATGAGAGAGAGCGAGAGAGAGAGAATGAGAGAGAGAGAACAAGAGAGAGAACAAGAGAGAGAACAAGAGAGAGAGAGAATGAGAGAGAGACAGTGAGAGAGAAAGAGAGAAAGAGAGAGAGAATGAGAGAAAGAGAGAGAATGAGAGAGAGACAGAGAGAGAGAATGAAAGCGATAGAGAGAGAGAACAAGAGAGAGACAGCGAGAGAGAGACAGAGAGAGACAGAGAGAGGTAAAGGGGTCAGTTTAGCCAGCATGTTAGGGGCAACCCCAGATGACTAATAGCCAGTGGGCGTGATGATGATGGTGCACAGTGACCACAGAAAGACCGTGGTTGGCTGCGGTACCTTTGACCATTGTCCTGGTCAAGGACATCCTAACCATATCCTTGAACATCAGGGTTTCAGTGTGACAAGCAGTTTTCATTCCATGTGAAAATGTCCAAATTTATTCAAAGCACCACTTAGACAGAGAAGTACAGTTGTCAGAACATTATCACAGACGACATGTCCTGTTCACTACAGAAACAGATATTGTCATTAAATCTGACATTATACAGTGACAAAGAAAGTGAACCCCCCTGGATTTATGCATACATTTGTAGTGGAATTTGATCTGATCTTCATCTTAGTCACAACAATAGACATTGTGTGCTTAAACTAATTACGCACAAATTGTTGAATTTTTCTTGTCTATATAGAATACATTATCACAGATGACATGTCCTGTTCACTACAGAAACAGATATTGTCATTAAATCTGACGTTTTACAGTGACAAAGAAAGTGAACCCCCCTGGATTTATGCATACATTTGTAGTGAAATTTGATCTGATCTTCATCTTAGTCACAACAATAGACATTGTGTGCTTAAACTAATTACGCACAAATTGTTGAATTTTTCTTGTCTATATAGAATACATCATTTAAACATTCACTGTGTAGGTTGGAAAAAGTATGTGAACCCCTAGGCTAATGACTTCTCCTAAAGCTATCAATGAGACGAGATTGGAGATGTTGGTTGGAGCTGCCTTGCCCCATAAAAAACACTCACAAAATGTAAGTTTGCTATTCACAAGAAGCATGGCCTGATGTGAATCTTCTCTCTTTTACAAAAGAGATCTAAGAAGACCTAAAGTTAAGAATTGATGACTTGCATAAAGCTGGAAAGGGTTACAAAAGTATCTCTAAATGCCTTGATGTTCATCAGTCCCAGTAAGACAAATTGTCTATAAATGGAGAAAGTTCAGCACTGTTGCTACTCTCCCTACGAGTGCCTGTCCTGCAAAGATAACTGCAAGAGCACAGCGCAGAATGCTCAATGAGTTTAAGAAGAATCCTAGTGTCAGCTAGACTTACAGAAATCTCTGGAACATGGTAACATCTCTGTTGACGAGTTTACGATACAGAAAACACAAAACAAGAACAGTGTTCATGGGAAGACGTCACGGAAGAACCCACTGCTGTCCAAAAAAAACATTGCTGCACATCTGAAGTTTGTAAAAGTGCACCTAGATGTTCTACAGCGCTGCTGGCAAAATATTCTGTAGACAGATGAAACTACCGTTGAGTTGTTTGGAAGGAAAACACAACACTATGTGTCGAGAGAAAAAGGAACAACATCAAAACCTCATCCCAACTGTAAAGTATTTGCTGCCCCAGGGCCTGGACAGATTGCTATCATCGCCGGAAAAATTAATTCCCAAGTTTATCAAGACATTCTTTTAATTTAACCAGGAAAGTCAGTTAAGAACAAATTCTTGCTATCTGTCCGGCAATTGAAGCTCAACAGAAGTTGGGTGATGCAACAGGACAACGACCCAAAACACAGAAAAAAATAAAATAATGGCTTCAACAGAAGAAAATACACCTTCTGGAGTGGCCCAGTCAGAGTCCTGACCTCAACCCGATTGAGATGCTGTGGCATGACCTCAAGAGAGCAGTTCACACCAGACATCCCAAGAATAGTGCTATTTTGTAAAGATGAATGGTCCAAAATTCCTCCTGACCGTTGTGTAGGTTTGATCCGCAAATACAGAAAACGTTTGGTTGAGGTTATTGCTGCCAAAGGAGGGTCACCCAGTTATTAAATCCAAGGGATCACATAATTTTCCCACCCTGCACTGTGAATGTTTACACAGTGTTTTCAATAAAGACATGAAAATGTATAATTTTTTGTGTGTTATTAGTTTAAGCAGACTGTGTGTCTATTGTTGTGACCTAGGTGAAGATCAGATTTCATTTTATGACCAATTTATGCAGAAATCCAGGTATTTCCAAAGGGGTCACATATGTTTTCTTGCCACTGTAACTTCCAGCTACTGTAGCATCAAGCCTTGCAGCCAGACACCACACTGAGCCATCGGAATATTCAAATGAAGAGGAACAAACTTCCATCTGTTCCCTTATTTCCATATTCATAGATCACACTACTGATGGCATTTATAAACACGATCGGAAACTTACAGACATCCATGTCTGATGTCGTCTGCTGCCCATTTCAACACACCTCTCTCTCTCTCTCTCTCTCTCTCTCTCTCTCTCTCTCTCTCTCTCTCTCTCTCTCTCTCTCTCTCTCTCTCTCTCTCTCTCTCTCTCTCTCTCTCTCTCTCTCTCTCTCTCTCTCTCTCTCTCTCTCTCTCTCTCTCTCTCTCTCTCTCTCTCTCTCTCTCTCTCTCTCTCTCTCTCTCTCTCTCTCTCTCTCTCTCTTTTTCTTTCCTTCTCTAGTTCCTTTAAAAGAAACGGTTTAGAGGTGCATCGAGACCCCAGACTTTCACTGAGTCACTCTTCACACATTTTTATACACACAGACACACACGCACACATTTATCATAACATATGTGTCAGTGTCTGGAATCACATCTGAAATAATTGACTGGAACTGTAACACCAGTCTGGCCAGGAATACCTGCTGTCTCTGTGTACTCTGTTTAGAGTTGAACTACCCTAGGGAGGCAGATAACATAAACCGTACACATGGCATAGTAAGAATAGAAAAAACTATCTGACCACACGATTGTGAAACATTTCAGTCTGAAGTGGCTTCCTCTCTTCATGTCCTTTCCTTCTTCCTTCCTCATGTGATCATGTGATCATGTGATCATGTGGAAGAGGTGTCCTTGCTTCGCTCTCTGTACTATTCTCACCCATCCTGCAGCTCTTTGTGAAGGAGAGGAGAGACACAGAGAGGAAATCTCAATAGACTGTTGAGATGCAGCCCCTGTCTCTCCCTGTCTCTCTGAGGTGTGATCCCATGTTTACCCTCTGAGCGGGAAGTCCAGTTGATTACATGTTATTACTGCATTATGGGAAACTGTGTTTATTTGCTTACTACTGCCTTGGGGCATAATTCAAGTACACAGTGATTGATGAGAGTTTGAAAGTGTGTGAGTCTGGGTATTACTCAAGGGCTGTGTATTCAGAGCACATCTTGTTTCAATTACACCTGTGGTCACTTTGAATAACCCTGTGGAACTCTGGGTAAACAGGAGTGTTGTGTGTAAGCTCACAATCCGAGAGTTAAACACCCACCCATGCACACACACACAACCACACACACACACACACACACACACACACACACACACACACACACACACACACACACACACACACACACACACACACACACACACACACACACACACACACACACACACACACTGAATGTTACAGCGTGTAATCACTGGCTCATCACACACATTCCTACTGTGTGTGGTCCTTAAGACAACAGGAGGTCATTAGGTGGAAACCAATACATACAGGAACAAGGAACAACATTGAGATTTCAGAATCACCTTTTCACAGTCCTATACAATAACCCAGGTCCAATAAGCCAGGAGAAACACCAGTGGATATGTGTATCTTTCCTCTTTAACAATGGTTGGAATGTATAATGACACGTGTATTTAGCCTTTTTCTTATGAGTGTGGAACTGCTAGAACTCTGCGCTGTATCTACCTGAGGTGAGTGCTGGTTCCGTGAGTTGACTCTGGAGGCTCTCAGGGGCACAATCCAGCTCCGAGCCCACAGACGAGAGCTTGTTTCCCCCAATGTCCCTCCAAGAAAGTCCCTGGTTTTGCTCACTGCTGGAGGCTTCAGAGGTCAGCTCGGACTGCCGGTCCCCCACAGTTACAGAGGTCACCGAGGGGTAAGGAGATATTGCGGAGGTCAAAGGGGGCGTGGCTTTTGTGGTGAGGGTGGAGCTTGTGCTCAGTCTGTATAGCTCCTCCCCTTTCCCCTGTGAGCTGTCAATAAACTGACCTTTGACCTCTGACCTGACTTGGGTCAGCGGCGGGTAGAGGTCACATGAATGGTCAGCGGGGGAGAGAGAGGAGGAGGTGGGAGAGAGGGAGAAGGGGGAGAAGGTATGGCTGCTCCTCTCAGAGCTCTTCACTTGCAGACCCTCTACCACCTTGGCCCTCTCCCTCCCTCCATATTTCCTTTCATCCTTCTCTCCCCCCTTGCTCTCCCCCTCTCCTCCACAGGAGCAGGTTCCGAGGGTTCCAGGGTTGACAGCCTGGCTACAGTCTTCATTATCCCCTACCTCTAATGGTTCCCTGACAGACAACACACACACACAGGAGCCAGCCCACAGTGGAGACACACACACATCCTCTGGTACAACCTCACACACACCATCCTCAGAAACCTCCTCTGCCTCCCCCGACCCCTCACTCCCCACCCCCTCATCCTCCTCCTCCCTCCTTTCCTCCTCCATCTCTTTGGTGGGTGGCAGTTTGACCCGGTCACCAGGTGTAGCTGTAGGACAGGTGTGTGGGGTTTCTGAGGGGCTGTGAGCCAGGCCAATAAGACAAGTTGTCTCACGCAGAGTGCCGCTCTGACCCTCTAGTCCCCCTCCCACGACGCCACTGTGGTAGAGAGGGGCCAGAGTCTCCTGGAAAGAGAGACAGACAGATTAGACTATTTGTAAACTGTTAATGCGTGTCATCTTGACCACTAAAG
This sequence comes from Oncorhynchus masou masou, assembly GCF_036934945.1. NCBI lineage: Eukaryota > Metazoa > Chordata > Actinopteri > Salmoniformes > Salmonidae > Oncorhynchus > Oncorhynchus masou. The sequence continues at coordinate 12,248,206 of NC_088239.1, read as the reverse complement.
AGAGTCTACCTTACCTGCTGTATCCTGGTCCTTTTCAGATTCTGGACACATGATCGTAAATTCACTGTAAGACATAAGAGGATGACATTAGTCAGTCATTTCGCTCATTAGTCAGTCATTTTATGCCAAGACATATTTCTATATAAGCAAAATTCCCTCAACATCATGGTCATACATAACAAATGTGATCTCTGCCTCAGGTACCTGAGAGTAGTCGAAGTTTTTCCTTGTAGCAGAAGAGCAGGAGGATGAGGAGACAAAGGACAGTGATGACTGACAGAACCCACAGTAGGACCCAGGAGGTAGAGGCACCAGAGAGATGGGGTCCACATACAGCATCAGTCTGGTCGCTCCCAGTCTGCTTGTCACTCTTCCCCAGACTGTTACAACTGGGAGAAGAAAACACAGGGGAGGAGAGGACACAAGGGGAGGAGAGGACACAGGGGAGGAGAGGACACAGGGGAGGAGAGGACACAGGGGAGGAGAGGACACAGGGGAGGAGAGGACACAGGGGAGGAGAGGACACAAGGGAGGAGAGGACACAGGGGAGGAGAGGACACAGGGGAGGAGAGGACACAGGGGAGGAGAGGACACAGGGGAGGAGAGGACACAGGGGAGGAGAGGACACAAGGGAGGAGAGGACACAGGGGAGGAGAGGACACAGGGGAGGAGATGACACAGGGGGGGAGAGGACACATTGTCATTATTTCTGTTTTTAGCAATCCAGGCATTCCATCTCTCTTTATCTCTCTTTTTCTCTTTCTCTTTCTCTGCTCTCAATTCAATTCAATTTAAGGGCTTCATTTGCATGGGAAACATATGTTTACATTGCAAAAGCAAGTGAAATAGATCATGAAGAAAAGTTAAATAATCAATAAAAAATCAACAGTAAACATTACCCTCACAAGTTTCAAAGGGGAGTAGACACATTTCAAATGTCATATTATGACAATGTACAGTGTTATAGTGATGTGCAAATAGTTAAAGTAAAAAAGCAAAAATAAATAAACATAAATATGGGTTGTATTTACAATGGTGTTTGTTCTTCACTGGTTGCCTTTTTCTTGTGGCAACAGGTCCACTAGCATGTTACATGTGAAACAAGAGGGAAAAAACTCAAGACCACCTTCACACCACACAGAGATGCGTACAAAGCTCTCCCTCACCCTCCATTTGGCAATTCTATCCTCCTGATTCCTCAAGCAAAAACAAAAGCAGGAAGTACCAGTGACTGGCTTAATACGGAAGTGGTCAGGTGACGCAGATACTAAGCTACAGTATTGGATTACAGGCAACATCCGCACTGAGCTAAAGGGCAGAGCTGCCACTTTCAAGGAGCGGGATTCTAACCCGGACGCTTATATGAAATCCCGCTATACCCTCCAACAAATTATCAAACAGGCAAAGCGTAAATACAGGACTAAGATTGAATGCTACCACACCAGCTCCGGATGAGGCAGGGCTTGATAACTTTTCCAGACTACAAAGGGAGCCCAGCCGCGAGCTGCCCAGTGACACAAGCCTACCAGATGAGCTAAATTACTTCTATGCGCGGGTCGAGGCAAGCAACAATGAAACATGCATGAGAGCACAAGCTGTTCCGGACAACTGGGTGATCATGCTCGCAGTAGCCGATGTGAGCAAGACCTTAAAACAGGTAAACATTCACAAGGCTGCAGGGCCAGACGGATTACCAGGATGTGTACTCCTAGTATGCACTGACCAACTGTCATGTGTCTTCACTGACATTTTCAACCTGTCCCTGGCCGAGTCTGTAATACCTACATGTTTCAAGCAGACCCCCATGGCACATGTTCCCAAGAACACCAAGGTAACCTGCCTCAATGATTACCGAAACGTAGCACGAAACGTCTGCAGCTATGAGGTGCTTTGAAAGGCTGGTCATGGCTCACATCAAGGACCCAAGGAGTAAACAACTCCCTTTGCAACTGGATCCAGGACTTCCTGATGGGCCACCCCAGGTGGTAAGTGTAGACCACAACACATCTGCCATGCTGAACCTCAAAACGGGGGCTCTTCAGGGGTGCGTGCTTAGTCCCCTCCTGTACTCCCTGTTCACCCATGACTGCGTGGCCAAGCACAACTCTAACACATACACTCCACAGATCTGGGCTTTACAGAACAGTGCCCAGAAAAAAGCCATTGTTTAAAGAAAAAAATGAGCAAACACGTTTGGTGTTTGCCAAAAGGCAAGTGGGAGACTCCCCAAACATATGGAAGAAGGTACTCTGGTCATATGAGACTAAAATTGAGCTTTTTGGCCATCAAGGAAAATGCTATGTCTGGCGCAAACCCAACACCTCTCATCACCCAGAGAACACAATCCCCACCGTGAAGCATGGTCAAATCAAATCAGATCAAATTTTATTTGTCACATACACATGGTTAGCAGATGTTAATGCGAGTGTAGCGAAATGCTTGTGCTTCCAGTTCCGACAATGCAGTAATAACCAACAAGTAATCTAACTAACAATTCCTAAACTACTGTCTTATACACAGTGTAAGGGGATAAAGAATATGTACATAAGGATATATGAATGAGTGATGGTACAGAGCAGCATAGGCAAGATACAGTAGATGGTATCGAGTACAGTATATACATATGAGATGAGTATGTAAACAAAGTGGCATAGTTAAAGTGGCTAGTGATACATGTATTGCATAAGGATGCAGTAGATGATAGAGTAGAGTATATACGTATACATATGAGATGATTAATGTAGGGTATGTAAACATTATATTAGGTAGCATTGTTTAAAGTGGCTAGTGATATATTTTACATCCTTTCCTATCAATTCCCATTATTGAAATGGCTGGAGTTTAGTCAGTGTGTTGGCAGCAGCCACTCAATGTTAGTGGTTGCTGTTTAACAGTCTGATGGCCTTGAGATAGAAGCTGTTTTTCAGTCTCTCGGTCCCAGCTTTGATGCACCTGTACTGACCTCGCCTTCTGGATGATAGCGGGGTGAACAGGCAGTGGCTCGGGTGGGTGTTGTCCTTAATGATCTTTATGGCCTTCCTGTAACATCGGGTGGTGTAGGTGTCCTGGAGGGCAGGTAGTTTGCCCACGATGATATGTTGTGCAGACCTCACTACCCTCTGGAGAGCCTTACGGTTGTGGGCGGAGCAGTTGCCGTACCAGGCGGTGATACAGCCCGCCAGGATGCTCTCGATTGTGCATCTGTAGAAGTTTGTGAGTGTTTTTGGTGACAAGCCGAATTTCTTCAGCCTCCTGAGGTTGAAGAGGCGCTGCTGCGCCTTCTTCACGATGCTGTCTGTGTGAGTGGACCAATTTAGTTTGTCTGTGATGTGTATGCCGAGGAACTTAAAACTTACTACCCTCTCCACTACTGTTCCATCGATGTGGATAGGGGGGTTTTGATAATTAGCGGGTATCGGCCGGTTTGTGTAGATAGATTTTATAACGTCATATGTTTTTCCCTCAGCACCACAGGCCTTTTTGGGTTGGATGGTTTGTATTTTGTCCTGTAGTTCATTCAATGCAATTGGAGAATCCTGCAATTGGAGGTTCTGGTAGTCTTTAGTAGCTGATTCTAAGATTTGTAATTGATCATGTACAGTATATGTTTTTGCTGTTTGTTCTTTGTGTTAGAGCCAAAAATAAGTGGTTTATCCACACATCTACATATTGGATAGATAACGCTTCGTGTTGTTGTTTGTTTAGTGTTTTCCTATTTTCCCAGAAGTGGTTAGAATCTATGGATTCTTCAATTACATTGAGAAAATTTCTGACGTGCTGTTCCTTCTTTTTCCGTAGTGTATTTCTGTATTGTTTTAGTGACTCACCATAGTGAAGGCGTAGGCTCAGGTTTCCTGTGTCTCCATGTTTTTGGTTGGACAGGTTTCTCAATTTCTTTCTTAGGTTTTTGCATTCTTCATCAAACCATTTGTCATTGTTTTACATTTTCTTAGGTTGTCTGCTTGAACATTTAAGATATATTTCACTCTCTCTCTCTCTCTCTCTCTCTCTCTCTCTCTCTCTCTCTCTCTCTGCTCTCTCTGCTCTCTCTGCTCTCTCTGCTCTCTCTGCTCTCTTTCTCCCTCTCTGTTCTTTATATTGGTTCACCACAGAGCCAGGCAGTGGTAGAAGCAGCTGTGTGTTCCAGGGGAAGTGGTGCGGCATTAGTCAGAACACTGATGCGGTGGAGCTTTGGGCGCCTGCAGAACCCCGTTCCTGTCTCACTCAGGCACACTATTCTAAAAAATACGAGCACCCAGGGAAAAATATTTGTATGACGGGACATGGTGAACAGTATGTGGTGTGTGTGTTAACTCACTTGGTCCACAGACTGCATGGTTCCATAGAGGTGTTGGGAGAGAAATGTCCTCTCTTGCACGCAACACAAGTTCTCCTGCCCGACTCTGAGTTTAAAACACAAACAACAGAGGAGAAAGAGTAAACAACTGGACTGCTGACAACAGTCCAGTGTGTGGTTTTGTGTGTGTGTGTGTGTGTGTTTGTGTATATGCATTCCTGCATGTGTGTGTGTCGCTCTCTCACCAGTGTCAGTCTCCAGTCCATATCCTGGTCCACAGGTAGGAATCTTCTCACAGAACTCACAGTTGATGGGAGAACACTGTAAACCAGGTTTACACTGACAGGGTACTGCAGCCAGGCGGTTACTGGGCCTCACACGGTTAAAGCCCTTACCTGGGGGCCACACACAGGTCAGGAGTTAGAGGTCAGCAGACACCACAGACATCAGCATCTCCCAAAGGCTTTGTATAAAGTGTCAGACAAACACCAGTTGAAACTGACTAGAAAACAAAGCTTCAACAATAGACTACTGACTCCCCCAGGTAGACTCCACACTGCACCGAAACCAAGACCCATTCACCCAGCTAGACTACTGACTCCCCCAGGTAGACTCCACACTGCACCGAGACCAAGACCCATTCACCCAGCTAGACTACTGACTCCCCCAGGTAGACTCCACACTGCACCGAGACCAAGGCCCAGTCACCCAGCTAGACTACTGACTCCCCCATGTAGACTACACACTGCACCGAGACCAAGGCCCATTCACCCAGCTAGACTACTGACTCCCCCAGGTAGACTCCACACTGCACCGAGACCAAGGCCCATTCACCCAGCTAGACTACTGACTAACCCAGGTAGACTCCACACTGCACCGAGACCAAGACCCATTCACCCAGCTAGACTACTGACTCCCCCAGGTAGACTCCACACTGCACCGAGACCAAGACCCATTCACCCAGCTAGACTACTGACTCCCCCAGGTAGACTCCACACTGCACCGAGACCAAGGCCCATTCACCCAGCTAGACTACTGACTCCCCCAGGTAGACTCCACACTGCACCGAGACCAAGACCCATTCACCCAGCTAGACTACTGAC